>NW_004797276.1:538540-545943 GCF_000002075.1 Aplysia californica
TTATTATTATTATTATTAGAATTCACGAAGAGTTAAATTGTGAATACGCTATATTATGATTAAAAGTGGAGTAAGCTAAGGTGCTGGTATGTTCTCGGACTCGTTGAAATTATCGTCGGCTAGATACAAGCTATATCAGACGAAATCCAAAAGTTTTGTCTGTTTTTTAATTGCAGTTTTTTTTTTAATAACGTGTTATCGGTTGCATATATATTATTATGTGTTCAATTAATATTTTGACGGGATTCAATTGTACATACCGTATTTTAAAAAAGAGAAATAAGGCCTCCGTTATACTCATATGTAGGTAAGTCGACGTTATTCATAATAAGCCTATCAACTTCCTGATGAACCTGCCGGCAAAGCAGCACCCAATAGCCCAATCAAGCTCACCCACCAATGATGATCGCCAGATGCAAGGAAAGCCTTCGCGACCAAGAGGAGATAGACTCCCAAAAAAAGCATGGGGCACAGGGGGGAAAAGTTTGCTCCGAGGAGTGATCAGGTGTGTCTTGTGTCTGAAACCAGCTCCTCATGGAGACAATTAATAATAGCAGGAAAACCCTGGGGTGGACGCTGGAAAGGAGAAATGAGCAGCTGTGGACATGTGCTGCCTGCTATGATTCTAGCTCTGGGTCCAAGTAATCCGAGTAATCCAAGTAAGCCTATCATTTTAATAAGAAAAAAAAATTAATAATTCAAGTTTGCTTTCTAGGCTTAGAACCTGTGACAGCTTGCCACTAATGATATAAACCTACGGAAAACAACTGTTTAAAAAGATAAACTAAATATAGAAGAAAACTCAGGTCTCAAAGTGAATGGAAAAAATACCAATTACGTCAGATGGGCTCGAAGAGGCCTAACTGATGACACCGTTTAAATTGCAGACTCAGAAACAAAGAATCTTCAATTATTGTTGTTTATGGACACTGCTGTTAAGGAGAGTGGACGAAAAGTGAGAGCAAGGATAGTGGAAATCGCGTGGCACAATGATTGCGCTAGCCTAGTAGAAGCCAGTATGTTAAAAAAGGCGATCAAAGAAGTCGCCACCGTACAAGGCATGCTGTTATCCGCGAGAGCACGACTTTAACCACTTACTGCCAGAGAAGGAGCATACATCGTGTTTAACAAGGCAGTGAACGAGTTAACCACGGCCTATACGTTCTCTGACCGTCTAGACCACGGCGCATCATAATTCATATCTGGCCGGTGAGCTTGGCCCGGCGGGCCTAGGGCGGATCGAATGATTTACGACTGATCTTCTGATACGCATGAACGATCAGTTTATATATATATGGGCTTTAATTCCACACCACAGTCGCTTGCAGTAAACAAAGATCGTGAATAGAGAATCTTTGGTATAAGTTTATTATTCTAACATTATTATTTTAGCTAGCTGTCCTTTTTTTTTTTAAATGTCTGATCCAACGATTTTAGATCTCCCTGGCTTGACTAATTTTTGACAGTTATAAGTTATAAAGACAATTTTCTGAAATTCAGGTGCAATCACTTTTTGATGTTAAAAGACATTATTAGCACGTCGCCCTTACGTAAGCTTTTAAGAGAAATTACACTGTATTGGAGCTACTCTCCTTCAAACCCGCGTACCAGTACATTTTTAATTGTACTTGTGTGTGTGTGTGTGTGTGTGTGTGTGTGTGTGTGTGTGTGTGTGTGTGTGTGTGTGTGTGTTTGAGCACGAAACGACAATGTGATAGACAGAAACCCCAACAATTATTCTACTGTGAATAATTTAGTTTTTAACAAATACTTATATCTATTTCACAGTGTTTCACTGTCCTGCATACGAGGATCACATTACAAGAGCTTCACAGCAACCGCCACGATGGACGACCGAGCTGTGGCGACAGAGCAATATGTAGAATTCACATGTGGAGCGGAGAATCTTTCTCCCTATTCCAACACCTCCAGCTACTCAGAGCCCCCTTCATATTACCACACAGACTATGAGTGGCAGCAGCAGCAACAACAGCAGTCCCACGCCCAACAAATCCAACACCAACAGCCAATGCTGGAGTCTGACAGACATTTTTACCCACTGTATGCAAGCGGCGGTGACGTGGCTTCTCATCCGTACCCCTACTCCCAGCACCCCAGTGCGGCTGACTACTATCAACAGACGAACGGCCTATGGGCACCTGGGGCCACTGATTCTATCACGGCTAGTCAAATGGCCACTTCCCATCGTTTCTTCTCCGGCATCGACGTGAGTCAGCAGTCGAGAAGTCACTCTTCTTCCACTGCAGCAAATGGACCTAACGGAAAGCCAAAGAGGAAGAGAGTCCAGTCTCATACTCAAAGGAAAGCAGCCAATGTCAGGGAACGCCGACGCATGTTCCATTTAAACGAGGCGTTTGACGAGCTGCGAAAGAGGTTGCCAGCCTTCAACTACGAGAAGCGACTTTCTCGCATCGAGACTCTGCGCCTGGCTATGACCTACATCTCCTTCATGAAAGAAGTGAGCGTGGGGCAGGACCCTAAATGTGTCAAGCTAAAACCACACGGCTCTGAACTGCCAGGTGACG
Organism: Aplysia californica; assembly: GCF_000002075.1. Classification (NCBI taxonomy): domain Eukaryota; kingdom Metazoa; phylum Mollusca; class Gastropoda; order Aplysiida; family Aplysiidae; genus Aplysia; species Aplysia californica. The sequence goes on from NW_004797276.1 coordinate 541,087, forward strand.
CCTTAGGACATAGCCCCACCTCCAAGTTGTTACACGCCGCCTTCGGAAGTGGTGAGTCGGGGGACACACTGATGGAAGACGGGGACAGCGATTGCAGCAATGATGAACATAGTAACCACAGTGGGTGAATCTCTCTTTACCCTCTGTTTCCTCTGTACTGTGAACTGTGGACTTCAGAGTCTGACCACGGTTGGACTCACAGACAAATACGATGAACTATAATGACGTCACTGCTCTGAATGCCGCAAGACATATTATATTGTATGCCTAGTAATGCATCAAACTTCTAAAAAAATCTTTTAGAATTCTGGGACTAAAGAATGGTGATTGCTATAGCGAAAATGTTGACGCTAAGGACAAACATTATACTGATGCCAAATGCTTTCTGCGTCTGGCGATGCAGCTGATCAAAGTGCTGGCAAACCACGACAGACGACGAAAGACTAACAATACTGTCGTCTTGACTGCTTCGCCTTGGTTCTTTCAGTTACATAGAATGGTTCTTCAAATTCATGTCTGGCATTGTTTGAGTGCAAAGTGATTTTTGCCTGGAAATGTTCTCAGTTTCTAGAAAATCAGGTCAAATTCAAAGTGTCTAGTCAAACGTTTTCACATTCCTTTTCAAAGATAACTTATACATATCGTTTACTCTGTACTTGCTTGGCTTAATACTTTTTAATACACACTTTTCTTCGATCACTATATTTATACATGTGCTGAGTGAAAACGCTTAGTCTTACCCCAGTTTACGACATGAGTCTTCTGATACCTTTATTTTTGTCTTATACAAACATATGTCAGGTATTTTCACCTTGTGTTCAATCATTCCAATGCTCTCAAAGATTACTGTAACACATCCCTATAGTTGACAAAGCCAGTGAGTTCTCTCTTCCATGAGTATCGATTTCGTTCTGCATTTGCCAAGAGAGTTGCATTCTAAACGCAATAAGTTAAAAGAACGCCAACAACAGTGAAAAGAACTGCTGAAGCCACGAAAAGAGAACCTAAGTATTTAAAGTCCTATAAGTTGAAATTACTTTTACATTGGAAATAGGCAGAAAATGTCTTCATGAAACCTCGTTCGTTACAATGAACCATTCGCTGTCGTTACAAAGACCTGCTTTTTATAGATTAAAAATGACGGTTTTAGAGCGTTGCAAGGTGAAGGTCATAAATAGAACAGAAAGCTTTAGGAAAAGGGGTGGGAACAGGGTGGGTATAATCTGTCCATACATCAAAGAAAAAGCTCCGTCGACGGTAACCAAGCACATCTCTTTTTAATCACCCTCATTATCACCAGATTCGTATCAATATCGTAATTTTCCAGATTGTCCCAAGCTTAGCCCCAAATTTCAACCAATTACTCCCCCCCCCCCTTCCTTTTCACATCTATTTTCCCCACGATGATCTCATCGTCTCCACTTAATGAGTCATTGCCGTGTGTGATTACATGAAACTTACCGTCACTTCATCGCTAATGACGTTATAGAAAAAGCTGCCTCTTTATAACTCGTGTTCTGCATTTTTTTAAAAACCCAGTCTAGTAGTCACAGACATAATGCTTTAAAGGTGAGCAGAAAGTGCAGCACAAGGAAACGAAAGTAAGATTTAGGACGTGGCGCCTGCTGTAGTTTGAACTTGATCAAAGGGGGTAATCGCGATATACTGGTAAAAGCCACTGAAAGGCAGACCGCAGATTTTCAGATAGATTTGAAAATCCAGCATAAATACTGTATGAGGGAGAGCAAATTCGCTTTTCAGAGCTCCTGTAAAATGGCCGCTCGTCCGCTTTTGTTAGAGAAAGCGCCGTAAAGAAGGGAAGAGAAAAGAAGCTGTTGCCTGTCTGCCCTCATCGTTTTTTCTTCGTTTGAAGAGTGGCTTCTGTAATCCATCACACCTTTTGTGTGTCAGTGTAAATAACGTGCTCGTCCCGTCCCTCGTTAGATAATGTTCAAAGGTGTGCACAGATACAGTTAGTCTGAGGCGCAATGCTGTGAGCACAGACTATCTCGTTTCTTCAGAGCAAGGTTAGCTCACTCCCTTATCTTGAGTGTCTTTGATTTTTTTTCGTGTGTTTTTTTTTTGGACCACATAATCCAAACTCTCCGAGCAGCTCATCCCTCACCACTCCCTGTCGTCGAGCCATTCTGGAACCACTCCCTTCTCCCTAAGCCTTATCCCCCCACCCCCCCCCCACCCTCTCCCTAGCTTTTGGTTGACCCTGTCATCTCAGTGTCGATTTGTCTAGTGGTCGTTTTCAATTCCAGAATATGCTCAGAGTTTTTATTTGAGATTTAAAATTCGGGTATTCACCGGCGCCTCAAGGCAGGTGCTTTGTGCAGAAACTGAAGACAGGTGAAATGACGCGCGCGCGCGGGGGCGCGCAGTCGCACACACAGCCTGAACGTCCCTTCTCCGGGTAGGCAGATTTATTGAGGGCGGCAAAGCTCGAGTTACCTGCTGTGGTAGCACAGCCTTGACGTGCCGCGTTCGCCACAACCGAAGGGGGCGCGGTTCTTGTGAGGGCGGAAGGCGCAAGGACAACCGGGGCTAACTACGGTCACCCATGACGGGCCGCTTTTGTCCGTGCTCGCCCCAATACAGACAACTAGTTTTTGTTTGCTTTTTTCAATAACAAAGAAAACAATCCATCCCTCGCGCACAAGAGTAGAAAAAACACAATGGTACGCTTGATGTTACGTGCCTTTCCAAACAGTTCAGTCAATTCGTTACATCAGTGTCATGAGTTCTCGTTATAACGCACCCAATGACCCTACAGCGTCTTGCAGCCGCTTTAGTTTTTAGCATGATCTACCCTTCACTGCCCCCCCCTCACGATGGAGAAAATCCCGAAAGCCCAACTGATATTGATACACGATATCCGTCTTTAACACCTCTCCCCTCTCCCCACTCCTGCTCACCTTCCATCTTACTGCTCTTTTTCTACCAACCAACATTGCGCCCAAAATCGCACACTCAGTGATGGAAATTATAAAAATCCGAACTCCATTCCTATAAATTCAAAACGTAACTCTGTCCTATTTACAGGGGCCCAGAGGTGTGATTGGACAAGTAATTTTTGTGCTCATTCTGGATAAAAGTCTGTGACACTGTTCTCTGTCTCATGTTTACAAAAATGTATGCTCTACACACCGTAATTTAAGCAGACCATTAACACAGTTACCCATTGAGCTTATTTCCTCATTTTATATTAATTATGTACATGTTGTTCAATACTGCATAACTATATTTCAACTCATATAATATACTGGGAATTGACAATTGATTGTTTATTTTTGCTAATATCACTTTACATCAACCAAAACAGATCTCAGTCTGGCTTGCAGCTTATCTTACTTAAACCACTTCTTTTATTTTGACAGCGACAGAGACTGTAGAATGAAGCTAAAAATAGGATGACTTCATATGATTAACACTCTCAGCTACATATCATTATAGTATTATTCAAAGTAGAAGGCGGCCTAAACTTAGCAGCCTGAACTTCCCTGATGTTCTGACTTCATTGTAACCCCGCTCCCCCTTTCCTCTTTTCCTCCATCCCGAATTTTACCCAAAAGAATATTATTATATTATATGAAATTTATCGAAATCTGTAGTATATAATTTTTGTGAGGCTATAATAATTTGGACAATCTCAACAGTTTGACATACCCGACGAACACTTTACTCGTTAGATCTTTATGATATTGTGCACTCAGCTCGTTCTTGGTGCATTTTGCCCTCTCAAAAACATAAAAATTTCTTAGATTTGCCAAGGTTTGACAGGTAACGGTTATTCTAACATACTAGGAGAAATTTTTCAGTCGAAGAATACGACGGGTTGTGCCTTTGAATGCTGCACTGGCTCCATGACAACACGTTATCTCTGTTACTATTCGTATTCTTTACGCTTTTATTCTGAATTGGGTGACTCATACCCTTTTGTCTTCCATCTATTCATATCGATTTATAGTGTCTCCCCCTTCACCCCCCCCCCCCCAACCTGCAAACACAATGAACTCATACAAACAAACACATCCACAGTCATACTATTTTTTATGTACTAGTACAACACAGCAAGCATCAAATTAACACCCTTTGACATTCCCTCATTCCTGTTTTGTCATTTCCATGGTTCTCGTTCAAGATGAACTTGGCAACACCAATGGTGCCTTAAATTCAACTGCCTTATGATTATCATACTATTTTATGTACCATACCCATAATTACTGTTATACATGAGATCTTCCAACGCTAAAGAAATCCATTTAATAATTTGTTACCGCTCATGTTTATCTCACTCAGTCTAAACTATGGCTTTTGTGTTTAGACTTCTGATATATCTTTTTTTTCTTTTGTTATTGTTATGTAAATGTCACGATACCATTCCAAGTAATTGTTGTTGAACTTGGCAAGACGTCTCTTCCTGAAACCACACTGCTGCTTTACCCATGTTGGCATGGTACTGACTGCTGATGCTAGGGTACAGTACCTAACCTTGTGTTCATAACGTCTTTTACTGACCCATTTATCTGTCTGGTTTATTTATATTATTATTATGAATAGTTTTTTTGTCTTCCTTGAAATGTACACAGAACGGACTATACATGATGGTGTAAATGTGCGGCAACTAACGTGCCTTTGATGAGATAATAATAATATGTAAAATTATCGTCTTCAGCGCTACATTGTTGATGGCGAACACAAGCGTTGAGAGTCATGTGTAGTTGTTATGGTGTTGACTCCGTTAAAAAAAGGAGGGCAGCGCTGTTCAGCTGTTTATGCGTTTGTTATAATGTGTGTGTGTGTGTGTGTGTGTGTGTGTGTGTGTGTGTGTGTGTGTGTGTGTGTGTGTGT
>NW_004797276.1:547626-549611 GCF_000002075.1 Aplysia californica
CTCGAAATGTCTGAAGTTATAGTTAAATCCATATCTTAAAATCAATACGTTGTTGTCGACACGTTTTAATTATCAAATGCAAACTGTCCTGTAGAATTTAAGTTATTAGTTATTTAATTATTTATTGGATATGAACAGAATTTTGCACTATCACTCAGCAAGAAGTGATGTAAAAATATTCAGCAGTTGTATGGTTCTTTTCTTATAGACCCTACTTTTATTTTAAGTTATCAACGACAGGCATCCGATGCAATTGATGGCTTTCCGTGTTTAGACAGACAGTTGTAAAGCAGTTTAATGATACAGCTTTGCCTGGGTGGTAGACAAAGTGGAAGTAGATTGCCCAAGTACTTTCCCTCTCTTCAGATCTTGACCTCCTTGATAGGCTCCGAAGGAGAGACATCAATTCGTTTGGAATCAAAGAAGGTCAAAATGCAATCACGATGTAATAACAACATGACTTATAGTTTTCAAAACGCATTTTTCATTTGCTGGTTCTTGTATTTCCAGTTAATTAAGGTGAAAAAAGAAAGATCTCCAGCTGCCGCGTTTTGTCTTAGCAGTCTTTACGTAATTAATGGTGGTGCAGACAAAAAAAGAATTGAAAGGAGTTAACCCCTCTGCAACCTCGAGACAATGACACAAATCTTCGGTCCAGGATACTGACTTGGGCTCTTAGGGGCTCTCAAAATATAATATCTTGACTTTTAACATTTTTGTGCGATGAAAAACTGTCCCACGCTTGACTGGTCGCTCACTTTGTATCTAAAACATAATTTAAATAGTGTGAAGATTCACAACACATGAGGGGAGTGCGCCATGGTATCTTTTTGAACGTGCCCTCACCACTGGGTGGAAGGGGATTAAAAGGCGATAATTATTGGGTAAGATAACAGAGCAGGGCAACTTGAGTAAACACCACTGGACTCTCGGAGGGCTATGAAATCGAGCGTTGATCTACAAGATACCGGAATTCCTTTTGCGAATCAAACGTAGGGTGAGGAAAAGATACCGTTAAATGTAATTTATCACCCTGGAAGCACAGATGCAGCGAGATATTAAAGTATGGTGGTGCGAGCAACAATGGCGGCGACTCTAGCTCTAGTGCAAAGTCAAGACCCGTAGCTAGAATTTGCTAAGCGCGTGCACGTGGGCGAGATTAGAGCAGCTTTTGCGTGAAAACTTTTGGGTGCATGCAAGGAACTATGAAAGGCCCCCGCTTGCTTCAAGAGTGGGGGTAAAGGAACCACAATGAGACCAGCTATGCAAATTAGATGCTGAGCATTGTTAGCTAGAACCCGATCCGGGTAATCCAAGTTTAATACACATCAGATTTGCATTCCTCCTCTTCATCACTTTGTCAGAGCTCTTTGTACAGGCACAATATTCAACCCTATATTCCCTGTACAGCTCAGCGCTCTCTTGGCGATGTATTTGCTTGAAGCTTCGGGTATTCAGTGCGCCAGTGATCTTTACTACTTGTCAAACCACGTTCTAAGAGGAGGGTGGGTGGCCTAGGACAAGAGGCTGTCAAGTGTATTCTATATATTTTTGAGTTATATAATGTAATGATTGTTTTGACCTGTTTCTTGCCTCTTAAAAACAACATAACCATGAATATAAGACCGCGAGTCTTTACTGGAACCCCGATTCGCTTTATAAAATTCATTGTTATTATTTTTTTTAACCACAGATACCGTCATGTGACTCTGAAGAGGAAACATAATAGTATATTTTTATCACGATTTTGCTGGTTGAATGTAATGGTTTGGTGAAGGTCATCCTTGTCAGAGTTTTCATAATTTAAACCAGTTGGACAATACCCGATTCGTTTAGCGCGGAACAAGCCACGAACGGATCAGATTTTTCACATAAGATAATCGAAACAGCTCTATTTTGACGCTTGGAAAGAAGGAGGACGGTTTTTGGGGGGGGTTTTTTTGGTGTTTTTAAAAATACTGTGTTAGCAAGAATGAAAATACAAT
>NW_004797276.1:551870-553867 GCF_000002075.1 Aplysia californica
ACACACACACACACACACACACACACACAATGGATTAAGACCGCTTCCGAGTATGTGTTTATCTGTTGGTAGGGGGGGGGGCAGGGGACAGACAGACCTGGCAACTGACAGCATGCTAGACTGACAATCCTGTGCTACTGGTGCGATGATAGACAGGAGTTACAATATTCTCTTTAGTACACGTGTGACATTTGCTTCGATACATTGATGCTGCATTCTTTCTCCTTTGTTTCCTTTTTCTTTTTTGTCTCTGACAACCTGGACTCTGCACGTAGCTCTGAAAACAGCATATTTATGCCAGTAAATGCTTTGAATTTTACACAAAGACGCGGAAATCGGAAAGGGGGGAGGGGGGGGTTGTCATTTTAAAAGTTCACAAACTAACAACTATTTTTCTTGTTCATCTTTTTGGCGGTACTTGGGTCATTTTTCGCAACTTCCCCCATCTTGTTATTTTGGCGCTATTTGACCTTGCTCAAGGCCTGTCGTCTTGCAGTATGCTAGCGTTGCTACTTGAGAGACTGGGGGATCATTGTGTAGATCATTGAACCCGGGCCAAACACGCTTAATGACACTCTTGTTTCTTTAGCACAGCGTTGCCCGCCCACTCCTAAGTTCCTCACCTTTCCAATGGTTTGAACCGGAACCTCTATTCAATAAAACTAAATTGTGGAAACAATGCGCGGTGGAAGAGAGAGGGTTTTCTTTTTTACGGCAGTATTGTTGGCCAAGTGTCCTTGCGTATTTCAGCCCCATTCGCCCACTGTGCAAACATCTAGAGAGTCTGATTTGAGCATAGAAAACACATAATTCAAAGTTTTGCTATTGCTGTGTCACACACCATTGAAGACAGATTTATTATAAAGGTTTCCGCGTCCGGTAGGGGGTTTGCTCTCGTGGATTAAGTGCTACTTCGGAAAAAGTACAAATAAACAGTGAGGTTTCCATTGAGGATCAACGCCTTTTTTGTCAGAGCTTTGTGTTTAGCGCAAAACCAAACGTGTCAAAGACTGGGGGCTGTACACACTTTCTCCGACAAGGTTTTCTTCCCTGAGTCGAATCTCCCTGCCCCCAAGTTTACCCTTCCTGGAGCACGCAATCCACTTGAAGACAGGCTCTTGGCCTTATCAATGAGAGCCACTCTCACCACGTTGACGGGACAACCGTGAGGTGTATGGGCCATCGGGATGTCGTTGTGTCTGCCCTTGGCTTCACGCGGCTACCCGCCTACCTCCCACTTTCACTCATATTGCTCTTTCTCCGACTGTCATACCCCCATGCTGTACAAGTGCAAGTCAAATATGGCGGAAAGAAGAGGCATAACGCCTGTCGTCTTCCCTCATTCCTTTCCTCTTTCCTTAATTATTTTTGCAAGTTTTAAAAAAACCCAACTTTTGACAGTTGGCATCTCAAATGCATCCTTTGTCCTTTTGCACACTTTTTATGTTGACTGGAGCTTCTTTGCCACTTGACATAATTAAAACCTATTGATCAAGATAATAGCTTTCATTAACAAATTTAAGTCCTCTGTTCACTTTGACTTTTTCTTTATTTCGATTTATAGCTCCTTAGCAATCTTATCTTGATTTCTTCATCCCCAAAGAAATGTGAAAGTACCTTTAACCTTCTGCGGGTTTGAACAGGGAACTTGTGAATCCTTTTCAAATCTATTAAAACAACAATGACCTTTTATTTCTTTAAATGTCGACTCTCAATCTGCGTGATATACCCTGCATAAATCTTACTGAAGGAGCGGTAACCCGTCACTGTTAAAAACACTGTTCTGAAGATGTATGCTTACTGTTTGTCACTCTAACAATCTAGTTCTTTAGCCCTTGTAAACAGTAGATACCAGAGTTACTAAATATCCTATGAGCTTGCGTTTGGGTTTTTTTATTTTTTTTGTTTAATTGTTTTTGTTGTTGGTTTTTGTTGGTGTTGTATTTGTTTTGTTTTTGTTTTTTGCTGTTTTTTTCTTTTTTTCTTTTTTTTTTGGG
>NW_004797276.1:554624-555613 GCF_000002075.1 Aplysia californica
GAAAAGACAATATTAGAATACAAGTATTCCCCCCTCCCCTTTAAAAAAAAGTCTTTTTCGATCCCTTTATCAGTTGAGAAAATACACAATTATATTTGGTGCACTCTGTACAGGTGTTTATCTTTTGTGTAAGGCTCGCGTTATTTTCACCCCGGGTGAGAATAATAATCCATTTTATTCTCACCCTGTCTGTGAATACGACGGGACTACCGTATCGCATTGCAGTGTTGTTGTTCTTTCAATTTCAACCATAATTACAGCAAAATTAGCCATTTAGAGGACGACTTTGCTGAAACCAGTGAGGGAAAAATTTCAGATGAAGATGTCTATTTATATGTGATTACTGTTGACAGTCTTTTGAACCTGTGTCAGCTGTTCGCAAGGCTTTGAGGTTCTGTTAGGGATTCGTTTGGAAGACAGAAAAAAGTTTAGGATACTGTTTTGGGGCGGACAAACAATTTTTCAAGGATTTTTTAAATTGTGAGTTAGATTTAGAACCTAGATCTAGATTCTAGATCTTTAACAGATGATCAGTGTTGAATCCCAACATGCCATAACTCAAAACCTAAACGAACTAAAAAGGGCGGAAAAGAAAAAAAAACCCGGGTGAGAATACTCACACCGTTTGTGTAACATTCTAAACACCAACATTTTTTTCAGATGAAAGGGAAACATGATACGTTTACAGCTCATGTGTGTAAACGAGAACGAGTCTGCGTTTTGGGACTGCGATTTAACTGGCATGTACAAATGTAACTGTAATTCATAGTCTGACCTTTTTTCTAAAAGGAATAACCCCACCCCTCCAAAAAGCAAACAAACAAACAAACAAACAACCCAACCCCACAACAAACAAGCAAACAAACAAACAAACAAACAAACAACTAAACAAACAAAAAATAAATACACACAAAGAAAACAACAAATGCGAGTTGTTCATTGACTCTTATTTATTATTTTTCTTTTGGTAGGAAATCCCCCCCCCCCCC
>NW_004797276.1:556210-558141 GCF_000002075.1 Aplysia californica
TCTCTCTCTCTCGTCACGTTTTTGTTGTTTTCTTTATGTTGGCTCCCACGGTGCGTTCTTATGTTGCTTTTCGGGCTTTCTTTGAGAGGCATAGAGCGATTAAAATCCTCCAGTGTCAGACGATTGTAAGAATACGAATTATGTATCTTAAGCTTTCAAATCAAAACCTCAATCCTGTGCAGCCGTTATCAGCTCGTAGAATGATCTCTTGCGGCAAGCGCTCTAAGTCCTTGTCAGCCCCCTTGGCTAAACGGCTAACACGTTTATAATTTATTACATAGTCCGCGTCTTGGGCCGGTAACGACCGGTGATTCTACACCTCAAGAATCAATCTGCCACCGAAAACAATCTGCGGAAACCAATTACAGCTGCGATAATATCATCTGGATATCAAGGGCGGCGCTGTAAATCTAGCACGTCAATGTGCGTGGACGCCACTACATCCCGTGCCTCTTTGTTACAGTGCCGGGAGGGATTGGAAGCCACGAGGCCCCAAAGACAGATGAGCAGCACGGGTGTCTGAAGGCAGGAAAGAAGAATTTCTCAAATTTTGGCACGAATTTTCGGGGCTACGTGAAAAGATATTAAAATGATGTTCAAATATCTCCAAGCTGGGATCATAGTGTCCAATAGGAAGCCAATGTGTTCAGCTTTTTCTTGTTCAGGATAATGATACAATCGATTACAGCTAGATACACACTATGAGCCACTCCTTAATTACGAAGAAATCGAATCGGATGTTAAATAATCGTGTTAACATGGTGTTCCTAGCTGGGGCCGTGTTTGCGGTTAGCGGTTCCCAATGTTTTGTTAACAAACAAGGTATAACGTTCATTGTTGATCTTTCCCCCCGAATCGTCTATCGCCGCTTCCACTTACTGAAACTTGGAAAGAGAGCCACGAATATGCAAAGCTTTAGCAGTTTGCTCCAGTTAGATTTCGTCGCCGAAACAGACGTGTTCAAACAGTCGTAACGTAACACCATCAGTCATTAAAGAGCTGTGCGGCTTTTGGATTTGCCTTTCATTTTCCTTCTCCGGCACCAAAAAGTGTGGCTGAGACGCCCCATGGAGACACGCTACGCCTGCTCGCAAGGGTTCCCTGAGGTTATGGCAAGGTGTGTGCCGGCCAAACCACCAAGAACAAAACCAAGTAACATGCGTAGTTACGCCACTCTCGGCGGGAGTTCCGATCTTTTGTATCTAATTTCCCAGATTGGATTTCCTCATACTTCACAAGGGACAGAATATTGGTGGTGTTATTCGTCTATTTTGGCACCTTTTTCCCCCCTGCATTCAGCCTTTTATCTCTTTTCCTTTGTCTTCTTCTTTGAGCGTTCTCTACCCCCCGTTTCCCTTTTTTATGCTTTGTTTGCAGTGCATCCTAAAGAATTTTCTTTGGTAATTTGCAATTCAGATTCAATAAACCTTTGCGTTTGGTAAACAGACGATGTTCACATTCCTCAAAAAGCATTTGTAGTCGTTTTTGTGTCCACGTGTTCCCGTATATGCTGCGCTCTTTTCCTTGCTCCTGTGTCCTTCTGCATGTGTTTACTACTATAATTTTATTTATCAATTTACATAATATGAACTCTCTGTCTGGGGATCTGTCCGTATGTCTGTCACCTTTATGTGTTTGTTTGTCTGAAAGATTGAGTCTAATTCTCTGTTTTAGTTGTATTTGTTTCAGTCTGTATTTGTTCAGTTCTTTTCGTCTTTAAAAAAATAATGTTTAGGTGTAAGACCTAATAACAATAATAATATAGTCACTTCCTCATGTTAATCTCAAACCTTCTTTCAAATGTTTTTCTAACGACCAACCTCTGTCATAATTCTCCACCCCTAATATTGTAAATATAAATAAAATACTACTGATGTGTATGTACCAAGCTAGGTAAAAGAATAGATAAATATACTCAAGTATATTGTGTA
>NW_004797276.1:558301-559351 GCF_000002075.1 Aplysia californica
TATATATGTAAAATCAGATCTCTTCTCTGTGACGTGGTAGTCGCAGACCAAGCGCCTTTCCTACGCGTTTTTTGTTGCCCATATTATGGCCCATCTTGTTCCCATTTGTGCAACATAATAACAGTAATAAACACCGTAATATCGTACACGAGGGGCATTCTTTCGGGAAAGGAGCAAAGAATTTTTTAAATAACAAAACCTCATTAAGTATTGAGCCGTAATCGCTAACTGAAATTACGAGATAAACTCATTAGAAACAGCGAAATAAATAATGTTAATGCCTACACATCTTTAGAAAATTATGAAATGTATATACACCTGTATCCCCCCCTCCCCCACCCCTCGTTTCGTCCCCCTCCATCCCTTTCCTCAATGGCCACAGGAGTTACTTAATTTTGATGACCAAAATGTTCTACAACAATGAAGAAGTTAACTAGAGGTTGGAGTTGAAAACATAAAGGAGACTTTTGTTTTAGTGGGAGGGATAGAGGGGGTAGCCATGTCGCTTATAACATGACATGATATGAGTTCCTAAGTTTACACCTTTTTCCATCCTTTGTTTCTCAGAGAAAGACAGTGAAAATAAAATAGAAGCAACAGAAATGTGGTTTCTTATGAGACAGCTAAGAGTATCGTGGAAGGAAAAGAAATCAAATGAGGTAGTGCTTGATGAAGCCCTCGTGGGACGCTCACTATTTAAAAAAACGATTAGGAAACGACAAATGCAGTTTTTAGGACACCTGAACAGACATAAGGGTCTTGAACATCTAGCTCTCATTGGCAAGATTGAGGGCAAGCGAGGCAGGGGTAGGCCCAGAGAAACCTACTTGGGGAACCCGACCAAGTGGGTGTCAGGGAAAGATCAGGGAAACGTATCTTTTTTTTTAGAGCATCCGAGCAAAGGAATGAATGGAGAAGCAGGATCGCCGATGTCTGTTGCAGATCTGGCACTGGATGATGATGATGATGATGATGATGATGATGATGATGATGATGATGATGATGATGATGATGATGATGATGATGATGATGATGATGATGCGGATGAGG
>NW_004797276.1:562235-564149 GCF_000002075.1 Aplysia californica
CCAATTAACATAACTGTAACAGTTTCGAAGATTAAGACAAAAAAAGCAACATGCCAAAAGGAGAATATTATATACGCATACTCCCGTGTCATTCCACATGAGTCCTCAAATTATGGAAAGATCAAAATGTGTTGTTTTTATCCAGCTGCCCAACGTAGGTTGTCTTACAATTTCCAAATTATGTTCCGTCTTTGTAAATAATCGAAACGAACCACCACCCCCCTTTCCCCCCAAATCTCGAGTCTGTGACACTCGTATGGCTTGATCACACCTGTTTCCAGCTCACGTAAGATCGATCAGACCAGGTATATAATCCACATTACAGCTTGTACTTCTGCCGCATAAAGCAAAAACTTGAGACACTTAATGATACCAATCATATAGCGATCTCGAAGTCAGTTTCGCGCTGTTACAGTTGGTTGAATTCGCTTTCGTTGAAAAACATTTGGTGACGTGCATTTAGGCGTCAAAATTAAAGTGGCCCAGCACCACTGTCGATTCAGAAAAATGATGTCAAAAGGAAATAATAACAAAACACCAACAGCACAACAAGCAAGGAAATGAAGCCAAACTTATTGTAATTCTACAAAATCTTTTACGCGCTCATAACGTTAACGCAGACTGCGTACGCATGGTAAGGCAAACACCTTGGTAAATACATTCTGATGTGAGCGACATGCGCCTTGGAACGACCCCCATCTCCTCGTGCCTATTTTCTTAGGAGCGCGATCAGCGACGCGGGCACATGCCTCATGGAACACAAATCTTTGGGAGCGTGAATGTTCCCCTTGTGAATAGGGCCTGCGTTTTGGGGATGTCGCTCGCGGAGACCTACATAAAAGTGGTACTTGCACGCGCTCATCCTTTCGTTTCTGTAAATTAAAGCCTGTTTACTCGTGTCCGCGCTCTTGAGCAGTCATCGAGACCCAGGATCTGAGGAAGAAACTGCAGTGAAGTGTAAAGAAATTTTTCCCCGGCCAATTGTGAGTCGCGCGGCACAGGGGCAATATTTTTACAATGCCGGCTTTTCGATACGTTGTTCTCTTTGTTTTCGAGTGAGCATCGGTGCAAAAACGCCCTCTCCTTTTCTAAGGCTGAACTGATCAGAGCAGCGAGATCTTCGTCTCGCCCTGTCAAACGTACTGCGGGTGACACAATAGACGGCTCTCTGATAGCCCCACACTTGAGTTTTTGGAACATCTTGAAGCAGGTCGGCCTGGGGTGGCATTGGGTTGCGTGCACTACAACGGTGCTCCTTTCTGAATTAATCACAGCCATTTCTGTCTGAAAGAGTTTTTGTAGAGTGGATAAACTCCTTTCTTTGTAAGTAAGGCCAGGAGAGTCCTTGAAACAAATTATTTAAAACTGGAAGCTGATCAGCGATTATGAAGGGCGAAAAGTCGGAAAGATTAGGTGAGGAGTGAGAAATGGGAATATGGTTGGGGCAAGAAAGGGAAGGAGAAAAGCTCATCTCAGGTCCTTAATGAAGCGTTAAAAACGGCATAATACATAAAATAATACACTGGGCTTTTTTTCGCCTTTCTTAATCTTTAGCTTGCAATGCGTAACGATATGCAAAAAAGCATTCACGGTCCCTGAAATCCTTCGTTTCTGTTTGGTTTGGTTTTAGGGAACACAGTTTTTAAAAGTTGTCTCGTTACAGCGAACCCATTCACACACATTTTACAACTGTCAAGGGGTCTATGAAATGTATTAGGCTAAGCTACTGCAGCATAGACCTTGTTTACGGCCTCTCCTGATATATTTCTTAGTGAAAAATAGACAATTACACAACCACTTTTCTTTATGAAAATTTTAAGATGCGTTGTTTGAACGAGTTTGAGTAATAATAAAGAAAACCTTTAGGTGTAGACTGTAATACTGACATTTTAGTGAATGGTGTAATTCTCCCCC
>NW_004797276.1:564301-566887 GCF_000002075.1 Aplysia californica
CCCCCCATTTTTAAAGATATACCCAGTCCCACTAAGCTCGTATGTCTTGTCCGTCTGATTCCATATTATTTGCAACACATAATGCCCGTATACTGGAGCAGGTAAAAGTCTACTTGAGCCTTTCATTCTGAACTTACTTGACCTGCTACTCATATGAGGGACCTCCACTCTCTGTGTTACTACATACCAGTTGCTGTAGAGTTTAAAGTTGTTTTAAGAAGGGGGGGGGGGTCAAGTAAACCTCTACAAAGGATGTATCGGGCTAACCTGTGCTCCTTTTTCTTAATAGCAAATTCGTAATTTAGATTCGCTGCTGCTCTGTTTTGGCAAAAAGAAACAACTTTTTTCGTGATTCACGCTACCGTTATAGGCAAGCCGAAATATCTTTTGAGATCTCTTTCATCAGCTTGGTGAGCTGTTCTGCTAAAATTCAGCGAGTATTTTTTAACTGCGTCTGAATACATGATGTCAAAAAAAGGGGCCCATTTAAAGGTCATCTTTGAACTAATTTCGTTACAACATTGAACAACCAAGGATGTGTCAAATTGATCAGTTTGAAGAAAACCTAGAGGTATGTTCGATATAGATCAAATTTTTAAGGTTTCAACCAAAATCGAGTAACACGCAAAACTTTACAATTTCTAATAAATCAACCTTAATGTGTACATGCTTGTGTGTATTTATTTGAATCTGACATGACCAAATACAGGAAGGGAATTTGGAGGCTGTTTATATTATGGTTCAGGTGTTGACGTTTATATATTTCTCTCCCGACAAGTTCGAATGGGCCACTTGAAATTTTGAATAACCCTGTCCCTGTAGTATGTTCCTGGGTCGATTCCTTGGACCTGCTGTTAAACATTGAGAGTCATCAATTAGACTGATTATGAGTTGCTTCCGTAGATTGCCTTTCAAAACCCCCAAAGGAAAGCATTGAACTTTGAATAGTTCCTCTTTTTTAGACACCATATTTGCAAGAACTTGTAACATTTTGTATTTCACTTAATTTTAGTTCAATTTTAAAAAAATAGTAACTAATTTGGATTTCGTGGCTTGACCATCTTCACGTTGACTAATTTGTCGAGCCCTTTGTTGAATTTTATTTGCGTGACATTTGGTTGGACTTGTTGCTGGATTTTGAATGGGCCAGCTCTAATTTTGTTTTGTTTGTTTTGTTTTGCTCCGGGTTTTTTAATAAGACACTCGGTATATTCCACAGCAGGTATCTCTGCAAGCACGTCATTTTTTACTGATATACTCTTGTGGGGGGGGGGGGGGGCTTACTCTAAAAGGATGTGAGAGCCTGCACGTACACACATGCAGCGGGAAATTGCTCAGGTTTTTAATCCTTTTGTCAAAAAGTTCAAAGGAGTTTTCCATAATCTTTTGGAAAATTGCGCAGGGATTTTCGGTAGGCCTATCGAGTATTTCTTCGGTATTCGACAAAGTATCGACTTGAAATTCGATTAGTATAAGTTTAATTTAGTAGAGCTCGTCCGTTAGCCATTATTAGCCAATAAGCAGGACTGTTATTTCATTGATATTTTTTCAGGATAAAACAGTTTTGATATTTGTTTCCCCCTACTCACCATGGGGAGATGGAAGACGGATTCTGAGAAGATTACTGTCTTTAGGAGAGCACATTTCTTAAAAATCGCAGACAAAAATACTTGATAAAAGTAAGGAGTCTGCATAACAAGAGGGTCCACTCCTCTCTTTGAGCCTATTAAAAAAGTGTCCTCAAAATTCGGTGGCGCCCTCTTCGCAAATGCGCACCCTTTGCGAACAGAGTTACCCTACTTGTGTTAAAAAAAACCCAAAGTGAAGCTAACACGTTTTTTAATAAATAAGAATTCAAATTTTGGACGAACGCTTTTTAAAAAATGGTTAGGCTGACAAAAAACCTCTTCCGGAGGAAAGGGTGACTGTTTTTTCGTTTAATTTGACTTTAGAATTATATGTGAGAGGTCATTAAAATATTTTAAAAAACTAAAACTCAGCACTGAACGAACCCGAACAACAGTCAATTTGCGCACGCAAGGAGGTGCTATTCCTATTCTTCTTCTGGAGAAACGAAAGAGAGCTTCAAAACAGACTGCAGCGCCATCTGAACCAAAGAGCGAACTTCCGGCAGACACTTTTTGGCTGAGTGGACCATCTTGTTATGTACTATGTTTGATAAAAGTGGAGATAAAAGCGATATTTACATTCTCACAGAAAGCATTCTTGGGCCATCTTGTCGAAGAACTCTGCTTGCGTTAGTTGTTGACTTTGATAAGATGTTATGAGCTATATATATTATTGTAATCCCCCCCCCCTCCCTCCCCGGACACCCAACCTGGTAGTAAGGTCTACTACTCGAACTGTTTTCAGTGAACACTCAATCATAGTCGAGGTTACAATTAATTCTAATTCGACCATAGCTACCTCAGAATGGATACCACCCTCAAAACCTGCCCAATTTACCACCCATAGGAGGGCGTCTTGTTGAGTAATCTGATGCATAACAGTGTAAACCATGCGCAATTTTCCGTCCCCCGTGCATGCATACACGTACACACACACACACACACACACACACACACA
>NW_004797276.1:566987-570944 GCF_000002075.1 Aplysia californica
ACTAAGCTCGTATGTCTTGTCCGTCTGATTCCATATTATTTGCAACACATAATGCCCGTATACTGGAGCAGGTAAAAGTCTACTTGAGCCTTTCATTCTGAACTTACTTGACCTGCTACTCATATGAGGGACCTCCACTCTCTGTGTTACTACATACCAGTTGCTGTAGAGTTTAAAGTTGTTTTATAAAGGGGGGGGGGGTCAAGTAAACCTCTACAAAGGATGTATCGGGCTAACCTGTGCTCCTTTTTCTTAATAGCAAATTCGTAATTTAGATTCGCTGCTGCTCTGTTTTGGCAAAAAGAAACAACTTTTTTCCTGATTCACGCTACCGTTATAGGCAAGCCGAAATATCTTTTGAGATCTCTTTCATCAGCTTGGTGAGCTGTTCTGCTAAAATTCAGCGAGTATTTTTTAACTGCGTCTGAATACATGATGTCAAAAAAAGGGGCCCATTTAAAGGTCATCTTTGAACTAATTTCGTTACAACATTGAACAACCAAGGATGTGTCAAATTGATCAGTTTGAAGAAAACCTAGAGGTATGTTCGAGATAGATCAAATTTTTAAGGTTTCAACCAAAATCGAGTCGAACACGCAAAACTTTACAATTTCTAATAAATCAACCTTAATGTGTACATGCTTGTGTGTATTTATTTGAATCTGACATGACCAAATACAGGAAGGGAATTTGGAGGCTGTATATATTATGGTTCAGGTGTTGACGTTTATATATTTCTCTCCCGACAAGTTCGAATGGGCCACTTGAAATTTTGAATAACCCTGTCCCTGTAGTATGTTCCTGGGTCGATTCCTTGGACCTGCTGTTAAACATTGAGAGTCATCAATTAGACTGATTATGAGTTGCTTCCGTAGATTGCCTTTCAAAACCCCCAAAGGAAAGCATTGAACTTTGAATAGTTCCTCTTTTTTAGACACCATATTTGCAAGAACTTGTAACATTTTGTATTTCACTTAATTTTAGTTCAATTTTAAAAAAATAGTAACTAATTTGGATTTCGTGGCTTGACCATCTTCACGTTGACTAATTTGTCGAGCCCTTTGTTGAATTTTATTTGCGTGACATTTTGTTGGACTTGTTGCTGGATTTTGAATGGGCCAGCTCTAATTTTGTTTTGTGTGTTTTGTTTTTCTCCGGGTTTTTTAATAAGACACTCGGTATATTCCACAGCAGGTATCTCTGCAAGCACGTCATTTTTTACTGATATACTCTTGTGGGGGGGGGGGGGGGCTTACTCTAAAAGGATGTGAGAGCCTGCACGTACACACATGCAGCGGGAAATTGCTCAGGTTTTTAATCCTTTTGTCAAAAAGTTCAAAGGAGTTTTCCATAATCTTTTGGAAAATTGCGCAGGGATTTTCGGTAGGCCTATCGAGTATTTCTTCGGTATTCGACAAAGTATCGACTTGAAATTCGATTAGTATAAGTTTAATTTAGTAGAGCTCGTCCGTTAGCCATTATTAGCCAATAAGCAGGACTATTATTTCATTGATATTTTTTCAGGATAAAACAGTTTTGATATTTGTTTCCCCCTACTCACCATGGGGAGATGGAAGACGGATTCTGAGAAGATTACTGTCTTTAGGAGAGCACATTTCTTAAAAATCGCAGACAAAAATACTTGATAAAAGTAAGGAGTCTGCATAACAAGAGGGTCCACTCCTCTCTTTGAGCCTATTAAAAAAGTGTCCTCAAAATTCGGTGGCGCCCTCTTCGCAAATGCGCACCCTTTGCGAACAGAGTTACCCTACTTGTGTTAAAAAAAACCCAAAGTGAAGCTAACACGTTTTTTAATAAATAAGAATTCAAATTTTGGACGAACGCTTTTTAAAAAATGGTTAGGCTGACAAAAAACCTCTTCCGGAGGAAAGGGTGACTGTTTTTTCGTTTAATTTGACTTTAGAATTATATGTGAGAGGTCATTAAAATATTTTAAAAAACTAAAACTCAGCACTGAACGAACCCGAACAACAGTCAATTTGCGCACGCAAGGAGGTGCTATTCCTATTCTTCTTCTGGAGAAACGAAAGAGAGCTTCAAAACAGACTGCAGCGCCATCTGAACCAAAGAGCGAACTTCCGGCAGACACTTTTTGGCTGAGTGGACCATCTTGTTATGTACTATGTTTGATAAAAGTGGAGATAAAAGCGATATTTACATTCTCACAGAAAGCATTCTTGGGCCATCTTGTCGAAGAACTCTGCTTGCGTTAGTTGTTGACTTTGATAAGATGTTATGAGCTATATATATTATTGTAACCCCCCCCCCCTGAGAGAGAGAGAGAGAGAGAGAGAGAGAGAGAGAGAGAGAGAGTTTTATTGTGTTTTCAGGGATACTGAAAAAAACCTTATTCTTGTACAGGGCACTTCACACACTTGCACATATAACAAGTGAAATCCTGATCAGACAAATCTGTGTAGAAGTTTTGAATTTAAAAAAAATATATATTTCTTTCTCTTCCCCTCTTCTTAGACGGAATACAGGAGGTTCACGTTTATGGTTCCCTTACTGTTACCTTACTTTTGTATAACCTTGCAGGGCAACAACTGAGTTGCATATATTGTTATAATATTAGCTGACTGAGAGAAAGTTCTTCTATTTCATCGTGGTCTGAATCAACCTGAACTTTTTTCCTTTGGATTACAACGTTCTCTTCTCTTCTCTTTTCTTAGCCCAATCATGGTATTTGTGAACAGTAAGGTAGTACGCCTTTTAGGCTATCCAATTCAATTCCGGGATATTCGTATAGATAGGGATGTTTTGTTCAGACCGTCTCAGCGGGAAAACATGATGATGTTTTGTTCTCTGTTACCGAGACAGCCCCTTGCTGGTTCAGGCGACTATACTAGCATGTGCGCTCTGACAATAAAAGCCAGCTTCTGCTGGTCGTGCCGACTATACTGTCATGTGTGCACTGAAAACCAGAGGAGGTGACAAATGTCGAAGGGGTGGCTCATGATCAGAACATTCTCCTACAAAAGTCAACAATGCCAGGTGAGAAACGCCTGACCTCAGAGCATACAGACTGCCAGCCACCGGTCAGCGCGCTGTCCGGTCTATTGTCCACTGTTGCAATGTTTGCTCGTGGGCGCACGCCCAGACGGTTGTGTCGTCCAGAGGTGAGGGGGACAGTCACGAGCCGCTGTCTTGGTGGCTGGTGAGTTATGAGTTCTGTGCCTGTACGGCCGGTGTGGGAGAAGTCATTAGCAGCGTTTAGCCAGATGTCCCAGCGAGCCTTGGGGCATTTTGTTATCGTGGTGGAATCAGGCGCTCGTCAGTTTTCGGGAGTATTGAAATGTTGGTACCTTTATAAAGCTTGTTCATTTGTCTTGCTTGTGATAAAAAAATTTACCTATCTATCATGAATAGAAGTCGAGACATTTGCAATTGAAAGAGACAGGGGGTCGCCTGATTTCAGAGGTAAAATTAGCAATAAAATGGCTGCCTGAGTCTGGCGTCTTATATAGCTTGAGAGACCTTGGAAACAAATAACCTACATTTATGTGCCTTTTATCAAATTTTTTTCATTGAAACCTTCACAGAAATGTCTTTTTGGAAGAGTATAAAAAAGTGTTGAATCTAAAAAACAAATATTTGAAAAAAATTGCAAAACCCGTGGGAAAATGCCGATTTATCTGATCTCATTATTTTGACGAGCCCCTGATTTCACCACGCTGCCTCACATATTATTTTACTTAAAAAGGAAAAAAAAAAACAACCCAACAAAACAATGAGAATTTCTTAAAAAATTTAATATGACAAAAAAAAAGAACCTCTACGATTTTCTGGATGTGTCTGATGGTCCCCTATCTTTGAGGTTAAACGGAATGAGTTGCTCAAACTGAATGATCTCTTACCATTGTATAAGAGTTTTCAACAACAAAAATCGTTCACGTTTTTGTTCCTTTTGGGGTTGTTGTTTTTTTTTTTTGGGGG
>NW_004797276.1:571044-572527 GCF_000002075.1 Aplysia californica
ACTTTCGAGATTCTCAAAGGCAGTACTGGGGGATTCTACGACACGCAACAACTCTGTGTGTGTGTGTGTGTGTGTGTGTGTGTGTGTGTGTGTGTGTGTGTGTGCGTGTGTGTGTGCGTGTGTGTATGTGTGCGTATGTGCACACAAAAGCAAGTACTAAGCTAAGCATTTTCACCTGCCCTGCTCAGCTCTTTTTACAATCAGCTGTTCTCCTCGTCCAACTTTGTTTTTCTCCCCATCAGCATCACAGCGTTACAAAGACGGTGGCGACAATATCAAACAATTCAATCCTCACCCTTTCAGACACAACCTACTTTAACTGTTTCTAAAGAGAGATTAGCTGTACTATTGTATTTTCCAGCAGTGGGATGGGGTAGGGGTGGTGAAGGGGTTGGGGGGTGTGAGATGAAAAGTTACAGCGATCTCCTCGTAACAACATAGCTGATCAATCCAGGTTGTTGTCATGGGGTTATTGGCGTAATTTGAACATCAAAATTATTTTTGTTACGCGCCAGCGCGACGCCAGGGTTGAGAAAACAATGTTCACACTGTACTCCGCTCAGTTTATGTGAGCACACGCCCACTTCGGGCACTCTCTCTGCAGGACTTGAATGGTCATGATAGCTCCACCGGTCCCTCAACTTTACAACACAATGGCCACGCCAGAGTTCTATTTCATCTGGATGACACCGATAGGGGATCAACGCTATCATCTCTTCAACGTTGTCCAACAAAAACTTGTTTACCTGTGATCGTAACGCCTTATACCCGCATGGATTCAATTCAAATTTCATACCCCTCGTGATATTTGCGCAAACTTCTAAAACTTTTCTCAAAATCTTTTTATATGGAAATGTTAAGTACCGGATACCTCACGCTTCTATCAACTCTCGCGTGTATAATAAACGAACACACTTTTATTTGCACAAACACGCCGTATTTCACACCTAGTTCCATGTCAAAGGACATGTAAAAGAGCCCTCAGATCAAGGGATGTTCACGTGAGCTCCAATTTTTACTTCCCCTTCTGGATACTTATGACAAATCACCTTCTGTCCTGACCGGAAGAAAGCAAGGGGTGATAATGATTTCAACACGTGTACGAAAAGGGGGATAATGCGGGGCCAATGTTGCCGAGACACACGCCGGCCGCGTGAGGGAATAATAGCCCCACATCCCAGGCACGTCAAAGATTTTTCACTTTCGACAAAACAGTAACGGCTAAGTTCCCTGCTTGACTGGTGACAAGCTGCTGATGCGTGGGTCAGATGCGAGTCCAATCACTTAGTTGCCATACGAATAGTGCTGCTGGTTGTCAGCCTGATATAGGTTACAGACAACTAAATATAACTCCGTGTTTCTATTTATCACGGAAACTTTTGTTCATCTATAAATTTCTCTCAGCAGAAAACTTTTTGAGCTACAAGCATAGTCTCAAACTCGTATGCCCCTGGTGTTTTGACGAAATCAGATTTCTAAGCTG
>NW_004797276.1:572627-574575 GCF_000002075.1 Aplysia californica
GGGGGGGGGGGTGAGTTTGCTTTCGAGTGTGATCTCACTTATCAATATTTCTAAGGGTTATAACTGTGTTTAAAGAATCGGACAAATAAGGAAAACAATCTAAAGTCCCAAATAGTGAAATACGCCCAATACGCACTTGTAATCCAAATGCGAAGAATGAAAGATGAAAAAGAGAAATGGAATATCTCAATAGTAACTATTGGTGGCACTTTTGGTCAATATTTAATTTGAGTTTTATTTATAAAAGGAGGGCAAAGTAGCGTTAAAGTGAGCGCTGCAAATGAGATGCATCCAGTGATTGGGTGGCAACTAAGCAAAGAGCCCCCCTATTGAAAACTCGACAACAGAATGGTAGCACCTTTGAGGACAACCATGAATTAAAAAATCATAAAGTTATTCGAACTGCAATATTAGGCGCAACTTTCAATGCTATGAGACACAGTTTCAATTGCCTGTTTTTGTAGTGGCCCATATCAATACAAATCGTCCTCAGTTTATCAGCCAATACTTTATCGCCTCGATTTTTTTTTTCATTTTAGTTCGACTAGATTTTCTATATTTTTCTTGCAATTTTAAACACCTGTTTAAGTATATTTTGAAACACCTGTATGTTGACGTTTCCCCAAAAAATATACATGTACTGCAGGAAGAGGTGTACTTTAGCCTGGCTATACAAAGTTCCATTTCTTTTCACGAATCTTTTATGTTTATTTGTTTGGGCTCTTAAAGTTGGTGATAACAAATTGCGACCCATGCCTTGCCCTCTTTTTACTTTTCCTGCAATACAAATTATCTTTTTTTGCGGCAATTTTAAATCCGCCACAAAGACTTTGACAAAGAATATGGCAAACACCCAGATTTGTACAAACAAGAAAAACTATATGGGATAATTATAAGACACATTCACGTTTACAGATTCACGTGCATCAATAGACACAGAGACGGTTGAGAGTTTCACCTGACCCTCTCGGGGAATTTATGAATTCGATGGCAGGAATCACATTCACTCATTGCCCTCATCCTTTTTATTTCCTTTCCCCTCTACTCACACATCTCCCTTTTTCATTAAATTTTCTCAAAGAGTTCTTGTTGGATCTGCACAGGGTTTTGCAACCTCTACTAAAAGAGCCCTAAAAATAGAGGCTTTCCCCAGTGTGTGCAAACAAAAAATGCGCGCGCGGTTGAAACATTGTGATGGAGAATGCTGATGTGAAGAGGATTCTATCAAGCGTGGAGTGCTCACTATTGTCGCACATCAGGTCCTCGTATTGTTACTGGTAAATTATCAAGGGTCCCAGCCTTTCGCTGGTATCAAGATCCGGGTGGCACGTTGCCAGTGCGAGTCATTGAAAAGCCCAAATTGTGCACGTCCAATCTGCATGAGTGTGAATCCAACAGTCCGTGAAATTTTAATGCTCTGTGCCCTTATTTTCTGTTGTGGCTGTTACTTGAGGCTGTTTAGGCACCACGCCACGACTGTGGTGACACGATGCTAGGTCAAAGACAACAATAAAACGACGACAACAACAACGACAACGACAACGACAACAACAACAACAACAACAGCAACAGCAACAACAACAATTACAACAAAAACAACAACAACTACAACAACGATAACTACAGCAGGAACAACTAAGAGGCCAACTAAAACAACAGCGCCAACAGTAACAACAACAAAACAACAACAACAGTAGCAGTGAAAGTTATGATTGCTTGGACAACAAAAGAAAAGTGATAACGACTACGATGACAATAGCAGCTACGGCAACATTGACTTTAGTGTGATTTTATGTAGTTTTATTACGGAAAATTGGTAGGCACAAAGAGAAAGATGACATTATTTTTGAAGAAAGCAAACGGAGGAACAGATGCATCTAAACACAGACACGAACCGCCCCCACCCCCTCACTGACACTTACACAAAGAGAGCGGGAGAGAGAGGGGG
>NW_004797276.1:574814-576883 GCF_000002075.1 Aplysia californica
GGGGGTAAACAGCGGCAGATTTGACCTCCCTGACATTTTAAGAACTGAAAAGAACAGAAAAAAGGAGAAAAGATCATAACCCATACATTAGCAACGTGGCAAAAGATCTATCCAAATAAAATTAGGCATTTCAAGTGTTTTTTCTCACAATGAGCACGCCGCTCTTGGCCTCTACATGCAGGGTTCCTTCACTTTTTCTTCCTTCATTTCTCAGAGGGTGACGTGATCGTAAAGCAAGAGTCAAAATAACCTTATACGAGTGCCCAATGTCCTTACTATCAATCAACTGATCCCTTGTCAGCTTGAAATTGCAGCCACAAATCAAGATTCACTCTTTTTGGTCGAATCGGTGTCTTTGTCGCACGCAGTTACCGTGAGCACTTCCCGAATGATTGCGGCTGTTTTATTAACCCAGTGCTCGTAACCTATAATTAAGTAGCCCGTAAGAGAGCTTTGCTTAAATTAAAACTATTGAGCTCGAAACCGGCTAGCTTGCTTAGTTTTAGATTTTATAATCTTTTTACTGTTTTACTTCTTTTTCTTTTCTTTTTTTCTTTCTTTTTTTCCCTTCTTATTTTTTGTTTCTACGGTATAATTTGGCATGAGTAGAAAGAGCAAAAACTTGACTTCATAAATTTTCTACAAAAGTCTCCTGTTTGAATTCCTTTTACAATATTTTCTTTTATACTGTTTTTTTTTTTAAACTGTCTTTTTCCCTTTTTTGTTATGTACTTGATATTCGAGAACTTTTTACTTCGTCCCAGAGAGAGAGTAAGATGAACTAAAACCAATATCAGTTTTCGCCAAAAAAAAAAGAGTGAGTGTGGGACGGGGGGAAAGGGGGGGGGGCAGGTGTCTGGTGAGATTTTGAATGAAAACCTGATGAAGATGATGTTATTTCACTATTAGATATCTGAATGTATTTAGATATGGAACCAAATGTGCGTATTTTCGACTTTGATGACCATTTTCTTTGAATTGTGTTCTTGGAGGACACCGCACCACAAAAGTCCCTAAAACCTTAATTACTTTTTGCATTGGAGTCTTGAAGTTTGACACAGAGATAGCTTGTATATTTTGTGAAATCATTTCATCTGTCGTTACTTTATTATTAAATGTATTGCCAGCAGTTAACTACAAACCTAGCTGACTTAAAAAGTAAAGTTTGGGTTTCGAGTCCAAAAGAGGTCGAATATTCTTCGACTTTTCTGGAATACTTTTCTTCGAGTCTTCTTCAAGTTTAAAAATGGAATCACACTTGAGCAGAAACGTTCGAGGTATAGACACTGACAAGGTTGTCTCGTGTCTTTGTAACAGTGTTGCCACAATGTGTTGAACAGGAGAATTGTTCTTCTGAAACAGAACAAAACAGCACATAGGAAAATATTTCAGCAAATAATTATATCCGCTTAAGAACCTTTTTCACTCAGATCTATTGGGTGGGTGGTTGGCGGGTGCTCTTGTACGGTTTGCTACTTCCTTCCTATCAAACATCTATCGTCCTCATCTCGTCTCTTTCTGTTTTGTGTTTGTTATTGTCTTGTTCCTTGTAAAACTTTCCATCTTCGGAATTTCCATCACCAAATTTAGTGTTGCAAGGGCTGTAAAACTGTTACTAAATCAAGGTCTACAGGCCTTGTTTTTGACACGGCAGAACTGAACAAAGTCTTCTAAAGAGAAATAAGACATCCTCTTCCCGCTTTTTCCCAGAAGCAGTCGCGCCATATCCACCATCCCCTCGTCTTTATACTGATGCACGCATTAACAGCCGTGTGCCTTTCCTCTTGTTTCGTACAAAGGGAAAATACAATCCCGGAACTTGTTGGTCGACTTCCTAAACAAAGAATGCCTAGCTGCATCTGCTTAAAAGTTAAAAGGCAGAATGAAATAAAGTGAAAGGACACTGTTGACAATCTTTACCTCCTTTATGAGTTTTTCTGTCTTTCTTTGTTTGCTTGTTTGTTTATATATATTCATTATTCATTACAATTTTGTAGTATTTATTTATTTATTTATTTATTTATTTATTTATTTATTTATTTATTTATTTATATATTTGTTTATTTATT
>NW_004797276.1:577517-578814 GCF_000002075.1 Aplysia californica
GGGGGGGTGGCTCCCAAGGAAGAGAACGAACTAGAAACCGAACTTGTAAAGTAATAGTCTTAAAACGAAAAGAAAACACTGTGAGATGGTGAAAATTCAGCGAGAAAAATACTGGCAGCCAGCCTTCTATTAAGTGAGGCATGAGCAAGAGCAAAAGGAAAACATCGCCTCCTCGAGTGAGCGGAAGAGACATAAAGGCAGAAGAACAAAGATTGACATTGGGGAAGGAAATAGGAAATAAAACAATGGAAACACAAAAAAGAAGAAAAAAAGGTTTAGGTTAGGAGTTGAGGGTGCAGTGGATTTTTCAGGTGCAAACACTCTTCCCCCCTCAGTTCCAGGCAGCATTTAAAATGTTTTGTTGTTTTTATAGGGTGAAAATAAACCCCATTAAACTGAGGCCTGTCGTTTTTTCTGTCAATCAAAGACACAAAGGCAGGCAGACAACCTGACCTTCGTTAAAGGGTGACAAAGACGCTCACACAGAGGCACGTAAGGGTTCCCCTTGTCTCGACGCCAGCTTTTGGTCAAGTCCCCGCCAGGTACGGTACATAAATTAGTGTACTTTAAAAGCCGGAATAGAATCGAAAGGAATCGAAAGGAAATTTAGTTGAAAAACAAATAGACTGGTGTTCACGATTTTATTCTGATATAATATGTGTAACAAAATTAGTCATCTGTCTCTCTCTCTCTCTCTCTCTCTCTCTCTCTCTCTCTCTCTCTCTCTCTCTCTCTCTCTCTCTGAGTGAGTGTTTGTGTGTGTGTCTTTCTGTCTGTTGTCTAACAGCCGGTCTGCTTGATTTGAACCATCTATCAGTCTGTCTTGCAATCTATCTGTTTGATACGAAAAAGCAGGAGCAATAATTACGCTATCATTTTATCCAATTAGCAAGACAAAAGAGACCATAGGCATTAACGCAACACAAAACTATATTTGAAAAATAGCAAAACAACAACAAAACACGTACATGTATACAACAGACACACAACAAACGCTGGAGCACTAATACGAACACTAGAGCATGAAATGAATGATGACAACAGCTGGAACATTGTCGATGACCTCATCAGAACAACCAGTACTACTAGAGTAGGATGCATGCACAATATAATGCAAGCTCTATTCCCGCCATTCAAACTAATGTCAGTCAAAACGGCAATGTCAGCTTAAGAGTAGACGCCCTTACTTTCGCCTGTACCTTAGCTTCACTTCCACCACCCCCCACACCCCCCACACCCCCAAACCCTCTTTACACTCTGTCTGTCTGTCTGTCTGTCTGTCTCTCTTTCTCCCCCC
>NW_004797276.1:579247-583623 GCF_000002075.1 Aplysia californica
TCTCTCTCTCTCTCTCTGTACCCCTCTTTTATTCCATTCACTGGTACACTGTATCAAAAACAGAAGCAGCTTCTTCAAACCAAAACGAGTGATTATACTCTCTCTCACAATCGCCTTGTTATCTCAGTAATCAAACAGACCCACAATCTGTTCTTAATATTTTGCCCATATTATATAGAAACCTAACACTAACAAGACGTGAATTATCTTACTCAGGTGTTACTATACAAATTTCTCTTTCATATCTCTCTTCAATCAATACAGCTTACTTGATTTCAGCAGTGGGTGCTCTTAAATTAGTAACTGAAAATAAAACGAAAAACAACAACAATAACAACAACAACAACAGCAACAATCAAACAGACAAACAGAATAAAAGAATCAGAACATCAAACCTTTTACAACGTGAAGTGACTTGCACCACCATCTATCTCCGAGCCTCTATAGGGAAATGTACATTTATTTGATTTTGAAGAATGGAAAACAGACATGCTGACCAGTTAATTTTATGCCAGAATGACTTTGTTCCACCGGATATGCGTTAAGAAAACGAATCTGTTCTTCTTCTGTAGCATGCAGTTATGTCAAGGGACACGACCTATACGTTCTTATACTAACATTCTCTGACCGTCTAGGACACGACTCATAACACCTATGGTCGGCACAAATGGGTTTTTGGGGCACTGTTCCTTTGTCAATAATAATAATAATAATAATAATAATGATAATGATAATGATAATGATAATGATGATAACAACACTAATGATAACAATAACAATGATTACAAAAATACTTAAATAAATGTAGCAATTATTACTTTACTTTTATAAAGACTATACGAACAATAAGTATAGTCTATAGTATCATTATACTTAACACAATCCATGTTATAATAATTACAGTATTATCATCTTACCTTTCTATTGATAATGATAATGATAAGGCATGTAATAATAATGTTAATATAAGTCCATTGTATGCTATTTATCATATGATATTCATCATAACCATATAGGTTTGATGTGCTTTCGTTAATCAGTCTGATTGCCAGACCAGATCCAAATGAGCAAGCAATTTTTTCCCTAATTTAAAAAGTGTTCGCTACAAAATAGTTTGAAAGTAAATTGTTGGAGCTAACATGTTAGTTATACTCGCCGATCAGAGACTTCTTGAGAGCATTATGTCTAGTAGGCCTGCACAAAAGAGCAACCATGTAGTTTGACCTCGTGAAGGGGAATGCTTTAATTTCGATTTCCTTTTATCTCTTATACGGGGTGCCCACTACGGCTGGATCGGGCCAATCGCCCGACTCGGTCGCCTGAAACTGAAAACAAACACGTTTGTAAATTGTAGTGGGCACCCCGTATTATAATCTTCGAGAACCCATCCCTCCACTTTAGGCCCCCTTCTTTCCCAAATTCCCAAATGATTAGTGGTTTTTCTCTGTTGAGTGTGTGAGGCAGAGAATGTGCTTACAGCCACGTTGGGGTTTTTGTTAGGTTAAAGCTACAAAAGATGACACAGACCCAGAAGAAAATGAATAGGATATTATTATAGATCTATGTACATTTTTTTCTCTCCTAAAATCAATATAAAGTCTATGTTCCTATTACTTAAACTAAACGACGAATGAGCAACGGTCTGTGGTTAAATGCCGCGAAATACACGATCACCGTGGTACATACGTTCGCACAGTAGGTACAGCCTGAGGAAGATATCAATTAATGCTCTTATTATCAGCTTTTATGGCCGTTTTTAGCATAGCGTGAACTTGGATCTAAGATTACCGCCCTTGATGGCGTCGCAGGGTTCAAAGTTTATTGCCTCCCGAGTAATACGGACAAGAGGTTCACACTTCATAATATCGCCAGTTGGGCGCCCCTGGCCGTACGCGTGCTGTGGTTTGACTCATTCCACGGGCTAGAAGCTTTTAACCCTTGACCCGCCCATTATAAAACCCACAAAAAATTTCGCTCAAATCGTTTCGCCCCGAGTACGTTGGTGTCTTGAACTTCTTGCCCTTTTCCAACCCGTTTTATGCGTTTCAAAGAAAGGGTCTACTGTTTATAATTAGAAACGTTTTACACCCCAGTCGACAAAACTTAGACACTATAGAAAGTGGGGCGTCTAAACAGAAAGACAGATCGATGAAATAGTCTTTCTGATGCGGGTATCAAAATCATACCTTTTGACAGCAATCGGAAAAAGCCTATTCAATACGCATAAACATCGATTCAATGTAAAGATGTTCTCAATTATCGAGTTATATCAACTTGAAAAACACCATGTTGAGACAAGGTCCATTTCAAGGGGATGAATATTTTCTTTTAATAGGATATATACTTTGTATTTCAAAATTAGGTGATCTGACACGAGATCCGTGGCAGGAAGGACAAGATGTGTTTAAATTAAAGTACGATCTTATGAAATTCAGAGCAGTGATTTACTTAAAGAGATAACTATAACACTTTTGTCTTTGGAATTAACGGCACATGTATTTTGTTATTGATGAGACCCATTGTTCTCTATTTTAAACATTGTGATCGGGCTGTTGTGTACAGTAAACGTCCATTCCATTTTTTTAGAGCTAAGCGAGAGGGATATCGGGATACTATACAGTTCTTGCACTAACCGCAAAACCACAAGATGCCAGCCCGTCCTTTTGTGACAGACAGTCAACGGTTCACTTATTTTTTAAGGGCCATCATTATGATGAAGGCGAAACGGGCTCCAAGTCGTTTAGTGTCCAAGTTTGTCAGGTGATATCTTCTTTATGCCTCGTTTTCCATCTCAGTGGAAGTGGACCTTAGTTTTGGAACATCTCTTTCAATCAAAGGTGGGTAGACAAAGGCCTAAAACATTGATTCAAGACACATTCAAAATAGAGATTGATAACTCTGTCATAGACCTTAACTCACAGAAGTCGCGAGGAATTCATAAACTGAGACTTCTTTCAGCGCTAGCCTTGCAGTATTGGGATGTGACTATTAACATCTCGTAGTAGGTCCTCTAGACTCGGTGGGACAGCAGTTTTAGTATCTGTAAAAGTGTTGCAAAACTCAAACTATCGGCGTGCGGGAGGTAGCGTTTAGTTGCTTCGTCCTGCTCGCAAAAGAACCGAGTTCGATTCCCGAGCTGGGAGAAATTTTTATCAACTACATTTATCTAGATCTTTCTGGCCGGGTTAGCCCTGGCAGGCAGGGTCGAAGCCCAGCTCCTAAATGATCGAAATTGTGTCGATGGGAGCGTGAAAGCACCTACACCGAAGATAAAACATACAAAAACAAAACAACAACAACAAACAAAACTAATGTCTCTCTCAAACGTTCATCTGTAAAGGGGTTAAGCTGATGTGATAGATGAACAGTGCTGTTCGACGTTTGTTCCTGTAAGACGTAGAAGGTCCTGCTGTGTCCTTCAGTATCCAGCTGGTCACACGTGTGTCAAGGCCTACAATAACTGCCATAACCTATACGGACACAATGAATGGCGCCTGTTGAGTTGGGTGTTTTTCCTTCTTTTTTTTAGGAATTTATTAATAGCAGTGCATACAGCCACGTGAAAAAAATAGTTTCGCACGTGAATATAGACAACCAGAAAAACAGACACATGTACACACACGCACACACACACACACACACACACACACACACACACACACACACACACACACACATACACACATAGATACATACAGATAAAAATGCACACTTGTAAATTGTCTCTGGGGTTATCGTTAGCAAGAGTGACGAGTCGGCCTGTAGGCCGGATGTAAGGAATAAAGGGGAGGAACTCTTGCTGCCTGGTCACCTTGGTGATTGCGCTGTCAATGTAACGCTGGTATCCCCGCCGAACGCCCAAATGGACAATCACTTTGAGAGAAACGGGCTGGGGAAATAAAACTACACTAAACATTGTGCCTCTCAAGGTGTACTGAAAATACAATACAAGTTCAAACTCTAATAAGCATAGCTTGAAGTTATTTGCCATTGAAATCACATTTTATACAATCAAGTCTCACTCATTTTCAATGACGAGGTGCAATGTATGTTTCAATGCGACTTTGGATGTCCCTGTTATAATATTCATATTCTATTCCACAAGGTCAGAAATAAACTGGTGACACATAGAGAAAATTTTAATGGTACAGCTGGTACAAGTATCAATGCCGGGTCTCGATTTAGCTCCCTTGGGGTGAAATTCAAAAATGGTTTATAGACTTCCGTGCTGTTTGATTGAAAATGCTTTGTCTGTCTTTTAGCAGGGAACAGTTACAGCCAGGCTATGTCGCGAAGAATGGTGGTTCACAATACAACCATGATGCATTCAAGCAGAATATACGATGTAGGACTCTACAATTCCCCACACAACTAGA
>NW_004797276.1:584827-587144 GCF_000002075.1 Aplysia californica
AATAAATAAATGAATAAATGAATGAATGAATGGATGAATGGATGAATGGATGAATGGATGAATGGATGAATGGATAAATAAATGAATGAATGAATGAATGAATAAATGAATATAAGTACAAATATATTTTAAAAAATAATTCTCGAAAAGTCTCACTCTCGACTGTTCCATGTCATGGCTCTCATTTTGGCCCTTTTTCAGAATCAGGCAATTATTATACAACACTTTGAAGAGAAATATTACAAAATAAAAAGATTAATAGAAATGTACCAGCTGAACTTTCCGCATTTCGACTATTTACGCAAAGTGAGAGAAACAACTTTAAAAAAAACAAAACATAAATACATAAATAAATAAGTAAACAAATAAATAAATAAATGAATAAATGGGAGAAAAAATGAAAAACATGAAAAATATATAAGTAAATAAAAGAAATGTAAAGAAGAAACAATTAGAAAGAGAACATTAGACATTATTTTGAAAAATATTATGTAAATAGAAAGTAGTATACGATAATGGATGATATTTTATAAATATTATAAAGAAACTAAAAAATGATTGATTGATTAACCAATAGAAGCTTTAAAACAGCAAACAAAGCACAAAACCTAGAAAAAAGAGAACATAAATAAATAAACAAATAAGCCAACAAACAATTAATACAGAGAGCAAGAAAGAAATCACTGAAATTGAATGAATGAATAATTGTGTAAATAGACAAATAGATAAAAGATATAAATGAGCATGTAATGATGTAAAGAAACTGTAAACAAATTCAATGATAAATGAAATATATTTAACTAGGAAACTATAAACGATTTCACTGCTTTTTCAAACTATGCACTAAAAACGGCGAACAAATCACGCAAAATAGCAAAAAGACCTTGTTTTCCCGAGTGAAAGAAATAAACGCTTTTTTTAAAAAGAAATCTTTTTAAAATTGGGCTAAGAATGAACTACAAACAGTAATTAAAAAGGAGAAAAGATTTTTTTAGATCAAAACTTTTGATACTGAAAGAGAAAAATATATCTTCAAAAGTAATGGAACAGCTAATTTTGTTGTAGGTGAAAACAGTAAAAAAAAAAACTGAAGTGGAAATCTGACTATATACGGTTTTTATCATAATTAGAATACCCCGAGCGACACTTAGGGGTGCGAAACTGGAGCGTAAGAGTTTTAGTTTTAGTTTTAGTAGAGGTTTTACGGCGCTCGCAACTGCATAAGGTCATATGAGCGCCAGAAGATTAGAGGTGCTACAAGAGAGTAACAAACATAAAAAAGAAAAAGGGGAGATAAGGATGATATATATTTCATAGGAAAGAAGAAGCAAACCACACCAGAGCACCTGCCAACCACGCACTGGAGCGTAAGAGGGAGCATGAAATAAATTTTTAAACAGAATGTTCGTTCGTATATTTCATAAATATACTAATTATACTCAAGACCCCGTTTTAAAACCAAAATAATAATATGATGGATTATATGAGAACGCTAAAATCTGTCATTAAAAGTCAGTAGGCTTGCATGTTTAGGCCAGCGCCCACTCTACTTATAGCCAGGGTAGTTTGTGATCTGCCAACAAAAGCATCCCAAACACATCGAATTTGCTAACGACACTGTTGCAGATTGTGTATTTCTGCCTACCCAAATTATTTAAGAATATCAGGATATTTAAGGTTGAAAGAAATTTGTGTGTTTGTGTGTGTGTGTGTGTGTGTGTGTGTGTGTGCGCGCGTATGTGTGTGTGAGCGTGTGTATGTGTGTGTGTGTGTGTGTGTGTGTGTGTGTGTGTGCGTGAGGTTGCTCTATGGGAACATAATATTCTATGTTTAATCTACCACACATTTTAATCACATTAAACCCCGAGAGCAGTTCAAAATGGACATAGACGTTACAGGAAATAAATAATTGAGACAATTATTACTTAGTAAAAGGTGGAAACTTGGAGGGAGGGGGTAGATATTAGGGGGGGGGACAAAACAATGGAAACAAAACTTACTGGAGACAAAAGAATTTTAAAGCATTAAATAAGTTAGGAAAGGGGAAAAGGGGGGGGGGACCAGAGTAGAATAAAAATGATTAGAAGACAAAGCTTTTGATCAATAAACGAGAATGCTGAAAGAAAATCTGTCTCTAAAAAAAAGCTATGTGCAATAGGAATAAAGCCAAAAAAGCACAAAAAAGGAGAAGAGAATGGTTAAGCAGTTAGCATCAACTTGGAGAGCAGTGAGCAAGCTGACTACCCCTAATCCGCCTGGCACACACACACCCACACACATACACACACACACACACACACACACACACACACACTCA
>NW_004797276.1:589118-593576 GCF_000002075.1 Aplysia californica
ATTGAATTGATAAAGGACCAGTAACTAAGACCGAAAAAAGAATGATATAGGCGATGGTGTCATTTCATTATTTCGTTCAATCGTTTGCGTGTCCAGCGGGGCACATCTCAATAGCTCTGGGAGCAAAGTCAGTGTTATGTTTTGAAAAACAGTGAAAGTTATCATTAGAAGCACTAGAAGCTAATACATGTACATGTATGGAAATGTTAGTCTTCTGTTTGTTTGGATTTTTTAGAATTAAATACAAAATTTGCCTTAGTGGAAATTATTCTTCCCAATCTTCTCTAAAAGCAGTAGGTGAAAATACTCCCTGGACAAGCAAAGAGAAGTTGCAAATCTAGCTATATATATATATTTATATATAGAGAGAGATAATTTCATATATTTCTTACCCAGGTTGGGAACAAAAAAGCACTTCTAAAGTATACTTTTAGAAAAACGATAGTGGCATGGAGGAAACCCAAGTCCCAGTATTTTTCTGTCTCTCAAAAGTTTATTACTTTTTCCGCTGTAGATGAGTGGCCAATATTTCTTTTTCCTTTTACCAAAATATAGTTTAACTCACGTTTCAAATAGATACTTCGTTTCAAAAGATTTGAACATTTTTTTTAACTTTAAAAGGGCTTTATGCATTAGGCCCTCAGCTTCTCTCGAAAAATTCGCCCCTCCATATTGCTTTTAGTGAAATTAGAATTCTAAAACAAAGGCACTCCGAAACTGTATGGCCTGCAGCCTTCAGCTAAATGCAGACTCCTAGACTTAACTAAAATGACAAATTGAGAAAATAATCCGGAAGGAAAACAAACTTACTTAAGCACATTTGCCTGGGTAAAAACAGAAAACAGTAATGAATTGCATTAATCGAGAGGCCCTAATTTCTACCATGAAATCTCTATGAATCGGGGGCTCTCATGGCCTTGAGGTTGAGGTGTTCGCCTCTCATTCAATAGGTCCCGGGTTCGAATCCGGATAGCGACGGAAAATTTTCTAGCAATTTTATGTCGCCTGCTTTCGTCTCCACTTTCTGCCCCCATCCCCTCACCTCCTTTGCCCCCTCTTCTGGGCTTCTGACTCTTTCTGAACCCTTTCTACTGCTTCTCCTTGGCTTCTTCTTACTGCTGTCTTTCAGCCACCCACCTGATCTTGTGGTAGGTAAGATCTACATCTAGCCCTCTCGGACAAGGGCGAAAAATCTCGGAAATCTCTGTGCAAGTTGAGCACGTTAAATATCCCTTGGTCGTCCAAAATAGGTAAGAGTGGGCTTCGGCCGCCACCCGGGCTAAATTCAAAATTTCCTACCAACTGAAGATGTTTGATGTGTACCAAGGGCTCATTTGACTGTAAAACACTTACCCCCCCCCTCTCTCTCTCTCTCTCTCTCTCTCTCTCTCTCTCTCTCTCTTTCTTTCTCTCTCTCTCTCTCTCTCTCTCTCACACACACACACACACACACACACACACACACACACACACACACACACACACACACACACAAATTGAATTGATAAAGGACCAGTAACTAAGACCGAAAAAAGAATGATATAGGCGATGGTGTCATTTCATTATTTCGTTCAATCGTTTGCGTGTCCAGCGGGGCACATCTCAATAGCTCTGGGAGCAAAGTCAGTGTTATGTTTTGAAAAACTGTGAAAGTTATCATTAGAAGCACTAGAAGCTAATACATGTACATGTATGGAAATGTTAGTCTTCTGTTTGTTTGGCTTTTTTAGAATTAAATACAAAATTTGCCTTAGTGGAAATTATTCTTCCCAATCTTCTCTAAAAGCAGTAGGTGAAAATACTCCCTGGACAAGCAAAGAGAAGTTGCAAATCTAGCTATATATATATATTTATATATGTATATATAGGTGTGTGTGTGTGTGTGTGTGTGTGTGTGTGTGTGTGTGTGTGCGTGTGCGTGTGCGTGTGTGTGTGTGTGTGTGTGTGTGTGTGTGTGTGTGTGTGTGTGTGTGTGTGAGTGTATTATATATATGGCTGACTGGGCTGTTAAAAAATCATTTAATGAATAGAGTTGATGTAAGAAAATGAAAATAACAACTTTACTTTCTCGATACTGTAAGCGTTTAGAAGGTATTGCTGGTAGGTCCCGCTTTCTTTCTCCTTCCCTTCTGCTGTTCCTGTTCCTTGCCAGTCTGTCTTACTCTTTCCCAGCATTATATTATGACATTTACAGTATCAATATACCTCTCTTGATCATACATATCTCCATACTATTTTCCTTATATCTGAGTAATTTATATGATGGGAATCATGGCATCGCCTAAGTACTCCAACCCTGTAACCAAGCTATGTCAAAAAGCACCTTCTCTTTTTTTCTACTAAATGTAACGTTATGGATTGTGTGTCAAATTTTTAGATATGTAGCTAAATAAACATCTCCAGTGCAACATTTTGACTTTAATTGTTAACAAATCTTTAAAATTTAGTTTTTGTGGGATACAGGGCTGTAACGTTGTACTCGGGAGACGATGGGAATCTTGGATCATATACTTAGTTTGTTTCGAAGAGATACGAGTCCTTTTACTGACAGCCCTATACTGCCCTATAGCGAGATCAGTTAACTTGTGCAGGTCTCAAAGAATTTGCATCGACGTATTTTGTCTGTATCCCGTAAACTGATCGAATCGACACACTCAGACATGTAAATGTTGTGTATTTCCTTGTTACAACAACTCTGTTTTGTTTTAAAGAAGCAATGGATTCCAATTATTTTGTTTCTATTTTTTCAAAATATGAGAACAACATTGGTTTGATCTCAGTTTTCTGGTGCTTTAATTCAGACGGACATTATTTATTACTGGCCAGTTCAGAAAGTTTGAAAAATATAAAAAGCCCTCAGAATTGGTTTCAAATACCAAGAACTCTAGATTCAAGACACCATTACTGAGATTTCTTGTGTCATGATGTACATTATTATAAAAGCACCATAGTGAATCCAATTTACTGCCATGATGAACAGTGGACGGAAACATTACATTGTAAGCTGTTTTGTATACCGCACAGGTTTTTTGTCCGTCCGTTTACTGCAGGTACAAAGTGATGGCGGGTTATGTTCTTTTAATTTATCATTACATGTACTGATAATGATGATAATGATGACAAAGATAATAATAATAGCAATACAACAACAACTACTACTACTACTACTACTACTACTACTACTACTACTACTACTACTACTACGTAATGTACAAAAGTTTTCTATTTATAGCGTATGTTGGGGTTGCAACTGTTCTAGACCTCTTAATGATTTCCACTGTAGAACTGAAGTATTCGTGTGCAAAGGAGGAGACGCATAAAAATATAACGATAAAACATGAAGAGCCTGTGAAAACCTCCTTCACGGAGGGTGGTACTCAGTACACTGCAAACAATTAAAGCCACCAACGAAGGCTAGAGTTCAAACTGGGTTATGTTTAATTTACAACTGAAAGTTCTTTCGGGATAACATCGAGCTTTTCCCCACTATTTTCTGTCGCCTCTTCCAAATAGAAAAGAATGTATACGAAGCCGATGTTATCAAAGGAAACAAGGCTAGGATTCATGATCAACGTCTTTAAAGAATCTGTTGGTCCGTGTGCTGAAATGTTTGTATCCAAACTACAGTCCACAATTTCTTGTAGCTTTTTCCTAAATTTGCACCTGCGTAATCGTTATTACATTATCGCTATGTTGACATTACCAAAACATGAGACAGAATATTCAACCCATAGGTGAAAAACGTCTAACAAAGACGTTCCAACATGATTGCGTTACGACGCTGAAACCAGGCTCAGGTATGTACGAAGGAGTTGTCCTTGTTTCGTGGAAATACCTACATGTATGTGAGAAAAGTGAGATCTACAAACTTTTATCTCGGACTTTTCTCGTCTGTATGATTGGAGTAAGATCGGACTGGCAACACACTACTCCAACGGCTGCTGAATTCTTCTAAGAATGGACATTGCGAAAGAATCACAGATCCTTTGTATTTCAAAATGTCTGGTATCATCTGCATCAGGCACGGGCAATAGTGTCCTAGTTGCGGGCGAGATTATAAAGCAATTCCTAATATCTCTTGGGCCTCAGCTGGACAAAATTAAGGAAAATAGTTTGAAATACCCAAGATCTCAAAAGTGTGAGACTGAAACTGACACAATAGCATTATGTCACCGAAGGCATTCCATGAGATAAATTAAATATTATATATTTTGGCCGGAAAGTTGATTTCTCTTTGTTTTGCTATGATTAGTTCCTGCTTTTGTTTGATTTATTTTACTTAGTTTGTTATATAAAGTATTTGTACAACTTTTAGTGTGATGTTGCGTCATTATATTTGATTCAAAGACATGATTATGGAGCAAGGCTTGTATCGTAAATCGTGTCTCGCAGTTAAATGCATTGTGCTATGATTACACTATGAGCTGTATATTATCTACTCTTTATAATAGCCATGCT
>NW_004797276.1:596447-603074 GCF_000002075.1 Aplysia californica
GTAGAGAGAGAGAGAGAGAGAGAGAGAGAGAGAGAGAGAGAGAGAGAGAGAGAGAGAGAGAGAGAAAGTTGAGTTTTATAAGTATGTGAACTGGTTTTTGCAGTTGTGTCTTTGAGTTTGCCAAAATGTTCTTAAAACAAAATAGTCTTGGTGATA
The DNA here is from genome assembly GCF_000002075.1 of Aplysia californica. Classification (NCBI taxonomy): domain Eukaryota; kingdom Metazoa; phylum Mollusca; class Gastropoda; order Aplysiida; family Aplysiidae; genus Aplysia; species Aplysia californica. The sequence continues at coordinate 596,604 of NW_004797276.1, forward strand.
CTGATTATGGTACCTCTCCTATTGTTATAACTTATAATAGTGGACAAACTGACGTCATTGAGAGGGAATACAGAACGCAATTTGTACGGAATTGCTCACCACAAATGGTGATTACAGCTACCTATCCGTTTATGACTGAAACCACTCGCAATGAAAAATTGGAGTGCACAGATCCACGCCAAGCTGTTGCTAACCACGAGGCTCTTCCATGGCAACAGCTTTCTAAGCAAGCGTAGCTTTGAGCCTATATACAAGCCAGAAATATCTAACAGCACAATGCAGCAACCACTTCAATTTCTAGTTTTATGATACACATGCTATTGTTACCCTATAGATTCGGTAGTAAGGTCGACCGAACCCGAAGTATTTCTGACTAGACGATTCTCGACCACCGGAGACTTTTAATTTCTTCTTCCCTGTCACAGGAAGAAGGAAACAGCAACGAGGATTTAATTATCTGGCACCCTTCCTCTGAAAATTGACGCGGCTTTATTTTATCGAGAAAAGCCAATTTTGATGGAGCGCATTTGCATACACTGGTTGGCCGTATCGACTTTGCTCGGCGGGTATGACGTCTGAAATCCAAGTTCCAGCCACGAAAGGAAAAGAGAAGAAACGGCATCAATAACTCTGACTGCTTTTCCAGAACAACTACAATCGTCCACTGGAGCTTGGGGAATCCGGACATTAAGAAACGTTCCGAACGGCTGGAAGGACTATTGCTTTCCATTCATCTGGATGCCCTCTTGCTTAAAGGTCAAGAAAACTATGCTCGGAGTTAACAGCGTCAGTCGCCAGTCAGTGTTGTGCTTCAAAACTGGACTGGTTCCCTCAACATCTTAAAAAATCGTTTTACTTTCAAGTTTCAAAGTGTTTCTTTCGCCCATCATTGATATGTGGAAATGACATGGAATTTTGTTGAGTCAGGCTACGCTATGCCTTGTCTACGTGACTATCCCTTGGAGTCAGGGTCGTGCTACCCATCAGAGAACTGCCCGAGTCTAGGGAACTATCCCTATGCTTCAAACCCTGACAGCTTGGATCACAACAACAGGCATCATGTATCGTTTTCTTACTATTCAACTAATCCCAGTAGTTCGGACAATTTGACCTATTTTTCATATCCTCAATATCAGCAGCCGACTTATAGAGACAGTCCCTACGTTTGGATCGGTCCCAATAACTTTGACATTCCCTACGGGTCAACTCAAGGTCAGAAGCAGCTCGAAGAAGGACCAGTGACGTCACGACCGTCGCAGAGAAGACATGCCACAGGTGAGCGAAGTGACCGCTCGAGCAGAAAACGCCGCGCCCCGACCCTGGCCCAGCGGAGGGCTGCCAACATCAGAGAACGTCGCAGGATGTACAATCTGAACGAGGCCTTTGACTGTCTCCGCCAAAGGATTCCGACTTTCGCCTACGAGAAACGGCTGTCTCGTATTGAAACCTTACGACTTGCAATATCTTACATCTCTTTCATGACCGGAATCGTCAACGGTGAAGACCCTAACACACTTAGGGTCAGTGTGTATGACCCTCCATCGTTTCCCTCTTCTTCTGAAAGCATTCGGGCAGTGAGAGAAAGAGGAGAAGATCCTGAGGACAGTGTCGAAGGTGGAACAGATGTTTGTGAAGAGCTAAATGAACACGAGGGAGAGTTTTGTGGGGAGGAAGAAGAAGAAGAGGAGGAAGATGAAGATGAGGTTGACGATGACATCGATGACGAAATGAATGATGGTGATAAAGACGAGACTGGGAACAGTGATACCAAACTCTCAAATGGACATGGAGTATGCTCAGATTACGAACACTTTGGGCTTGGAACTGAACAAGGACAAGGATTTTACACTGAGCAGCTTCCCTGTGGGTGAGCCTTCGTCGGTTTTCAAGATGAAGGTTGTTGAACTAAGTGTGTATATCGACACACAATGGAAAATCATATTCATCAAAATCCACAAACAGCTCTCCGCGTAACATCAGTGGCGGTGGTGGGAGCATACATAATTCTATAATAGATGAAGGATTTTATGGAGGTTTCTGCCTGCTATGGCTGTGTAACGCCACTTATGTATTAATAAAGTGGAGATGTGTTTTATTGAGTGTTTTCACGGGCAAAGCATTAACTAATATGTTATGGCGTATAGCTCTGGTGTATATGAATTCTTTCATGAGGAAAGAGAATGAGATGATCTATCGTCTTTCTGGTCTTTAGTATTATTTTTGAGTGCAGCAATAGAATCAAATACAACGTAAGTATTAAACTTTACTTTATCCAAAACTCTTTGACTTCGACCAATAATTTATATTTGTTTATATATATATATATACCCCCCCCCCTTTTTCTCTTCCCTTCGATGACTTTGTTCTACGGTTTCTCTTCTGTTTGTTGTTATATAGTTCTTGTTATATAGTTCTTGTTATATAGTTCTTGTTTATGCTGGCACTCTTGCTGCTTTCATAGTTGTAGTTGTTGCTCTTTTTTCTTTTAGTTCTCTCCTTGTTCTTGTTGTTGGTTTCACTTTCTTGTACATGGAGTTGGTGCTGCTGCTGCTGCTGATGATGATGATGATAATGATGATGATGATGATGATGATGATGATGATGATGATGATGATGATGATGATGGTGATGATTTTATAGGGGTCCTTTAGGGGGCCGGTGTATAATCTTTCGTCAGTACTGATTATACAGATGATATACTGTGACAGAATATTGATAGTCTTTCAAAGTGTTTTTACTGGCCTAAAAACGATGGGTTGTGGTAGTGATAACCTATATGACTTGAAATTCACATGGTTATTGTAGGTTTTATCCTCTTGCTTATATAAGAGTTTGACTTTTACGGCAGATTGTTGCTGTTGTTGTTGTTGTTGTTGCTGTTGTTGTTTTGTTGTTGTTGTCGTTGTTGTTGTTGTTGTTGTTGTTGTTGTTGTTGTTGTTGTTGCTGTTGTTGTTGTTGTTGTTGTTGTTGTTGTTGTTGTTGTTCTTCTTCTTCTTCTTCTTCTTCTTCTTCTTCTTCTTCTTCTTCTTCTTCTTCTGCTTCTCTCTCTCAGTCTCTTTCTCTTTCTCTCTCCCTGGTATCTGGGAATGGCTCGTTCAGTTGAATACACGAAATTGTTAGTATCAAAGGCTAGCTCTTCCAGGGTTAAGAGGGCACACTTCTAAACATAATTAAATACAAGTTGTCCCCTCATCAATCCTCCCCTCCCTTTCTCAAATCTTTTCCTAATTGTTTTTCCCTTTAGACACAATTTCGATGGCGGGGGTAACTCTTGTTTCGTCGTTGACGAAATTTTAATTTGTTTCTTCACGCAGAATGCCAATATTTTCTGACGAAATGAATTATATTGAAATGAAGTGAAATGCCTATGCCTTTTTCATATGATACAGAAAGAAAAAGAGGGAGGAAGGAAAAAAAACGTAGGAATTAATTTTTGCCTTTCACAGCTCCTCTTGTGGGGTATGCGTCTGCATTAGATCATAAAAAGAGCAATGGCTTTAAAAGAGCCGGCAGTACACTGCCACCTTAGTTTATACCATGGTAGACCGCGGGGCTATTTATTCTGATTACAAATACCCCCCCCCCCCCAAATTTTTAAAAAATAGTTTGAACTGTCTAGGATGTTATCATGGTTCCTCTTTCATCACTGAGTTTGTTTCCTCTGGAGATTGACGTTAAAATCAAAGGTTCTGCCTCTCGAAAAACTCACTTTTTTTTAAAAAAGGGGGTACAAACCCACGCTCAAGAACGTCAGGTACGAACCAGCTGGGCGAGTACGACGTACAATAATAACTAACTATAAAATGGCCTACCTCTCTTATATCGGTATATATTTTGCCTCTTTGTTTTGACTCTTGAGCGCGTTTTAACTGTTACAAATATTTGTTTACGATTTTTGAGTCCACTGAAAGTTGCATGCGACTTTTCATATTCACCATTTGTTTATATAATATTATTATCACATTTGCCTGTGAAACATACTATGGCCTCTACATGGTGCCATGATACAAAAACACAGACATGTAGGCCGCAAACTCTGAAGTGTGCTTCGAAGACTACGATATGCTTAGTCAAGAGAACAATTATTTCAATATACCCCTTAGCATAACTAAAGAACAATAACTGATCCACTTAAAATCAAGGTGAGCAAGAACGTTTGCTGAAAACTATTTGAATGCACAATGGTGAAATGGATACTAGTAGAAACTCCATGCTATTTTGTTCCTAATTTTGTTCATTGTTAGGAGGTCAAGTATCTAACCTATCCGTTACCCCTGGGATCATTTTGTACCCCCGGAGTTGTGTTCTTCACATTTTAGAATACTTCTAGAACGAAGATCTCTTTGAAACTTTCAGTATTTCTCCAAAAATTATTTTGACAGACTGCTATGTATGTATGTATAGTATAAGGTTTTACGAGACTGCTATGCAAAGTTTAATGGGTAAATTTCCTCTTTGGAAAGTGGTGGCACAGAGTTTCCCGCGTCGTATGGATACGATAGTAAAACACGACGTACGGGTAGGGCTACGAATTACGGTGGCATGACGGTCATGAAACTTATTATTTTTTAAAATTTTGGTTTGGTTTTGTTGTGAAATACACGAACAAGCCTTTGGACACCCTTTCTAGCCCTAGTGGATGGGAGGACGCTCAAGCTGGAAACTCACCACAGCGTCAGTTAAGAGACTAAGACGTTATCCCTCAACAATGTTACAGTTGTGTTTCCAAAAAAAAAGCTGAATTAATAAACTGTTCACTTTTTCGTTTAATTAACTAAATTAAAAGTCCATTAAAAACTCGATGACGACATCGTCATTATTGCTCGTCTAATACAATGTGGGAAGAGTGATGCACCTTGCATATAAAATATGGACGACACATATTGCTTTAAATAAAACGTATATTTAGGAAACAAACAAACAAAACACGTTTTTGTTGACGCGACATTCTATAAAACTTGCATTGGTTGCCGAGGACTTTTTTTCTTGCATGTAAGATATTTGGTTTTCCCCAGAAATGCCATACCATAAACACAAAGATATACATATACCAACTACAGCATATACTGCTTTAATTAAACTTGAATTAAAGCGAGTGGGGGGGGGGGGGTATATCCCAGTTTTGCAGCTGAGGTTAGGGTCAAAAGTCACAAAACAGAAACTATCAGTCTAAGAATATGAAAATTAAAACCCTTTCCTGAGAATCGAATTTCAACAATAACGGTCAGAATCGATACCGGTTTTTTTCATTTAATCAACTGCTGCTGAAGGACAGTTCTGACTGATGCATACGAAAGAATGAGCCATTTAAAAGGTAAATGTTTACTCGCTAAAAGTTTCTCCCTTATTAGCATGTTTCAAAAATCAGAATCGTTTTGTCCTTGTTGCTGTTCCATTATAATTTTGTTGGATATGAACTTTTCGACTTGGACGAAGTCGTATCGTGTGAGCATCTTTTCAAAAACCAGCTTTCAAATATTGTTTGATTATGGTAATTTTTAAAAAAGAACAAGAAGAAAAGAAATTAATTGCGCTTGAAATGAATTAGCTGAAAAGCAAAAAAGACTGACAAAGAGGTGTGCCAGATTCTCCAGTCAAGAAAATCTCAGCTTAAAAAAGTGAAAAGGAAAATATACAATACTGTGGTCAAATAAAACGCTACTAGACCATTGTGAAAGAAATGTTTGATGGCAAGATCTGGGGAAAGAGGGCTTGTGGTGGACAAAGAACAACGTGTGCGGACAACATCAAGACGTGGACTGGCCTAAGTATGGCAGAATGTAAAACGGCAGCTGGCGACTGTGAGTACTGGAGAGTCATTACACGTCAACCTCTGAGCCAGAGATGAAACCTTCCGTCTTCCAATTCCAGACTCCAGATCCTCAAAACAGCCTTCTGGGAGAAATCGTTGCGCGTCATGTAGCCCGATACACTTTGTTCAAGAACTGTCGCAAACACATTAGTGTCAGAGTCTTGCTGAAACATCACCAAAAACTGCCCACAACACATTAATGTCAGACTCTAGTTGAGATTCGGATATGGGCTGGATAAGTCGAGATATTCCCCTGGAGAATTTGAAAGCACATTGGCCGTACCGGGGTAGAGGTTCGCATCAATGTGGCTAATGAGGTACATTTTTCTCTGATAGCATCAGTGCTTGGGACGATCTTACTTTACGTTTCATATGCTGTGGAAACAGCAGAGTATGTTCTTGACGTCGTCTGAATTAGCCACGTCCTCGTTAGGCTACAGTTTATCGTAACTCTGATAATAAATCAAAGTCTTAATAGCTAAAGAGTGATGGGCGACATGATATTCTATTTATTTTGAAAGCATTTTGGTAACCAATATGTTTACTTTGTGATTTGAGGTAGGCTGATTACAAATCATGAAAACATTGTTTTCTATAAGTAAGGATTTTTAGTCATTGATTCATGTGTTTGTTTTAATAACGTTTTAATATATATATA
>NW_004797276.1:603864-614414 GCF_000002075.1 Aplysia californica
GGGGGACTAAGCGAAACCCGAAAGAAGCTTTTTTCCGTGAGAACTGAAACTCGTGAGTAGTTAGGTGAGACCAATTTCAAGACAAACTATATCTCCTTGAACCTACAGCTTGGGAAGCATTTCGTTTTCTTAAAAAAAACTAACTTGGCCAAACCAAACTGACACACCACACAAATAATAGTGCAATGATTTCAAGCACTTCTGACTTATGAATTCGATGTTCTTTTGTTGTATAAAATCCATGGGTCTTTTCTCGCTTTTTATAACATAAAAATTTCACGAATACTAATAAAATGTATACTTTAGTTTCTTCTCACTGGTATTTTTATGTCAGTGTCAAGTAAGATAAACATGTTTTTAAAAGGTACCTCGACCATCATTAAAATCTAATGCATCATCTCAAACGGACTGCAAATCTGAAATCAGGGACCAAAAATTTCTTAAATACACACAATGTATTTCAGGCAGCAGAAAAAAAGTTTAAATTTGTTGATTGACGTTCTGCTTCTTAAAGACAAAGAAAGTCTTATCATAAACAGTTGCAATTGCTCTCGGTCATTCCTGTGCCTTTTTGCTATTTTTGTTGCTTGATTGTTTTCTTCTCTTCTATTTTATATAATAATTATTATTATTCCATGTTTTCTTCCATAAAGTAGCCACCCTTTTCTCCTCTGCTCTGTGAACTGACGGGGAATTGATTTTTTTCTTTAAAAATAGTATCCAAAAAGAAAAAAAAGAAAAAAGGGATCATACAACCCCCCCCCCCCCCCCCCCCCCCCACACACACACACACACCCACCTCTAAAAAAAACCGGGCTTTGTCAAGATAAAGTTCGCAGTAGAGCTCCTTATGTAGGGGGCCACGAGGCGACAGCTTGTTGTGCTATACTCGCCATTCTAATTTCTATTCATCCCTCGAGCAGTGGACGACATTGGGCAACGGGGCACCACGTAATCACTTTTTGCGCGTGCCCTACCTGATTCTATTGAGTAATCCGTGCTTATTTAGGTGCTGTCTGGTCCAGCGTGTTCTGTGCTGGGAAGAACAACAAACGTAGCTAACCGAGCGAATACAAGGGCAGCTCACAGAGCGTACTGGTCACCGGGTGGCGTCTTCGGAGATCTCTCTTTCTTTGACTGTCTCAATGTTACATGTTACACACATGTAGGCACGCGCCAGAATTTTCTTCTCTTAAATTGTCTCCTTTCACCTGCTTTCCTGCTCTCTAGCAATGTTCTGTCGTCTGCTTTCGTCTCCACTTTCTGCCCCCATGCCCTTGCCTCCTTTGCCCCCTCCTCTGGGCTCCTGGCTCTTTCTGCAGCCTTTCTACTGCTACTCCTTGGCCCCTTCTTACTGCTGTCTGTCAGCCATACCCCTGATCTTCTGGTAGGAAAGATCTACACCTAGCCTTCTCAGACAAGGGCGAACAATCTCGGAGGTCCCGAGTGCAAGTTGCGCACGTTAAAGATCCCTTGGTGGTCTAAAATCGAAAAGAGTAGGCTTCGGCCACCACCCTGGCAAAATTCTAAATTTCCTACCAACTGAAAATATTTAATGTGTCCGGCGGGCTCATGGGAGCTTATTATGCTGTTGCGAGTGCCGTAAACCACTAACAAAAAAAATGAATACATACATACATATGAACACACACACACACACACACACACACACACACACACACACACACACACACACACACACACACACACACACACACACACACACTAACTCAAACACGTTTAGCACACTGGTCTATTGTTGTGTATTATTGCTAACATAGTTTCTTTATCTGGTAGGCTGTTGCATTCAGAGGAACAAAAACAAATGCATATAATTTAGCGGTCAACTGTTGCTTTGTATGTTTTTGTTTTGTCGGCACAGAAAGAGTTTTTTTTCTGTATCCCGAAGGCTGGTGAAAAAAAGGATGAAGCCCCCCCCCCCCCACTCTCTCTCTCTCTCTCTCTCTCTCTCTCTCTCTCTCTCTCTCTCTCTCTCTCTCTCTCTCTCTCTCTCTCTCTCTCTCTCTCTCTCGCTCTTTCTCTCTCCATCTGTCTTATACTGCACAGCTGCAAGGTTTGAAATAAGTATCAGAACGCATCTAACGCATGGCTGTAAAGAATTTTGGTCCTCTGCCACCTTTCAACGCACAAGGCCAACTTGGTGCAATATATCTTTTTGTTCAAGTCGAACCTATTTATTCTAAATATAAAACGTTCCAGCTGCATGCAAGGAATGAAGAAAAATGTAAAAAGTGAAAGACTACGGTTTTTGAGAAAAAAAACAACTATTCTCTGTTTGTTGTCAATCATGCCCTGTGCAAGCTAGGCAAATTTCCATTTGATGCATAGCTGCGAGAATGCTAATTCAAGCAATTTTCGACCGCTCGTCTCTCTCCATCGCCTTGTGACTTCGTATTTCGCAGCCATGCCACGAGTGGAAATGTTTCTACTGTGAGTGAGGCCTAAGGGATTTCAGAACTCTTTATTGTCCTTCTCCTCTTATTTCTCGTCTCACCTCTCTGTTCTTCTTGTCAGTTTAGATAGAGTGAGAGAGGGAGAGAAAAAGTGTGAAAGTGAGAAAGCGAGAGTGAGTGAGTGAGTGAGTGAGTGAGTGAGTGAGTGAGTGAGTGAGTGAGTGAGTGGGAGGAAGGCTTACGGACAGATTCACAAGCGGTTTGGCATAATAATAAAGATAGATGGAACAGGCTGTCAAATAGAGGATAGACAAGGCACGCAGACAAAAAGAAAAGTAATAAAAACGAGTGCAGAGCGAGAAATATACCGAGAAAGAGAATGAGAGAGAGAGGGGGGGGCGAGTGAGGGAAGGAGAGACAGACAGGCAGACAGACAGACAGATAGACAGGCAGACACACAGACAGGCAGGCAGACAGACCGACAGGCAGACAGACCGACAGAGAAAGAGACAGAGACAGAGACAAAAAGAAAGAGAGAAGGAAGAAAAATCAAAATCAGGAAAGCACTTGACCTCTCTACCAGATCAAAATCTTGACCTTGAAAATCCTAATTAAGTTTTCTGACACCAGCAGATTTAGTAACCCACGCTATTTCCCTTATACGTCGTTCATTTGCCATCTTTGTTATTACAATTCTAAATCTCGCTAGTTGTTTGGTCTGGCCGTTTGTTGGTGCTTTGTAGCGACATCCGAGAATCTTTTGACCTATGCAACGGTTTCCTTCAATGATTCCATGGGCAGCCTTATAATTAATTCAGAGCACTAGAACAGACGAACAATGTGGCTTACTATCCGAGATACTCTTGTATCAAAGATTATCAATGTCTAAAGAAAGGAGCGCGTGATGTGGGAAATAAAAAACACTACAACGAGAGCTGGTTTTTAATGGGATGGCCGAAGAATGATGGGGCATGCTCTCTTTGCTATTAATCATGAATCAATCAGTCAACCGTTTCATTCACAGACGTGTTCGTTCTGTTTCACACGGCCGATTAGAAAAGACATGTCTTGCTTTTTGACACGTCGTTTTTCAGTGGATTTTGTCTTTTATTACACTGAATTCAAGAGCTGTAAAATTCACCATTAATACTACAGCTTCTTTTACTCTCACGATAGTTGTCAGTACGCCTATTTGACTTCACTCATGCATTTCAGCATGCCATTTCCAAACAGTTGTTATTGTTATGTGTTCAGAGTATTTAGAGGAGGGTGGGGTAGAGGTATAGAAGTTATCTTCTCAGGAACAAAAGAATAATAGCACTGGCTGTGGTTGGGTTCAGATATGCTCAGAAGAAACAATAAACGGCATTTTTTGTCAAGAGTGGATTAGATTAAATCGAATGCTTTGAAAATATTATATTTATTGTATGGCCAAACAAAACAAAGGCAAGGAAAAGAACACTATAAATTGTTAAAAGGAAATGTTCTTAAGTTTTATAGTTTGGGACTCAACCTTCCTTCTCTCTCTCTCTCTCTCTCTCTCTCTCTCTCTCTCTCTCTCTCTCTCTCTCGCACTCTCTCTCTCTATTTCTCTTTCTCTCTCTCTTTCTCTCCCAATTCCTCTCTCTCGGCCCCTCTCTCTATGCATCCAGCTATTTCTTTCTCTTTTCCACCTTTTTATGTCCTCTGTCTTCCTTACCTCATCACTCTCTTCCACACCCATTGCAAATGAAGGTTCTCATGAATGTTTACATTTCAATTCCACAATTTACATTTATTTTTCTGCAGAAGTTTCGTTTTTAATTCTTGAACAAACATTTTTACTTGAAAAGACTTGATTCGAAAAACTCCTAAATGTGTAGTTATGTTTGTCCACCAAAAAAAAAGCGTTTCAAATGAGAATATACGCTATGACAGAGACCATCTTAACAAACCTGACTACTAATATCATTAAATAAAGCGAACAATCTGATGCTTTTATCATTAATTTGCTTTAACAGTTTCCCCTTGACACAAATTCTAAACTCATCCACCAATAGATTAGTAAGACCCACTCGCTGAAAACATTTTCAGTTGGGTAAAGTAACCGAAACTTAGAGGCACATCGAAAGAGGCAAAAATCAATTTGCAAGTAGGCAAGAACTTTTTTCTACAAAAAAAGCAAACAAACCAATATAAAAATTAAATTTAAATCTCGGGACCATTGCAAACACGAACAGCAATGGACAGACAGACAAGCAGACAGACAGACAGACAGACAGACAGACAGACAGACAGACAGACAGACAGACAGAAACATAGCCACACAGACACACAGACACACAGACACACATACATACAGACATACTGACACACAGACACACAGTCATACACTAAGGTGTTTTATCATTCATCCAATGACACATTATAAGTGCAGAAAAACAGTTTGTTCAAATTCAAGCTGTCAAATAATTATGAGTCTCCCTAGCACTGACGTTGCAGTTATCATGAGTCAGCGCAGGCTCCGTCAGCTATGTGTGGAATGTTTTTAAAAAGATAACTTATATTCGATATGAAACCACTGACAATGAAACCTGAGCAATGTACCATTCCTCGTCCTCCAATTAATGCTAGCTTCAGACGAGACAGAACTTTTAATGCTAATACGCTAACATACATTGAGGACAAAAATTAATAAATTCAAAAAATGTATTTAAATGTTGTCCTCAGAGTTAAATCTGGGTGCCCCGTATAATAATACCCATCAAACTGACATAGGCGTTCCACCCATGTCGACTTTAAAAAAGACAAGGAAAGCAAAGGCCACCGCTATCCGACTCTGTAACTCTGAGACATCAAGACGAGGTCCTCTGTTCTGCGGTTGTTGTACCCTGTGGCGAACCCACGTCAAGTATCGCACGTGACCTCTTTTGACTAGGTGGTGAAAGACCCCACATGGGGCCCTTATTGGGTTGGCTGCTTGTAGTTTGTAGCTCGACTTGGGCCCCAACATACATCCCTACGTCCCTCGCAGTTTTCCTTTTCGGCGGACGATGTTCTCTTTGTAAAGACCGGATGGACAGTGACATGATGATGCTCCCAATGGCGAAGGCACAGGGGAATGTTTTGGGAATCCATTTTGGTACGTTGTGGTAGGTTGTATGAGCCCTTCTCATCCCTGTCACTCTGCGAACAAAGGAATAGCTTACCTAAGTAGAATTGCCACAGTAGTCAGGGCCTTGGGCAATGAAATGGTTTCGAAAAAAAGCGCAAATTTAGTGCAGTTTTTGCAATTTTTTTAAGGAGATAAAAACCTGCACATATTTGTCCACTATAGGTCTGAATTAATGAATTAGAAGTTTATATCTTCTAAAGAGCTATTTTGTTTAGATTCCACTTAAGCCTTGCTATACATAAGAAATGTCATTTCGAAAGAAAAACCCAGATACGTATTAAAGAACGGATGGATTGAGTGTTATGTTTGTTTCTCGTTGTCCTTTTTTTTGTAGCGGGCACGGCATTTCCCTTTTGCTCAATAACTATTAACTAAAGAGAAATTGTCAATATGGTCTATTTTTTAAAAAATATTTTGGGGGGTTAAGTGTTTTACGGCACTCGCAACTGCATACGTTCATATGAGCGCGCGGGACACATTAAAGATTTTCAGCTGATAAGAAATTTTGAATTTGGCCTGGGTGGCGGCCGAAGCCTACTTCTATCGATTTTAGACCACCAAGGGATCTTTAACGTGCACAACTTGCACACGAGACCTCCGAGATTTTTTGCCCTTGTCCGAGAAGGCTAGGTGTAGATCTTTCCTACCAGAAGATCAAGGGTGTGGTTGAAAGACTGCAGTAAGAAAAGCCAGGGAGTAGCAGTAGAAAGGCTGCAGAAAGAGCCAGGAGCCCAGAGCTGGGGGCAAAGGAGGCGAGGGGTGGGGGCAGAAAGTGGAGATGAAAGCAGACGATAGAACATTGCTAGAGATCTGGAAAGGAGGTGAAAGGAGACAATTTTAGAGAAGAAAATATTACGGTCGCTACCCGGATTCGAACCTGGGACCTTTGAATGAGAGGTGAACACCATAACCTCTTGGCCACGAGAGCCCCCAAAATGGTCTATGTTTGTGGGGATGGGGATGGGGTCGTGTGTCGAAGACGAAGAAGAAGAAGAAGAAGAAGAAGAAGAAGAAGAAAAGAGAGAGAGAGAGAGAGAGAGAGAGAGAGAGAGAGAGAGAGAGACAGAGAGAGAGAGAAGGGAGGGAAAGAGGAACACACACACACACACACACACACACACACACACACACACACACACACATTGAAAGAGATCGAGATCGAGATTTTTTTTTTAACGAGAGAGAGAGAGAGAGAGAGAGAGAGAGAGAGAGAGACAGAGAGAGAGAGAGTTGGAACACTGGAAGCATCAAGGGAGGTTAAAAACTAGAAGCGGGTTTGATCAAAGAGACAGGAGACGTTGCTCTTGAGGAAAAGGGCGGGTTTGTTGTGTTGTCTCTCTACTCCGTTTCCCCCCAGCAGAAATTATTTACTGCGAGTGTCGTGTGCCAAGTGAAAAGGAGAGAGGAGACAAGAATAACAGGCAAAGAGCGCGGGGAGAAGGCGGGAGTAAGACAGTGGGAGTCTTGTTTGCGGTTAACGGGTTCTTCCTTTGTCTCTCTGCAGCCCCTCGGGGCGGGAGCTCTCGTGGCGCGGAGAAGAGTCCTGACGGCCACACGCCATGTTTCACAATTCGATGCCCATGCGATTATTCTCGTCCCTTCCCGCGCAGACCTGGGCGCGCGACCGGTGCCTCACAGCGCCACGCGTCACCAAAGCTCTGACACCGACCCGCTGACGTATGCGCGCCACTTCCGCAACGCAGCCCGCCATTGTCATGGAAATGAGCAGAATCATTTTCCTCCAAACCGATAACTCCTCAATGGGGACTTAATAGTGATTTTATAAGACCCATCGCCAGGTGAGTGGCTCTCTATAGCAAAGGGTTTACTTTCAGGGGGGGAGCGAGGTGGACCGGGGCAGACGCTGTAAAGAATGAGAGAACAAAAAGGCAGAGAAGTTCAAATCTGAGCCACGGGGAGGTCTATGCTTTAATATGTCCGCTTCCTGGGGATGTCAATGGCGGCGCGCACTGCCAGACGTCTGTAAGGCCGGAAATGCAAATACGCCACGATTGACTCCTTCTCCCGGCCGACCGACTGCCGATTATGTAGTCAGGAAACTGGTACTAAAGTACAATGTTTTCCGTGAAGAATCTCGAGTTGACAGAAACAAACAAAATGTCTTTAAGGGTAAAGGGGTGCCAACGTTTTGACACACACAACGGTCCGAGATGTCAACGAGAAAAAAATATGGAGCCACCCTCCTCGCATACTTCAGCTGAAGTGACGAGAGTTAACATCAACAAGGTCTCGTGCTTGAATACAGGTAAATAACCGTGCTTACATAAATGGCCACAGAAGTTAGCACGAAAAAGATTTTTTTCATATTTTTTTGGGAGGGGGGGGGCATTGTGCGGTGCACTAATTGATTATACCGGGTGTAATTGAAGAAGGAAGGAAGGATTATGAAATCAGGAAGAGGGTGAAAAAGGATGTAACTGAGAAGACCAGGGGACAAAGACCTTGAGACCTTGAAAGAAATGCTTGGGACGGACAGCACGAAAGGACTCTGCTATGGTGTTGTCGTTCCTAACTGCATTACATGTCAAAGTGATCCTGCAAGTTGTTATGTCTTCCAAATACAATTTTAGGCAAATACAATAATTAGTGTGCTTTTTACGCAATAAAGGTTTTATATCCAGACAGTCATTTCGACCTTCGAGATTTGATTTTCATTTTTTTTTTTAAAGTAGAGGTAACTGTTAGTAAAGAGTATTTTGAAACTGAGACGGAACTTGCAATTTAAATATTATCCCCAACCAATGGCGCTATGTTTCCTAACAAAAAAAAAAGACATACAGAAATAAACCAAAAACAACTAGGTAGATATTCATGTTACCATTGTCATTTAAATCTAAATATAAATCTATTCATACGACGTAAAAATTTAGAGGAACTTGAAAAGGAGAAGCTAAAATCTGTGTGAGAATTTTGAAGCTTTTGTTAAAGAAACCTTTCATCTGACGAGACAGTATTTATGTTCTTCGAGACATGTATAATGCTCGCTCAGGAAGCTTGAGTTTAGGTAACTGTATTGTGAAGGCCACATACGCCGCTAAGTGAATGGATAAAAAAAAGAGTACAGAAGGGGACTGTTTTGACGTTGCAAATTGTAACAAATTTGTTCTCTGCTAATTAGCTTCAGAAATATTTTTAAAAATTAAACTGTAGCATACAGGCAATAGAGCCTTTTTTATCAAAGGGACACTGAGAGTCTATCATGAAACTATCTGAATATGCTGGACGTGTTGTATTTGTATTCTTGATATGTTTGTAATTGAGGATCTTGTTGTTGTTGGTTTTTTTCAAAGCATAAGGTTTAGACTGACACATCCCGTTCTGTTGGCGCCAAAACTGTGTGAGAGTGCTTGTCTGTCATCCTTCAAACTTGACATGTCCCACTGCGCCCTTGATCAGCTTGGGCGTCTCCATCCCTTTTGAAAACGAGCACGGTGTCTCATGGAGCGAACGAAGGGAGAGGGGAAAGTGGGTGGGTGTTGGTAAAGACAAGATCGAGAACGAAAAGGTTAAGGCTACAGCTGCATGGACACGTGGCCAGCGATCATAGCCCCCTTCATTCACAAACCCAGCTAGTCAGTAATTCGTGTGCTTGTTTTGTGTGTCAGTTTATATGGATATATTATTATGAGACGTTTAAATTTGGTTTACTTTCAGTGTGCGTCGGAGTCATGGAAACGACAGGGGGGAGAGGAAAAATAGGTTTCCGATTTGTTTTGTTTTTTTGTCGGGTTTTTTTTAATTTGTTTTTTAAATTTCTTTTTGTTTGTTTTTTTATAAGAAACTTGTCCAGCCAACGTCAAGGGTCCTTCTTTGCTGTCATAAAAGCTATTTAGTTTTTCCCCGAATAAGGAAAACAATGTTCGCCAGCCGCACAATCTCTGCGAAGGACAAAGATCATTGAAATCTCTATTTATTTTTGTACTAGTTAAAGGGATTATTAAATCTAAAAGAATAATTCGTGACAAAGATCGAAAAGAGAAAGAGCGAAGATATTTGTTCCGTCTGGTGCTTGGTGATATTAGGAAAATATGTATATATTATACGTTTATGAAAAAAAAAACTAAACGGATATACGCCAACCCGCTTTTTTCTCTCCCCCGCCCCCACCCCACCCCTCCCCACCCTTTCCTCACACAATACACACATGCGCGCGCGCAACATGCACGCAAAAAAGAACGTCTGAAACCACTTCTTTCTTCCTCTTTTTGTGTGTGGCTCTATTTCCATGTCCCTGCTATCAGTATTTCTCTTTTTTCTTTTTTGGCTTAATTTTTGACGCACCTGCTGCCACCCCCACCCCCCGTCCCTTCTCCTTTTTCACTGTTTCTGACTATTTCATCAGACCAATCCCCAAAATGAATCTGCTTCTATCTTGTTTCATTTCTTTATCGGCGTTTGAAAAAAGTTCTTAATTTTTGCTTTTCCTGTTTTTGTTGTTTGTTTTTTCTTAACATCCTCCTGAACTCATTAACCGTTCTTGAATATTTTCTTTTTTTAAACTTCGTTCCAAGGCTCAAATTCTTTACAAGCTTAAGGCTTTCGTCTCGCTCTTTCAATGTAACTTCTTTCATCTTATGTAAATCTCTCTGTTCTCTTCCTGCCCCCTTCCCCTCGTTTTCCCTCCTTAGACCCCATCTTTCGCTTCCCTGGACATCTCTAACCAATCCTTCCCGCTATCTAAAAACAGTGCAAGAAACTCTCCTGAACTTGAAAGAGCAAAACCTACCATGCCCAAACTGTGCACAAACATTTGTGTTCTATAACATTATGGGGCCTTCGTTTACATTCTGACCTATTATTATCTTCAGACACAGATTTCACAGACTGCACGCTTCAGGAATCGCGAGCTTTTTCATCATTTTGACCGTGGTCGCCACTGAGTACACGCTCTCTATAGGCAGATGAACGCCTGGCTGCGTCTCCGTGATCTATGAGACTCGACCTGACTCGCCCCCCCCCCT
>NW_004797276.1:618533-619672 GCF_000002075.1 Aplysia californica
CACTCACTCACTCACTCACTCACTCACTCACTCACTCACTCACTCACTCACTCACTCACTCACTCACTCACTCACTCACTCACTCACTCACTTGTTAGGTAATTCTCTCTGTAACTCACTGACAAACCTACAATTCACCCACCATTCACTACCCTTCTCTCTATATTCCTCTCTCTCTCCCACTTACTCGCTCACTTTTTGTCCATTCTGTACCCCCAACAACCCAGTCCTAGTGTGTTATAATATAACATACACAGGAGAGTACATTGACCGAAATCATTGATGCAGAGTCAAGTCACTTAATAGTCACACAACAGCTGTGCTGCATCATTCTTGCGTAAAGCTCTTGTCTCGCTTTGTGTTCGTTTGCATCGTTTTCACATTGTTTTGGGCAGGCAGCTGACATAGCGTAGTCGGGGATGCAATTAGTTTGGATCTAACTAACAACAGCACAGCATGACGATAAAATAGTACTTGGAGAATTATACTAAAAGACCAAACCACAGGGGTGGGTAAGACTCGGAGATGTTATTTCTCTCATCGTGTATGACTGGCTGGCGTCGTCGTCTTTGGTAAGGCGTGAGCCAGGAGTGTGCTCATAATTCAAAGAAAGTTTCGATGGTTTTATCCTGTTAAAAAGCTTCTGTCCTAAACGTATGAAATGGCAGTCAGAACGGACGTCTTGTAAAGCCTATAGAAGCTCAACATTGGAACTTCTGTCGAAGAAAAATTCTTTATTATTTCTTTACACATTTCCGAACCAGCGTCAATGATGTAATATTGCGCCTTTCCATCTTGCACACACGTGAGGCGCGATTTCGAATCCAATGTGGCCAAACTATTATACTGAATCTCTCAGTCTTTCTCTCAGACTGCCAAGTTTGACAATCAGTCTCCTGAAAGATCTATAAAGAAAGGTAGAAAAAAGTTTTTCCTGCCCTTCAGAAAGGAAAAAACAACAAGCTTTTCGTTTCTCAACTTCTGTTTTTTTTCCCTTTTTCTGTCCCTGTTTCCTAAATTCCTTTGCTTACTCTTTGTGAATGTGTATTTGTAATTTTAGGACTCATTCCTTTGTTTGTTTTTATTTTTGTATATTCCCTCAACCATTTCAGTTGCTCTCTCTCTCTCTCTCTCTCTCT
>NW_004797276.1:624596-626213 GCF_000002075.1 Aplysia californica
AAGAAGAAGAAGAAGAAGAAGAAGAAGAAGAAGAAGAAGAAGAAGAAGAAGAACAAGTGGCACTCAGGACAGGTCTAAACTTTAGTCAGCTTCAACAATGCTACTTTATAAAGATGTTATTTTTGTTCCGTCTACGATTTTCGTTTAAACTGTATGAAAATGAACTCTAACATTAAAAATATTATTATGAATATGGCTTACATCGAGGGAACATGAATCAGCTTTTGGGGCCTACGATATACTTTGTGTTCCGTTTACTGTTTCATCTCAATAATAAGTTATTGTTATCCTTGATTTTGGAACATCGGTGTCTGGAGGTGTAGTGGTTATACCCTTTGCTATGGCGCTCAGGAGACCCGGGTTCGATTCTCAGGTGTGGATAACTTTTATTGAGTATCTGGGTCTTTTTCCTTGGATGGTAGGCTACATCCCTTTCAGCCCGTGTTAGCCCTGGTAGGCAGGGCCGAAAGCCCGCCTCTTAAATGATGCAAACTGCGTCAATGAGAGTGTAACCTTTATTTTAAAAAAAAAAAAGATTTGGAGCCTCGGTAGATCAGAAGTTTTACTTCAAAATTCAAAAATATTATTTCACCGAGGAAGGGAAAACTAAAATACTCGATGCTTTGAGAAGAATGCTTCAGAGCTCGAATACAAACTACAGTACTCAAAATGGAATATTAAGTATCGATACCTATCAAGCTCATTGGGCATGATATGGCGAAAAGCTCAAATACTAGAAAGGGAAAAAAATCACCAGGTTTAACAGTATGCAGAACAAACCAATGTACTCCACATGTGTAAAAGCAATCACAGTGTGCTGACTTTAGAGATTCGACTGATGGGTCGAAACACTGATTACGAAGCGCAAAAGTGAAATTTTGATAGCTGTTTTAACGCGATGTTCCCCAATTTACAAACATGGTCATGGCCCTAAAGGATGTCAAGTCCAGTGTTCTTATATTATGCTGGAAGAGTACATTTCAATAAAACTTTATCTGAGGGGGGGAGGGGGTGCCCATGAAGATACATTAGACATTACTCCCAAGTGAGCCTCTGTTATACAGAATGCAACATAACTACTCCTGTGCATTCTCAGTTGTACAGACTTCAGACTTGACTGGTCAGATATTATGATATTATGACAGCGGTCGCTCGACTCTCCAGGCTTTGGTCGCGAAAAGCAGTAGTTTAATTCCCAAGTGGGGGAAGACATTTCATCAAAGGTAAATGTTTCTGCCGAAAGAACGTGATCATTACAACCTGGACGCTGGCGCTGGTAGGTAGGAGTAGGATTGGAACAACTATTCTAGTAAAAGATTTAAGTTGTGTGTCTTAAAGAGAATAAAGCATTTACTGCAAACCTTTAAAAGAAAAAAATAGCAGCTAGCAGTGCCGGAGTCACAACTTTGAGCACCCCAGTCATAAAGGTAAATTAGTGTGCAGGAAATACAATTTTTTAAAAGGTATAAGGTTCAAAGCTACGTTCTTTGAAGTAAGTAAAGAAACATAGTATAGGCCTATGACAAAAGCAGTTCATTGACAGAGGTTAATATTATATACATGTCAACAATGGAGTTGTTCCTCCTCCTCCTCCTCCTCCTCCTCCTCCTCCTCCTC
>NW_004797276.1:627397-628534 GCF_000002075.1 Aplysia californica
TGATGATGATGATGATGATGATGATGATGATGATGATGATGATGATGATGATGTGCAACTCCATAGCTGAGGAACAAAACCCTTGCTGAAAAATTATTAAAGTGAAAAACATTATGTAGCCTACAGGCAACAATGTGTAACTAACAAACAAAACAACTGAACTTGAAAAGAAAACTTCCAAACTCCTATTGTACTGTTTTGTTTTATTTCATCTTTTTTCCTGTAGAGAAAAAAAATTAATGAGACTCTTTGCGCTAAAATATACGAAAACAAAGTATCTGCATTGAAAAGGTACAATCGCTATGCTAATTTCGAGATAAAGAAAAATCGCTCAAGGTGTAGACGACCATTCGGTGAATTTCGATATTGGGCCTCGCCCGCATCCCGACTAACTGAGGCCGGGCAACAGCTGGGCGAGAAATAACGGTACTCACCCACGTCCGCACGTGTAACGTCACAAATGAAACAACACTGGCCCACGACACCCGGCGTTCTGGTGTTGTGCCAACCCTTGTGCCCCCGTGCCTTTGAAGGTACAGGCGGGACACGCAGTCATTTGTTGCTGCTGTTTCCTTCATTTTGATCATCTTTTCTGTTTTTTGTTGTTGTTGTTTTGTTTGTTTTTTGTTGGGGGTGTGGTTTGGTATGGTTTGGTTTGGTTTGGGTTGATTTGTTGGTTTGTTTTGTTTTGCTTTGTTTGTTTGTCGTTTTGTTTGTTTGACTATCTGTAAGTTTGATTGCTTGCTTTTGTGGGGTTTATTTTGTTTATTTGCTGGTTTGCTTATTTGTTATTTGTTTGTTTGTTTATTTGCTTGCTTGTTTGTTTGGTGGGTTGGTTGGTTAGTTGATTGTTTGGTTGGTTTTGTTAGTTTGATAGTGTATTGTTGTGCCCTTTTTTTAATTTTCTTCTTTTTCTTGGGAAGGGGAGGGCGGGGGGTTCATAGGTTTATGAGAAAAAATTGTTCTGTCAAATTGTTTCTCTTTCAGTGACAATGATGATATTTTTAAATAACGATGACAAAGACGAAGATGACAATTGAAGAATGGTTTGAGTTGATGTGTGCACAGTGGATAATGAAGAGGATACAGAAGATGGGACGAAGTAGAAAACGGCGAAAAGCTAAAAAGAGGGGGGGG
>NW_004797276.1:630396-631868 GCF_000002075.1 Aplysia californica
CCCCCCCCCCCCCTTTTTCCGTTCCCGTTTTTGTTTTCCCTCCTTTCGATCCCAAAATGGAAATTAGATCCAATAACTAAAAAAAGGAAGAAAAAGAAAGAAAACACGTAACAAATGTTGTTGCTTTTAATTGAACTTATTTTTTGCTTGTTTCGTTATTATGTTCATTCAACTGTGTCTTTGACCTACAGATATTGCGTAACAATCAACAATGTGATGGCAGTTGCAAAGAAGAAAGAACACTTAGAGCTGCCTCAAATAATTCTTGAAAGATCTTAAGACCATAAAAGTGGCGAACTAATGTCAAGAACAATGAACTGCATAAATTTTGCTTTCAGTTCGGAACAAGAGTGTTGTCTTCGACATAAAACTCAACACATTTGAAACAGCTCAAAGGAGACCAGTTTTTAAAGAGCGAATGAAATTTCACAGTATGATAGCATTCCTGCTTTTAAATACGTTATCAATAGAGTCAGTGGCCTACATAATTTTCTTCATTATGTTCTTTTTGTCTGCGATTGCTCCTTCTGAAGGTAATATGCATTTTATTGTTTCTCCCCAGTGTATCGGCCCAAAGAACAACAGCGCCAAGAGTTTCAGCTAATGCGTGATAGGGATCACAAACTCTTTGTTTCAGGAACAATGCTATAGGAGCAGATTGCAGCATGACGCCGTGCGATGGGCAAAACTTGGTCTAAATGTTTGGTTGCTTTTCTTTAAAACTCATATGGAAATCTTCAAATCCGTCTCGATGTGTTCAATCAGGCGTTTTTGTGGAAAATGTCCAGGTACTGATGGGTCAGCTAATGCAATTTTCGTTGCTTTTATTTCGGTTCATACGTCTTTTAGAAAATAAATGTTAGTCTTCCATCAGTGCAGAGAACAGTTTGCCTTAAAGGAAGCATTGTAAGAAAAAAAGAGAAATCTAAATTCGACCTTACTGAGATCGAGTTTCAATCTTCCACGAACGTTTCAAGTTTGCAATCGACAATGGGAGCCAGCACTCTGTTTAAGACGTAATTGCTAATACTGTTACCGTTTACACTGAGATGCATTCTCCTAACTTGGCTGCGTTTTAAGGGAAAAAAATTCGTAAAGAAAACAAACAAGAAGAAAAGAAATCAAGCACTCTGCAAGGAGGGCGCAATCAATATCCCCATTCCCGCCCTATGCACACAACGCACATGATATTACTATTCAAATAAGTAAGGAGTGATGATAATAAAGTAAAGTTAATTCTACATTCTAACTTATAGATTGCTATCCTTAAATGATAGCAGAGCTAAAAGTATAAAATGAGTTCCTTTTTTTTTTTTTTAAATTTGAGAAACAAAACAAAATAACGTCTTGTTCACTCGCCAGGTGTGGTATTTCCTTCAACAACAGTGATATCGTCACCCGATAAAATATAGGTGTGTTTTTGTGTGTTTGTTTGGTTTCTGTTCTTGTTTTGTTTTTGTTTTGTTTTGTGG
>NW_004797276.1:633090-636299 GCF_000002075.1 Aplysia californica
CCAGCCCCATTTCCCCCTTTTTCATGTGTCATTATATAACTCTAAATTCAGGAACGTTATTTGTTACCTTCCTGACTAATACGAGCTCTAGATTTAAAAATGCAGATGCTACTTTCTTTGGCTTTAATTTTCTGATACAAATCAAATCCCGGCGCAGCAGTTCTGACTGCTTGTCAGATTTTCTGCAAGGTAGCCGAATCATACGGGCCATTCATGATGCAAAACGGCTGGCACCAGGGTTTTCATGAGATTAATATGTGGGACGTTTTTACCTTTTTCGGGAGGGATGCTGCAATGGTGAAAAAAAATGGGGGCGTGAGAATATATAGTATATTCAATCAGCACATTGATGGGTTTTAATTTGCAATTGAAAGACAAAGCGTTACATCCCTTCTGACTGTCCTTGTTTTATTGTGGCGGATCTGAGTATACAAGTCGTTCTGAGATGAATGTTTGTGCTATTACATTATTTATTTATGCATTATCAGAAAGGCCCGATGCATCCCATTCACGACTGGCTTGATTCATAATTCATAGCTTTTTGTTTAATAGAACAAGAGAGCAGCTTTAAAGTCACACTGCAAACCGTCGAATCCAAAAAAAGGGTGATAATTAGTAAAAATGCTTTCATTATCCTTACACCGGAGCCCCTTTTCAAACGTAATACAGACCAAAGCAATAAGTACATACTTGTTACGGAAAGAAACAATTAATCATCAAGGGCCTAGCCTTTCTTAACCTTCACATGTTAGGAATCTACCAAGGCACCAAGCAAAAATCTTGTTCCTATCGGTTCTGAGTAGTATGGGTAAGGCGAGGTAAAAAGAAATAAATGAAAGTAATAAAACCGGAACGAGGTTACAGATTTCACGTAATCGCCTTATTGTAATCTATTATTCTTCTAAGAAATACAGTCACATGTCTGCTCTTTATTTTCTTTTTAATGTAGGTGTTCTTACGCCCCTTTCGATACAGTATAGACCATTTAGGAGGCAGGCTTCCGACCCTGACTGCCAGGACCATCTCAGGCTGAGAGGAATACAACATTCCCGGCAGACAGACCGAGGTAACCAATAGAAATTTGTTAGACTGTGTTGAACACGAAATGACGACAAAACAGTTCTGCCATTTGATGACAACGACGGGCTACTAAGGCATGAACGTCTTTATCTGTCATCGATAAACCTAAATGGGCACACTCAAGAACATCACTAAAGTTGTGAGAAAAAAAATCACAATTTTCTTGGAACTCAACACAGGTGAAACATTTTGAGTGGCATCATCATCAATGCCTTTCTCACCTTGGGTCAGTGTATTAGGTCACGGTATTAGGCCACGAAAAAAACACTTTCCACCTTTTCCTTTCCTGGGCTAGCCTCTTGGTGTTATTCCATGTCTTCCCACTTTTCTGTACATCGATTTCTGTGACTCTTTTTCAGGTTCACTCCAATACTTTCCGTGTTATGCAGCTACCTGACTTCCTGAGAGTATGTGTTTGTAAGGTTTTGTGTGTGGAGTTCAGAACCACAGTGGCATCGGTAGTGTACTGCTTAGGCTGCAGGGCTCCTACTCGTAGATTTGCAGGTTGTCGGGTTTGAGGCTCTGCTCGGTCTGACTTTGTGTTTTTGGGAATGGCACTTTACAAGGATTTTCCCGTTTGGGTTGGTCCTATCGGGGGTTGAAGTTTACTTCGAAGGTCTTGCCTCTTAAAAATCTTTACAGTGGTGCAAGGGGCATTACACAATTTTGTACATTGTTTTTTAGAATTGCAAATGCAAAATCCGTTTTCAGTTAAAAGTGTGAAAAGTTTTCCGTCTCTCTGTTGCCGATTTCCATAACTGTCCAATCGTATGCATCATGCAGCATCGATGGTAAAATACGTAGGCTCTTAACTGCTGCAGGCTAAAGGCAACAGTTCAAATCCTGTGTGGAAAACTCACCAATCGAGTATTTCCTCTGCCTGCTGGGATGTTGTATTCTGCTCAGTGTTTGCTGGCTCCGACAGGACGGGTCGAAGCAGCCCGCTTCCTAGATGATGTTCATGGTATTGGTAAGGGAGGGGGTGGGAGGTGTAGAGAATTTACAATCAATCTATGTTACAACAATTACCTATTTCAGAATGCTTATTCTTGTTGCAGTTGCTGTTATATCGTCTTTTGCAGCTGTGCTTTTCTTAGCCACTGACACTGTTATTGCTGCAGTTGTCAAGACGCGACAAAAGACTGGAACACAGGGAGAGGAGGCGTGTTATTCCTGGAGGCATCACGTAATGACGTACGACAGGTGAATAATAGTCCCCTCTCAAACGAGGACATAATAAACACCGGCGAAAGGGACTTGAAAATGTCGCAATCTCAGGCCACATCATCTTTCCGCGCGCCCCCTTCACAGAAAGATAGTGCGCAAGGCTTCAAAGCGGATTCACTCTGCGAGCGCCCCTATCTCCCCTCACATGGTGGTCCCCCTTTCTGCGTATTGTTACCTCTATCCACATCTCTCCTTACACTTCGCCAATCGAGCCACGCACCACGCGTCATTTAGTCAGTCTAAACAAGCCGTAATTTCTTCAACAGCGCCACGTACCCCATGACTTTTTTAAAAGTACGTAGTATGTTCTTTTGGCTGGCCTTAACGGCCCGATAGTGCAAGATTAAGATTTCACAGAGAAATGAAAAATAGGCACCCGGGGGGATTTATTTTTTTAAATCCACGCTCCATGCTTCACTTGCTATGATCAATGAGGCAATGACATGGAGCAGAACACGCATACCCGCATACTAGCAATTCAATGCGAAAGATATGCACCCTGAGACATTAGATCGCATCCAGAGGTTTTGATCAAATTTGATGTATTAAAAAAAACCCGGCTTCTCGCAGTGAGAGCAAAAGATTTCTAAGCGGGGAGGAGCAAAAAGTGTTAAAGATCTGTTCTTTCTAATTTGTGACGGGAAAACTTGGCCAGGTGCATTTGGTACAAAAGACGCTTTAGTGTAGAATGGCGCGATCGAAAAGAGCCGCGAGCAAGCGGACTGAGAGAGGGAGAGGGAGATGGAAAGAGAGAGGGGGAGAGAGAGAGAAAGAGAGAGAAAGATGGAGAGGATAGAGAGAGACAGAGAGGGGGAGATAGGGGTGGTGGAGAGAGAAAGAGAGAGAGAGAGAGGGAGAGAGAGTATAAAAGATGAGAGAAGGAGAAAACGAGAGAGAGAGAG
>NW_004797276.1:637441-639424 GCF_000002075.1 Aplysia californica
ACACACACACACACACACACACACACACACACACACACACACACACACACATATATATACACGACATACACACTCAATCATACACACAGACAGCCAAGCGAGCCCACGAAGCGAGTAAAAAATGTCCTCCCAATAGGAGCTACCGTCTCAAGTCGGCTTCCTCACGCCCAAGCTTCGCGGATCCTTCACAGACACAGGCTCTTATTTTGTCTATTTTCAGCGGTATCCTTTCTACCAGGCTTGAATCGCTCTTACGCCTTCGTTTTCACCGATTCTCCTTTCTTTTCACCCCCCACAATCCGAACACTGGGGATCTGAAAAGCTTTCACAGATCTTGACAGGTAACAAACTCAGCTCTTTGGACTGTATATAATCACAAACACAATAGATAACGTGTTCGGCCAAGAGAACTGAGCCTTTTCAAACGCTGGGTTTTTTTTTTTTACTCCTCAATTCTCAAAACATCTGAAAGGACTTCTGGCGCTCTCAAAATTTAATTTAGAAATACAATTCTTATTTTGTTCATTCGCCGCTCAAGTTTTTCGAACTTTGGCTTTCAAGGGTTGTATACCGCCACCTTCCCTGGGATTCAAGACACACAACGGGATACCTTGTTGGTCCATGCGAGCTAAAAAGAGTCCTTTTGTTGTGTAGAGGCTCAGAGAGAGCATTAAGCTGGCTGGAAATGTAATATCAGTCTTGAGGTAAGGAACGATCTGGATTTCTCCTCAGAGCAGCAGTCAAAACGCCGCTCATCGTTGTTGTATTCTGCTGTGCCGTCGCCTCAGACCTCAGAAACGACTGTCCATGTTATGCTCATTGATGACTCTTGATCTATTGTCGGTTCTTGCTTTGTTTTTTTTTGTTTGCTTTTGTTTCTTTTTCTTCTTTGCTCTCTGTGTTTTCTTGTTGAAAGAAATCTCTTTACTCAATAATCAATGGAGTGAGGAATTGTAAGAGCGTTTTTGATGTGGTTTGTCTTTTCTTTTCATTCTGAGCACTGCCCATTGCACTTAGATAACCTCATAGGTTCATCAAAAGTCCAACTCACTCGAAATACTGTATCTTGAATATTCAATAATTGTTCTTTCATGCACTCCATAAGGAGTCTTTTTCTCTTCCTCCTCTTTATGCTTCTTCTTGGGGTCCTGTTTTGGTGAGCTGGGGCTGGGGGGGGGGCTGGGTGGAGTGAGGTTGGTGGTTGGCGGATTACTATTACGTCCCCATATTCTAATGGAAATTAACGTTTTGGCTTCAATCCCCAGTTTAGTTTTTGAGTTTCGAGTGTATTTTCATAAACACTTACTTATAATTGTCGAACACACACCTTTCTATACCTGCCAACTTCAATCTGTTCTCTCTTCCCTCATCACCCTCTTTTCTCTTTTACTTTCTGAGAAACCAGAATGTATATCCCTTCTGAGTGTGTATCCATAGCTATCTTCTACGCGCACACTTACCCACACACATACACACAGAGACACAAACAGACACACACGCATAGACTTTCAAACAAACACAAACACCCCAACACACATACAAACATTATAAATTGTACTGCGTTGAGTGTGTTGGTAACTTATCAACAGGCGCCAGCAAAACATCTTGCTTTCCTTCTTCGGTACTGAAAGCTTTTAGCTTCTTTTTTTTAATCAAGGTCCAAACGCTCCCTTCTTTTCGTACAATCAGAAAGAACACAACATACTCGTATTTGCATTTTTCCTCTAATGTAAGCGTTTCCTGCCCCCGTAGACAGAATTAAACTTAGATCATCACAGTATTTAATATGATTGGGTGGTTAAACAGGAATAAAAAGCAGTATTGCTCGTTCAAAAACAGAAACTACGGTTCAGACTAATTAGGGAGCACCAAATCTGCAGAAATCCTGAGATCCTGAAATCCATAATAAGCAGAAATCCTGAGTTCGATACCCGTATGTGTATGTGTGAGTGTGTGTGTGTGTGTGTGTGTGTGTGTGTGTGT
>NW_004797276.1:639564-645702 GCF_000002075.1 Aplysia californica
GGGGGGTATGAACTTCAGTTTTTCTGCTGGGACGTTGTACCTTGTTCAACCCGATTAGGCCCTGCCAGACATTTTCGAATCCTGCCACCTAAATTACATGTATCTAAGTTGCATCAATCAGGATGTAAAACAGCGATATAACAAATGGAGTAGTTGAAGATCACAATTACTGTAGTTTTCTTTAATATTAAGGGTGTTGTTTTATGTTAACCTGCCCAAAAAAGCACATGTGGCAGGACTATTCTCTTCGCAATGATTTTGTTAATTAAAACTACACTCGATATAAAGAGGGAACAATTTGGCGGGTCTTGGTGTGTTAAGTTGTGTGGGGTTTTTTTCCCGTTTTGTGTTGTTTGTTTTTTAAGTGTGGTTTTCCTCCACCAGATCTCCACTGCACTAAGTAACTAAAAGTAAAACCTAACGAATTTGACACCTATTCTTTCCCCCACAGTAACTTCCAAGATCTGGCCTTGCTCGAGTGAACTTTCTGTTCCAAGATGAAAAAATAAAAGTTTGCCGACAAGAAAACCACGAGTACTATACCACAAAAGAAGCATGTTCGAGGCTTTCATAAAGGCCCGTGCGCCCTACAATTTAAGGTCTGTTAAACCGCTTGGGAAAATAATGTGTGGGCATTAATGTGGTGTACCCAAGCCGAGTTGATACAGTAATGACGAAGGTGGCAGGGATTTTTTTAAGTTCACGTACGTCATGTATTATCATTTTTGCTGTTTAAGTGAAATTTTTCTTTTGTGAAGAAATGGACATAAAAAAAAAACCCTACCTAATGTTCAAGATCAAAACTGCATCTTATCCAAATTGCTAAGGCGTCAATGGCGTTATTAAATTTAGTCCACTGACCATTTAGCAACATGAGCTTTACGGTCTCCTAAAAAGCAGTCTATGATGGAGAGCTTGGTCTCCCAACATCAAAATGACCGGGGGGGGGGGTCAGAAAAAATGGGGGGGGGGGATTTTAATGTGTGAGCGTATACGTGTAATATGTGTTATAGACGAAAGGGAGAGTGGGAAAGACGAAGGAGGAAGGGAGGGAATGGGAGAGGGATGGGAGGAGAAAGAGAGGGTGAGTTAAAGAAATAAGAAACAAAGGAAATGATAACACTGGGAAAGGGAAAGAAAGAAAAGGGGAGGAAAGAAGAGAAAAAAAGCTGACAAAGTAGAAGGTTCGCTGTACGGCAAGAGTAACGGAAAGAAAGAAATCGAAAGAGGATGGAAGAAAGAGAGAGAGAGGGGGGGAGAGAGATTCGGTGAAAGAGGTAGACAGAAGGAGGAGAGACGGAGAGAGGGGGGAAGGGAGAGAGAAGGGGGAGGGGGAGTGCGAGGAGGAAGGGAGAGGGAGAAGAGTAAAAAAAAACGTCAGAAAGAAAGCAAAAGAGCGGCACAGACTCTTTGTTGGTGCATGAAAGTTATTTCTCCAGAATCATAATATTATTAAGATGACGTCGACCGATTGTTGCATCAAAGTACACATTTCGTGCACGTGGATCTGAGGTCCTTTCTTCAATTATTTCTGGCTGTTTTCTGTCTCATGAAACATATAAACCAAGAGCAACGGTCGGTTACCCCCAGTATGCGTAGACGCGCAAGGAGAGAGAGGGGGACTTGGAACTTGCCCGCTTTCAACTGGTAAGGAGGTCTCTATAGCGCAAGTGAAATTGAAAAGGATTTCAAACATTTCGTTTATTTGGGTTTAGAGAAACCCTGAAAGGGGGACACGAGCCAGTTTGTGAAGCAGAAAACATTAAAAGAGAGAAAGTCGTAACTAAGCTGAAGCTATAAAAAAAAAGGACGGCTTAGAGGACATACTGAGGCTGTGTCAGCCATGATCGCTTTTTTAGGCCAGTTGCTTTCTGTTTATGTCATCTTATCTATACATATTGTCCAGAATGAGAAGCTATAAAGTCTGAGAATTGAACGTACTCGTCATTTTTAATGTGTGTGTGGAGGGGGGGGCAATTTCCCGCTCTCGAAATACACACATACACACATACACACACACACACACACACACACACACACACACACACACACACACACACACACACACACACACACACACACACACACACTCACACACACATATATATACAAACAAACAAACAAAAATATACACACATGAACACGCACACATACTTACAAATTTAGATAGACAGATAAAGAGAGAGAGAGAGAGAGAGAGAGAGAGAGAGAGAGAGAGAGAGAGAGAGAGAGAGAGAGAGAGACAGACAGACAGACAGACAGACAGAGAGAGAGAGAAACAGAGAGAGAGACAGACAGACAGACAGACAGAGACAGACAGAGACAGAGACAGAGACAGACAGAGACAGAGACAGAGACAGAGAGACAGAGACACAGAGAGACAGAGACACAGAGAGACTGAAAGAAAAAGAAAGAAAACCGTTTTTAAAGACGGAAAGGAAACAGAAAACTTTGCTCCCATCTTATGTTGAAAGCCCGATTTTCAATACCCAAAGAATAAACTAAAGAAATAAAACAAAAATGATGAGGAAAGCAACATTTTAAAAGGTATGTATTGGGGGGAAAGTTTTGGGACAAATCAGACATTGCAGCAAATCGGTTTTTCTTCTCTAATCCAAAGAAATGATGTCAATAAAGTTATTTTATTTTAAAGAAATTCCACAGTATTATTGTACGTCAAGCTTATTACAAAGAATACTTCAGAGAGCTGAATCTGGAGACAAAACGATTTTAACGAAAGGAAAACATTAAGCAGGCTTCATAATTACTACGCTCATACTTTAAAAAAGATAAAGGAACAACATTGAAATTTGTGCTGTTGCTCTGTTTTGCAAAAGTATGATCTCTAATGGCGCCCATGCTGTCCCGCTCTTTTACCTCATTGCTCCTTTACTCCCGCCTTTGTTTTCTCCGCATTCTGTAACCCCACAAAGAGGTATTTCTCCCCAAGAAGGTTTCACTCCCTTCGAATAAAGCACATAATTAGAAATGTGAATTAGAAAAGGAGATCGCTCAGGGAGGAGAGACAGCTCTGAACAAAAGTGTTTTCGAACAAAAAAAGAAACTCCAAAAAAAGGAAGAGTGCAGACGGACAACTCGACCCGCCACGCGAGGAAATGAAGGAAAATAAAGCAGGGACGAACTTCAAGGTAGCTTCAAGAAAACGCTGTATTGTACTCAGCAGGACTGGGGTGGAACGTGAGTCTGAGGGGGAGATTCGCTTGGCTGCTTGTCGCTCTGAACGCGATCTGATACTGAAACGCAACACAAGCTTACTTGCTCACCCTGAAATAGCTCCGCGACAAAAGTGTTCGTTTGCTGCTATGCCTTTGATGCAGGAGTGCTAATGCAGATTGTCACCAAAATGGGGAGGGGAGGGGAGGGGGGGGTTACAATTTTATGGTAGAATCATAGAGTGAAGATGGGGAGGGGAGTTCTTCTTTACTCGATGTTTCCAAGTTTACGTTGAATTTCAGTTTCCAGCCAAACATGAAAAGCATCAATACTGTAAGGTTATTTAATATCGGGGACGTCTGATTAGACAACCATTTGATATGATAAGGCCACGTGGGTGTAAAAGTTAAAAAGCCAAGACCAAGAGCTTCCCGCTGAATATTTAAACTAGGGAGCTCTGTGCCGAAGCCCAAAACGTCAAGCACCAATCTATAACAGACTGCTGTAACACTCCACTAGACACTCTTGAAACAATCAAAGCATGCTGAATAAAATATTAAACAGCAAGACGGCTCTTTGCGTGTGATCATGCGCTGTGTAGGAAGAGGTTCCCTAGAATTAATTGTCAAGCACTGTCGTAATGCCGTTTACTTACAGGTGTGTGTCCACCGGAGTGTGTCTTAGGACACCCTCTCCCTTTCAGCTTTGCACACGGGGCCAGCTGCAATGTTGGTTACTGGCATTTAAATTAGCATTACAGGACATCATCTTTGTACGTTGAGAACGTAACCTAAATCCTTAGGTGTTACTGTAAACCGAATTTCTGAAAGGATGGTTCGTGTTTTGGGGGTATCTTTATACCCGTCGGTGGCTTAGTGGTTAAGCTCTCGGACTCGCAAACGTTAGGTCGTGGGTTCGAATCCCGTCAGGGGCCCGACGTTGTGTCCTTGGTGAAGGCACTTTGCACAAATTTTCCTCACTTCACCTAGGATACCCGGCTATAGACAGTGAACGATCTTGTCAGTTTGATAATGTTTGAGCGCGTGAAATCCGCAGTTTGCACTGTATGCTTCCGCAGAAGCCGAGTATGTTTCTGAGTGTTCTCAGAGGGTCTTCTGGGGTAATAATGGTTGTAAAGCGCATAGAGCATGCTCTTGAGCATGGATATGCGCTATATAAATGCAATTATTAATATTATTATTATTATTATTATTATTATTATTATTATTATCATTATTATTATTATTATTATTATATTTCTTTTTATTCAAATCAATCGTACACCCTTCAGAGTTCTCGGCCTTCGGATATGAGAATGCAGGGTATTAAAATATTCGTAACGCAATTAAATAAATAGTCGTGACATCTGTTTTAAATTTGGCGTTTTGATTGCTTTGCGTTCCCAGTTATCACCTTCGCCATTACTGTACAATGGATTAAAACGACTCCTGTCCGCCCGTGAACGCCATGCTGAAAAAGGCTGCATATTCGACGATCAAGAAGTGATAACCAATCAAAATCTATTCACCTCTCTGATACTGGTGGTTTCAAATCACGGTTTTAGGGTCGATTCAACTATTTTAAAAAAAAAGGCAAATGCTTCCTGTGTGCAAGGCTGTGCATGTTTCTAATAAAGGAGGGTCATTAAAGCTAATCAAACGTTTCCTCTTGTTCAGGGTTTTAACTAAATGATCTATTAATTGTTGCTATTTTTCAAATGCTTGTTGAATCATGAAACGAGAGGAGCGGATAGCCTAAAGTACAAATTGTCAGTCTTAAGGGAACAGTCGTTCAGAAGTATATGCAATGGTAACCTATTTCATCAGAACTTACTGGGCATTCTGAAAGAAACGGACTAAAAACGACTTGAAAAAAATGTACTAGTTTATTGTCTGTACAGGTTGTGCAAATAATAAAGCGCCCTGATTCTAACGGGCGCTTTAAGTTTTGAGTATTTTTTTTAAACAAACGTTCCCGCCTCCTTCCTTTCTTCCTCTCGTTCATTCTTTCTTTCTTTCTTTCTCTTTTAATTTTTTTTTAATTTTTTTTTGCGGAACCCACTTTATAAATCCCCGATTCTTTACTTTAAAGAAAAAGAGTAAATATTGGCCTAAAACCAAAAGAGCAACATTTTTTACGCAAAGAAAGGACGGCCGAGGCGCGTTTCGTTTGACGACAGTAACCTTGATAACAAAAGGAACAACAATTGCCTTCTGACGCACTTGCAAATAAACAAACACTGAGCCATGATCACCTAAAGTGTTTTACACGGGTGTAAAGGTCCTGATACCGCTCACACATGGTCTCCTCTACAACCAATCGGCAGTCTCGTATCATGGCGCTAAACAGTGTTACCTAACGCCTAATTATAGCTCTTCTGAAGCTCTTTGTGGTCTCTGACTGAGAGTCATTTATTCTCTTATTCAATGTCGTTGTATTGTATGAACAATTAGACGGTTAAGCGGTTCAGAGACAGAAATGCTAGTCTTTATTATAGGTTGGCTGCATCTAAAACCTAATTGTTAGAATTTCATTTTACGCTAGAAAAGTTTGTCGTGTACTCCTTTCTCTAATGGCTCTATCACAAAGTGTAGCAGTATCTGGTGTAGCCCTCGCTCGCTTTTTTCCTTCTGAAAGAAGAGATAGCGTGCCTCAACGATCTTTTTTTGCCTATGGGAAAGCAGTTCTTGGACCTCATCGCCTTGTTCGGTTCAATGATCAACACAATGTCTGCTGAATCGCGTATTTTCTAGTTTCCTTCTGTTTTATATCCGCTTCTGTCTATGCACTTTCTATATCAATTGAGAAGTCACCAAATAAAGGAGGGGGCGGGGGTGTATTATCATATGCTTTCATCGTCATCCTCCCACGCATACCTGTATATTCACCCTCCACATTACTTTTGATCTTTTATCATGTTACATTCAAATGTCCCATTTTCTGTTCGTTCTTGTCTCAGCCCCC
>NW_004797276.1:646028-647391 GCF_000002075.1 Aplysia californica
GTCTGTCTGTCTGTCTGTCTGTCTGTCTGTCTGTCTGTCCGTCTGTCTGTCTGTCTGTCTGTCTGTCTGTCTCGAGGCGCACTTGCTCTATCCCGCTCTCTCACCCGTTCACATGGACGCTCTAACTTCCTGCACGTTTACAGTATGCGGAGTAACTAAAATAATAATTGTCGATAATCGTTCAAAAACTGTTTTTCCTTTTCCTCTGCGGTAATCGTTGTCCACACACCAGCCTTCGGGCCATATCTATATTAACTTGATAAATCTAGCAAGGCTTCTTGGTCACACCATGTCAAAATGTTTGCTATTTTTTCTCTTACTTCGTTGCACAACTCGGTTATATTATTTTCAATCTCTTACCAAAAAAAGAAAAAAAGACCACTTTAAATGAGATATTTGTCTATGTCTTTGATCTTCTGACATGAACCATAAACGTGCAGTTGGCTTCTAAGTAATCTGTGAACATTAAAAAACACCAGAGTGCTAAGTAAATGATGGTTGTATCGTTTGAGCTCTGTATGCTGGTGATACATGGTCACGAACTGAAGAGTCCGTAAAAGGAAGAAAAAACTTCCAGCGCTGGCAGTTTTACAATGCAAGGGAGGTAATCACACGAAATCATTCTTTAATTGCTCAAACTAGATTGTTCCCCTTTGCAGGTTTCTGTATCATTCTTTAATTTTGAGTTGCTCATTATTTCGAATAACGTTTTACTTTTTAAGCTAACGAAATAGTTTGTGATTTTACGGCTGTTTATGATAAAAACATTTTAATATTGAAAAACTATTATCGATCCATAGGCTGAACTAGAGAGTTTCGAGATTGCGAAAAAAAAAGTCACAAAATGCGTTGTTCCTTTGAATTGGAATAATTTTTTATTTTTTAAAAATAAACGCGATCATCATAGAGATCATGCAATGTAATCAGTGCAGCTTAGATTAGACTGAACTGATTGTAAAGTAGATGAATGAACAAAGTATGGCCTCTCACAACCTCAACAGTAATTCGCCAGGGCTGTACCAGGTATTCCTAATCCATTTACTTTGATGCGCGAATTTCTCAATTAACCACTCGGTCCCCCTTTTCTTCATTTTTTAAAAACTTATCGGTAGAGATGTCGCCTTTTGTGATAATAAAGCAATATATAAGAAAAGATGCGGTGAGTAGGAATAATTTTCGTGGGCACACGAAAATAAGAATAATGTTGGGTAACTAATGAATACACCAGTACTAAATGTGCCTGGTAGTTTGTCAATATTCTAAATAGACTAAGAAATCAAGCTCACACTGCACTTCTCAATTTTTTTAAAGACTGCTAAAGGGAATTGATTTATCAAACATTAAATCCCCCCTTCCACCCCCC
>NW_004797276.1:650201-651113 GCF_000002075.1 Aplysia californica
TCATTCCTGAGATAGAGAATCTCTTGCAAAAATTGAGTCGGACAGACACAAGAGTGAAACGCTGACAGTAGTAGTTACGACATAGAAATCGTCCGGTCGGATGGAAAATTGGAAACCAAACTGTCGTATGTCATTGTTACGATATATACAACACCGAGATTTGAAACCAAAGTATCGTAACTAGACTTACTACAGTTTGGATGCCATTTTTTTGCCAAATTCAAGATACGACAAAAAGACTCTGTGCCATAGCTGCCTTAATATTAAAGCTATAGGTACATCGTTTTACCACAAGGTGGGCATCGTTTTGTTCTTTAACATATTTTTTTTCCTTAAAAAGTCGTATCTCGAGTTACGACTGTTTGGAATCGTACCCTCGCTGTATCCCTTCATTCTCGTTGTACCTACTGTGATCAAGATCTGTTTAATTTCTGAATCTGTATTTTGTTGGCTTTTTTTATCCAGTGTTGTTTTTTTTAATCTTTGTGGCATGGATCAGATACTGCTGTTGAAAAATGATAGTGTATGAATTTTAACACTCTTTCACAGTGAGAAAGTAAAAGAGAGAGAGAGAGAGAGAGAGAGAGAGAGACAGACAGACAGACAGACAGACAGACAGACAGACAGACACAGATGGAGAGAGGGGAGGGATATTCTCCAATATCTAAAGTCAGTTGAGACAGTTTGAAGGCCGATGCCTGAGCATGGTACTGGCATTCTTCGGAGGATAGATTGTTTTCAGTTCACTGGTAAAAGATACATATTATACGTATATAAATATATGAAACAATAATATATTTTAAAATTCAAAGTTGTTTGGTAGTAAAAATAACTAGATAAAAACAGAACACAGCATAATATATTATTTTCTTCCCTTGGCCGTAGCTATGTAGTCCTCCCCCCCCCCCCCCT
>NW_004797276.1:652201-655777 GCF_000002075.1 Aplysia californica
TCTCTCTCTCTCTCTGATGTTATAATTTCCGCATACCTTGTGACAGCTGTAGTCTGTAATTATTTCTAAACTAAAGCTGACAAGAAGTCTTTATCTTTACCAGACACGCCGCTTTAAAAGATTAATACATGTAGTTACATTGCACGCATTACTGTAGGTCCTTATAGAAACTGCTTAGCTTTTATCAAGGCTCTTATAGTGTTCATAGCTTTCTTGCTTGTTTTACTGACTAGACTCCGCGAATGAGATCGAGATCCTGGCCTCCCCGTGACGCACATACCGACCAATCAGCGTTCATTTTGAGTTTTAGTAAGACTTTTACTGAAAAGTTATAGATCTATTATCGAGTCAACTTGTCAAACCTATTATAGGGCCCACGGGTGCAAAACATGGACAATCAATAGACAGCTGGAAAGAACAACTGAGGCGACAGAGTTGTGGTTCATGAGACGCATGCTGCGTATCCCATGGAGAGCTAGAATAACAAATGGAGAAGTCTTGGTTGAAGCAAATTGCAGACGACAGCTTATGACGAATATTATAAGAAAGCGACAGGCAAAGCTCAATGGACACACAATGCGGAAAGAAGCATTGGAGAATATTGTAACAACAGGCACGTTTGATCGAAATAGAGGCAGGGGCAGACAGAGGGAAAAGATACTGGACAAGTTGACAACATGGTTGGGAACAGCAAGAACGACAGACGCCATCGTTGCAACGCAAGACAGAATAAAGTGGAGGTCCGTGGTCGTTTACGCCAGTCGGCAAGGCACCCAATGATGATGATGAAGAGTTTTACGGCACTTGCAACACAATAGGTCATATATGTGCCGAAGATTAGAGGTGTTACAAGAGAGTAACAAATACGAAAAAGAGGGAGGAGAGATAAGAATGAAAGATGTCGGATTGGAAAGGAGCAAACCCCACCAGAGCATACGCCAACCACCCATTATAAACGTTCAAGCGGTACATTGTTTGTCAGATAAGTAATATTGTTATTATTTGTTTAACCACCCACGTTTCTTCCATACGATTTGCTGTTACGCCCGAAAGAGAAAAAATGAGTAGGTCACTAGATAGAAAGATAATTCGGTGCCAGTACAACGTGGCGGTTTACCACCAAACCAGTCTGACAATCACTCCTCTTGACAATCTGCTAGTTTACAATCAACCATCCAGACCCTAACCATTACCTACTTCCTTAACCTTACCCTAATTCAAATCATAGTCTTCATCCTGACCTTAACCCTAACCCTAACTTATTGACACAGCACTAGATAGACCGTTGTCAAACAGGTAGACCGTCAAGTGCTGGCACTGAAAACTCTTCAAGCTGGCTGTTTATACACTAGAAACGATAATCGTACGTATCTGTTGAGATTGGAATCCTGTGCACAGACCTCTAAGCATGCCGCGCTTACAGAACACATTTACAAGAACTGTTTTCAAGCAATGTTTCACCCTTCAGGAGAGAGAACGGTCTGCTTACACCTTTCCTCTGAGCAAAAAACAGTCAAAAAATGGTTATGTGCAATAATCACCCCAACGAACATAACATGTCATGTTTTACAACTTTTTTTAAAGTCAAAGGATGCTAACAACCACCACTATGTTAAAATATTTAATATCACTTGTGCATTCTTAGTGTTGCAATGTACCCCTGACTAATATATTATATAAAAAAACATCATTTGAAATAGGACTTGTATTGGGACGATTATCTGCATATCAAAACATAAACTTTAAAAATACCGGAACAAATAGCCTTTGTCAGTGTGCACCAACTTGTTAGCAACAATGGTAACAACAACGAGCAATACCAACACAAATAATATCAGTAACAATATTACCAGCGACATCTCCAAGAACGGCAAGAAGAAGAAGAAGAAGAAGAAGAAGAAGAAGAAGAAGAAGAAGAAGAAGAAGAAGAAGAAGAAAGCCGAGGCCATGTTGACAATCGCGTCAGAATGAAAGAGAAGAAATGGACAATTCTTCTGTTTGCAACAAAGAGAGAATTGGACCAATAATAGATTAGGCCAAAGTAAAGGAAAAATGTGAAACAGGATGGATCTCGAGTAGAGAAGAAGTGAATTGTGTGTGTGTAGGGGGGGGGGGAGACATCAACACCATCCGCGAATCTTTGGTCTCGCATTCAGTTCTGCGTTTCCGCCAGAAGCCAGATTTGGAATGGGAATCTAAATAAGTCGGATCAGCAAGCGTCAAAGCTAGGAACACTAAACATTTTACTTCGAGCTATCTGCCATCGTCCACTCCCTCCTTCAATCACATTTCGTTACAACTACAACTGTAGAAAACCCTTGTATTTGAATAAGTCTTTTACGGGGAGCCACCGGTCGTCTGTGTAATGTTCGTCATTCAACGGTTCTGGGATTTATGGTATCCCGTTGGAGCGGATATCCCTGGAGCTATAACTAACTATCCGCAGCTCATCTTGGAGATCTTCAGATTTGACGATGAACACAAACTCACCCCGACAAAAGCGCTCTTATTCCAGTGGTTTTCATTAGCGCCCAAATGAATTTCTAATTATTCCAGTGAGGCGTAGTTGCCCCTCCCCTTCCATCAGCGAGCCACTTGGAAAAACACCGCGTCCAGTGTCAGATATTCAGAGAGAGAATTGGTTTGGCCTCAGGACCAAAATACAAAATACCTTCAAACTAAATGACGTGCGATCTATTCAGATGACCAGCCTCCCCTCTCTTGGACGCTGGTGAATACTCAACAATACACACTCCATGTTATCGCTTTGTTGACCCGGCTTGTTCATCGGACGTGTGAATTATGAGAAACGGCAATTGGACAGAAAAGGCGAGCAAATCCACGTGTTTGCTGTGTACACACAGTAGGGGGTGCTGCTCCCGGGTAGAAGGTTTGGGCTACCATGTTGTGATCAAAACATGTTCAGTACACAAACGACAAGGACAGTTCATTGTTACACAAAGAGCTGTAAATTGTAAATTCGTTTTAATCCATTATTTATCGGCTTCTTACTGCTTAGACTGTTCGCTTTGAGGAAGAATACGTGTAGCTGTTTTTCTACTTTCAGTACGAAAAGGGAATCTGAGAAGACAGACACTCTGTCGTGATTGGCAATTAATGTCTTTAGGGAAAAATCCTATCCAGCACTATTTGTAGCCCATATACTTCCTGTACTGTGGTGCCTAGATAAAGTAAAAAACATTGTGTATATTATTACGCTTACCGGAGGTTCTTCTAAAACGTAATTTTAGGGTGGTAAGAAAGGGATAGCTGAGAGAGAAGAGGGACGGAGAGTGAAAGGGTGGGGGTGGTTAAAGCAGACTAGGAAGGTATAAAATAGGCTCTTACTTATGCTCAGCCCGACACTTAATCAAAGACGAGGGAGAAAGCATAATAAATATTTCGTCAAACCAGCTATCGGCACAGGATTTAGTCAATCAGGACTGAGTTTGGGGTGAAGCGTTCTATTATCTTCTGTCAATTACGAGATGTGCTACTGTATAATCTTCGTCAAACAACAGCGCGTCATACGCAAATTTACAGCCTCATTCATTTAGTTCGATACACCCCATTTTA
>NW_004797276.1:655877-658156 GCF_000002075.1 Aplysia californica
ATAAGTCGTTTTCCTCTCCATGGGGTCTGATCTCAAATCTCACCTCACTAGTTCGTGATTACGTTCTCAGGGCTGGTTTCCTTGTGATCCGGACGGTTTTTTTTTCCAGCGTGACAGTCACATAGAGTTGTCTCCCTGGCTAAAGGAGCTGGAAGACTCGGCCACGAGGACAGGCCCAGGACCACCATTGTCGTAGTTCCAAAAGCACGGTCATCCCAGCCTATTGTTGGGCCCTGTCACCGGGTCTCGCTCCTGTACCCCCCAATAGTGTTATCCACTGAGAAAATAAGACGCAATAAACGTCATGGCCTTCGTCTTGCACATGGTCACCCTGGGTAGATCGCATCCACTCTTTGTTATCTTGTGTTGTCACTTCCCCGCCCACCCCCAGCTTTGAACGAGGTGAGGAGCATTGTAAATCACATTTTAAATAACTTAAAGGTGATTACCTGTTGGAAACGACACTCACGTTTGGGTTTATCTACGATTTTAAAAAAATTCATAGGACTCACCTAATGTTGAGCCGTTTACTTGATTTCCAAACATTCTGTGTGTTATGGGGTCTTGATTGAAATAAAACAGACTTTTGAGGCAGATTTCTACCCAGTGAAACATAATTTCGATAACAATTACAAAGTCGTCGAAGGGAAAGTAGGAATGGTACCAAAAAAAATATGCCAAAGAAATAGAAAAAAACCTAGTAAAGAAGAAAAAGAAGTTCTAAGACAGAACGTCAACAAGAAAAAGAACGAGTTGGTGAGCAATGGACAAAGACAGGGGGGGAATACAGAGAGATAAAGAAACGGAAAGACGAGCTCTGAAAAAAATCACAAAAAAGAGCAACAATCACTGTTGCTGAAAGCCAGTCCTGCCTTCATTGAGCGTTCACTACACGAGGGGGGTCCCCTCCTCTCGTTTCAGGCTAATGTACATCAAATGACCGCTGGTCACTTACGTTTATGGAGCTCTAAAAGATCTTTAGACACGGTTGTGGGGAGGACAGAAAGCCAGGCCTTCGTGATACTCAGCTTGTCATTCAAGACACGAACCCCTGTGGCGAGACAACGCGGTCAAGGGAACCTCGGCTTATTGCTTCTTCTAAACACGTTTTGTGGTCGTCACAGGTGTGAAGAAGTCCTGACCATCCTTCGTTTCGTAACAAGATTGGCATTTTTAACATTGCCGGCGAAGCAGCCGCCCCCTTCAATGCTATGACCTAAAGAAAGAGGAGGGGCTCATAAGTGTCGCTGTTTCCGTAAGCGATGTCCAGTTTGGTTCCGAAAGACTATGTATTCCCCTGAAGAAAATCAATTCTTTGAAAAGAAATTGTGACGGTTTCAAAGGTTTGTTAGCCAGAAAGCTAGGACCACTCAGGATACACATCAACAACAACAATCTCAGACAGGTCCACGAATTTAAGTACCACGGAAGTATATTCACATAGGACGGGCGACGGAACAGAGAAATTGAAACACGAGTACAAAAGGCCAATAATGTTAGTTACCAGCTTACTACACTATTGAAACATTCTAACGCCCCCATGACAACAAAACTCAAAATGATCAGCACCAAATTCATCCCAACCCTCACCTATCAATGCCAAACATGGACCACGAACAAGACATTAGAGCAAAGAATTACAACATGTGAAATGCGATGCCTTAGAAAAGTAGTAAACAAGACCAGGCGAGACAAAATTAGAAACGCAGTAATCAGAGAAGTGGTGGGCACAAATGATATCATGCATCACATCCAACACCAAAGAATCAAATGGTTCAGACATCTCATGCGATTACCAACACACCACCCAGCACAACGTGCCTACATCAAAAAA
This sequence comes from Aplysia californica, assembly GCF_000002075.1. Taxonomy (NCBI): domain Eukaryota; kingdom Metazoa; phylum Mollusca; class Gastropoda; order Aplysiida; family Aplysiidae; genus Aplysia; species Aplysia californica. The sequence goes on from NW_004797276.1 coordinate 657,712, forward strand.
TTTGATGGCAACAAGGCTAGAGGGCGACCGAGAAAGACCTGGATAGAAGGAGTCAGGGAAACATTAACAACTCACGGCATCCCCCTGACCCAGGCCCTCCAGCTGGTGGCAGAGAGACGTCTCTTTCTTCCCGGGGTATAAGCGGCGGATAAAAGTAAAGTAAAAGTCTAAGGTTTGAGTAATTAAAAACTAGAATCCCTAACTTCTTCCTCAATATAAGAAAAACACGAGTCGCAAGACTAAGCAGTCGACCTTTGATACAAACAACAACTACGAAGACTTACATCATCATCATCATCATCATCATCATCATCATCATCATCATCATCATCATCATCATCATCATCATCATCATCATCACGAAGAAGAAGAAGAAGAAGAAGAAGAAGAAGAAGAAGAAGAAGAAGAAGAAGAAGAAGAAGAAGAAGAAGAAGAAGAAGAAGAA
>NW_004797276.1:658256-659544 GCF_000002075.1 Aplysia californica
AAGAAGAAGAAGAAGAAGAAGAAGAAGAAGAAGAAGAAGAACAACAACAACAACAACAACAACAACAACAACAACAACAACAACAACAACAATAATAATAACAACACAACAACAACAACAACAATAACAACAACACAGCAGCAGCCGCACCAGTACTACCATAATCGTCACCATCAACACCTTCACTAATCAAAAGTCGCCATCAGTAACAGCGGGAATTACAGAAAAACGTTATTGATTTTGTTGTAATTTTTTGTAATAAAACCATTAGAAAAAAAATTAAAACAGCATTGCAAAAACTGTTTTTAAATACCCACTGAGTGCTATATTTTAGATCTAAGTGTTAGTGTTTCGTTTTGCATGAGCCTCTCCTGACTAGTATTATTATACCTGGATACTGCACCCCTTGAGTTTGCGATGATTAACTATAATATAGATCAGTTGTGGGTACGTCGATATTACTCAAAGAAAACATTATATAAACAGCAGTAAGATTTAGGTCTCAGTCTTCTCGTTGCTGTACAGATTTTTTAAGCACCCTGAACGCAACACATTAACTGAAGAGAGTTTAATTTTAACGTATAAGTACACGATCTATCAGAGATCTGGATCCTTTCAATTGCCAACGTGTGTCAACTCTGCTAAAAAGCGTTCTCGGGGCTGGTTTTCTGCTAAAAGCGTTCAGGGTTCTTATACAAAACACCAAGCCACATTGGACATAGATCGCGTGCTACAGTTCGGGAAGAGACATTACCACTTAGTGGACAGTTACAAGACAAAGCTAGTCATAAGAAAGGGCGATCTCTGCCAGACTTATTACCCAGCCCGCAATTAATCTTATTCCTAGAATGAGCCCCTTTATTTGCTAACAATCATTTCGTTACTCTTGCGTTGGGGAAAATGAAGGTTAAAGCTGGGTAGGTCAGGGCGAATAAATCAGGTGTAAAAAAAGGGGGTCCGGAATGTTCCGTTGGCAGTAGCAAATAAATCATTATCCACAAGGAGGCTCGGAGAACACGCAGAGGTTCCATGAACAAAGTGGCTCCCGTCTCACACAATTATCTACGAAGACATGTCAGTTAGCTTGATCGAACTAACCTAGACGACGTTCTATACTAGTGGTAATTTATCTGAGAAATGGGGTTTAGTACCGTGAAGGCAATGAAAGACGAGCCAGATTTTTGTGGTTTATTACAGAAAAGGATGAAGGGAGAACGGAGAAATAAGTTCGTGGGTTGTGGGAGAGAGGGTGTGTGTGTGTGTGTGTGTGTGTGTGTGTGTGTGTGTG
>NW_004797276.1:661170-673670 GCF_000002075.1 Aplysia californica
TAGATAGATAGATAGATAGATAGATAGATAGATAGATAGATAGATAGATAGATAGATAGATAGATAGATAGATAGATAGATAGATAGATTGGAACGTACTCAATGGATTAAGCAATGGGGTACGTTGGTGGATATGAGACTTAAGAACTGATGAATATTAAATCAATAGTGGGTGGATGGGCGAGCAGTTGCATTTTCTTGTAGGTGGACAAGCCTGACTCACGGATACGCACGTAAAGACATTCATTTGAAAGGTGGAATCGCAAAAAGAGAGAAACCACAACGCTTGCGGTTTGTGCGAGAACGAAGAACGAGGAGCGTTTCTAGAAATGAGATCAAGTAACCAGAAGAGAGGGGATTCTTTCGGCTGCTCCCCACGCCAGCAAAGAACAAGCTGTTGTGTGTCACTGGTCCCTCGCCATTCACAAAGGTCCGAGAATCAGTGATGAAGTGCAAAGGTCCACTTCTCAAGCAGCCATTCTGAAGGTCGTCCATTGTTCGGCCCCCGAGGTCTGGTTGTTTTCACAAACTCAATGCTCCGTTGAGCTGCGCTCTCCGAGTGTCATTCACAGAGGCAAGGGAGACCACCAACAGATTCGAGGGGAACTCCTGTGGCAAGACACCTCACAGATGCGACGGGGTAAAAGGAAAGGTAGATAACTCTGGGGTAGCCATCAAGCGGAAAAGCCACGGGAATGGACAGGCGTTGGAGTCAGGACATGGTCGTGGGTGGGGAAATCCTGAACTGACCCCTTTTTGAGGAGAAAAAAAAACGAGAAGAAAAAAACAAAAAACAGTATTATTAGCTGATTCCCTCATTCATTCACTAATTTATTCAGGCATATTATACTTTTATGTTTGTTTGTTCGTGCCTTCGTTCGTTCGATTGTACATTAATTTGCTCATTTATCTATTTACTTGGATCTATCCAGATATTTGTTCAAACGTTGTTCTCCTTATTTCTCTTTAAAAGGATATTGTTTATTTATTTATTTGAGTGTCCGTTGTTTTAATCCGCTCGACTATAAAGTTGTTGATCAATAATCAGAATGAGACTGTGCTGGTTCGTTTGGGTTTGTTTTGGGTTTTTTTTGTATTTCACTTTCTATCAATTTGCATTAGAGCTACTTCGACTTTGTGGTATTCATATATGGCAATGCTTTGTTTAGAAAATTGGTTGGTTAATTGTCTGTTTGGTCAAACGACGGTTGTTGATTTGTAGGCTGGTATTTTTGACAGTGTGTTTGTTAGATTTCGTTTGTTTGATTCTGTTTGTTTGATTTTGGTTTTTTATTTGTTTGTTTGTTGTGCGTTTATTTGTTTGTTTCGATTTTGGTCATATTCTTAGTTTGCTAATTGATTGAAAGGCGTATTATTTGTTCAGTTCTCTGACTGTGTACTGTGTATTTGATAGGTTTTCTTGTGTTCAGGTGTGGGTCTCATTTGAAACCGCCTGTGTGTTTACTGAGGAAGTGGACCCTATTCCATATGTGCAGCCGTTGTAGGCAGATTTCGACTGAAGCACAGGCTGGTGTACTTGGGACTTTCTACACAATAGCTGGGAACACAGTTCGACAATCGTTGTGGGTTAGAGAAGTGTTTCTTTTAATTTTTTTTCTCTTGCGAAAAGAATAAATGTTTTAAAACCAAATACCTGGTGTTGGCGAGTGATTTCTGGATAAGATTTTTGGAAAACATTGTATTCCAAAAGGTACATTAAGATAATGGCAAAAATTGGTGCATCCCTTGGTCTTCTGAGCAACAATTAAGAGCAAATAAGCTTTAATTGTTTCTTAAATCACTAAACATTTAGATTAAACAGAATAGTATGCGTATTGTTATCTGTTCCTCATTATGGACTTTTCTGAACAGGGAGAGCGCACGCACATAATCTAACTTATGTGAATATCTCTGACTAGAGTTACCAGCTGTAGTTGTGAAGTTCCTGTCGCAACTGACAGTGACAGTAATGCTGATTGTCAAGTATGTCAGGCTGTGCAAAGTAGTTTACGCACTTCATTCAATCCCAGTTAGTGACTCTTTGGAGATCTTAGTGAATGTGCCCCTCACATTTCACCCATTCTGTATCGAGAATTTTGGCAACAGTGACAATACTTTTTCTCATAGAGAATGCAGAAAAGGAAACTGTAGTGGCAACAACGACCTGCAGAACATGAGAGAGAGAGGGACTAAATGTGAGTTTAAAATGTCGCAAAGAAAAGGAAGCTGCCAATGAGTAAGGATGGTCGGGCTCGAGCAAGCCTCCTGCTGAGTGAAAATGAAACACGGAGCATAATGCTAAGACTTTCACTCCCACTGCTCGCAGAGGAGATCCTCGACACGTCCCAGCCTTTTCACACAACACAGAGAGGCTGCTCTCTCACGCCGCGCTAACCGCAACAGTTTCAGTAGAAATTATGGACTTCACAAACAAGAGAGTTTGTGATAACTAGGCGGTAAACGAACTTCTCAATCACAAACCGAAACACTGCCTCAAGCAAGCCGAGATCGCTTAGCAGTGGGTTAAAAGAGATGAGCTCCGGCCCAGCCTTGGTGATCGACGACTCTCTGTCCCACAGACACGGCGCCCCGGGCACTACAGCGTCTTCATCATACAGAAGAAAAGAATCGCCCTCATCTACACACCTCCAAATCTCCCGCCACTGTTCGTTCACTTTGTACGAATCCAGGATGACGCGTACCAAACAAACCACTCGTAAGTCCACCCGAGGCAAGGTGTGCGCCTAAGGTTGTCAAAATGAGGCGAAACGGCGACAAATCAGAAATCTCTCAATCGACTCGATGCGAGACTGTGAGGGCCGAAAATCTCCTGCTCAACCGACCCGGAATGCCGAAGGGGGTAAGGTAGGCGTAGATTGGTTAAAAGGTGAGACGGGACAGTGTTCTTCTTCTGAGGTTTAATCATCATCATTTGCGATAGTGGTTGCACCTAAATCTTCGAGCATGATTACAAGAAGAAGGGAGCACAGCGCAACTGATGATCTCGTCCGATTTTTGCTTCCTTGATGAAAAAACCGCTTTGATAACGTACATAACACCGCTGATAGGAAACTTATAATAAGATCTGAAGTAGCTATCAAGGTCTACAAATTCTCTTTCTCCTTGAATGTTAAAGGTCATAATCAGTTTATGATGGACAGGCTATTAATAAGACCACTTTAATTGAAGCCGGAATATAAATGACAAAATAGAGAAAAGATGTATAAGTCTAATATAAAGACATCAACATTTCATTAAAAATTTCCAGTGTTTTGGGTACTGGCGAAAGCCTACACACTACTCTACAGACACCAGTTAAAATCTATATTAAAAGACTCTCAAATGGAAGAGAAATTTCGGAATTTGAGCGAAAATGTCTTTTCGAAAGGAAAATACAGCGTGAACATTTTTGAAGTTGTTTGAAGGTACAATGTGAACTTCAGCACAACAATTCACAAATTTGGGATCACGTGTTTTGGTGTGTAATAAACTTTTTTTTTCTTTTTTTTTCCACGGATGAAATCTCAATATGTCAAAAACTGAAAATAAAATGATAAGAGGAAAGGGAGAGAGAGCGAGAGAAAGAGAGAGAGGGGGAGGGGGGACCAATAAAAAAACTGTGTGTAAATGTGTGTTTGTGTGTGTGTGTGTGTGTGTGTGTGTGTGTGTGTGTGTGTGTGTGTGTGTGCGCGTGCGTTTGTGTGTGTGAGACAGACAGACAGACAGACAGACAGACAGACAGACAGACAGACGTGGGGTGGGGGTGTAATGGCAGAGAGAGATATCTGCGAAAATAAGGTCATAATTTGCTTCAGTCATCCTCTTTTCTGAAGGACTTCTCTGAACCCCGCGCTGTGTGAGGTATACGTCTTTGTAAAACAATTTGTTCTCCGGGTAATACAGTGTAAAACCAGCACAAAATAAAGAGAATGCTACAGAGATTAACAATAATCCATATGATCTTTTCTGAATCTAAAGTGTACTTCAAATATTGAATATGAAAACAGGATTTCAGAGCTGTCGGATCATCCAAAAAGAGAGTTAGAAATTCATGAGTGTGTGGGGGGGGGGGGGGCATAAGAATAATTGTTTGAGTACGTGTGTGCATGAGTTTGTATTTGTGTTGGTACCTTCGCGTGCAAGAGTGTATCTGAGCGCTTCTTTGTGTGGCTTGAATAATTTATAAACTTATTGAGTGATTGTGCATTCATAACTGTGGGTGTGTGTACTTACTCTGACAGAGGAGAATTGAATAATAGAATAATATATCAAATGCTAAACTAGTAATTCGTGCAGCATTAAACGAGTAATAGGTATCCTCTTCAAAATAAGCTCTTTGATTCGACTTCCAATAACACATTACACCTTCGATAATCATGTGTATATAAAATGTGAGCATGGACTCATTTTTTTCGCAGAGTGGGGAGGAAGGGGGGGGGGTCAAATCAAAATAGCCTCAGATCGGAAGACATTCCGTCATCGTCATAAACTTGCAATTTATCCCAAGCCTGTGAAAAGATCAATTCCTGAACCAAACAAAGTCACTCCTACTTTTCTACCACTGATTTTATGACACGGTCTCTCCAAACTCTTTACTGTGGGATTAAGCAAACAGATTACTCTCCCCTGAGGACCGTGGCCATTCATGATGACTGAGCTCAACACCTGGGGACAAGACAACTGTGGCGACTCTCACGCCAAACGGTGGTCAGTCACGGACAGCGCATTTCACGTGGATCTGTTGAAAAGTCCGTATTGGAGGTCGGGATTGCAGTAATTGTGTGGTGAGGTGTGAGTCTGACGCCTTTTTCAACACAGTATGGTTGTTTGAGAGACAGGGATTGGTGTAAGGAAGAAGTACAGCAGTAAAGACATTGAGGAAAGAAGGTGAAATTAATGGTCAGGGTATAAGAGAAATGAAGAGACGAGAGGAGATGGAAACAGAAAAAGGGCCCGGGGGGGGGGGGGGGGGGGAAACAAAATAGAAAGGGGAAGAAAGAGAGTGATTTAAAGCGATGACAAAAATAGAAATCGACAGAATGATGATTGATTGTAAAATAGTGATGCATACCACCTGCTAATACGACAAATTTGATAGGTAAAATTTATTATGTTTGCTTCGACCGTGCAACTCAGAAGAAGACGAAGACACTCTTTTAGGGCATCTCCTTCAGATTGGAATTGAACTCACTCATTTAACGCACAGGGCAAAAACGGAAAGGTAACATGGAACAACAGGTGCAACGACCACGGAAATCTAAACGAGAAGAAGGGGCGGTACAAAAAAAAATTAGAAGAAATGGAAAAAAGTCGAAAGAACAATGTCTAAAAAATATTTTTATTTTATATTATATAGATCTAGATGTACATTTACGAGCACATACTCGTTCTGTAAAAATAGAGAAAAAAACCCATAGATCTTTAAGAGAAAAAAAAGTGGCAACTTCAACAAAAGGCAAGAAAACTACGATCTATTGAAAAGTGTCCTTCATGAAGTCCCTTAGAGATTTAAAAAAAAGTCGCCTACCTTTCAGCAGGAACAAAACTTGTGTGGTTTTAAGTAAAACTACTTTTCTTTTTAATGTAAATGTTCTACACGCTCATCGAAACAATTCAGATAATTCAGGTGACAGTTTCGACCCTGCATGTCAAATCCAACCCAGACTGGGTGGGATGCAGCTTCTGAGCAGAAAAATGTAGCTTCTTGATGAAGAAAGACAAATAAATCTCCAAGAGGGATTCGATATCACGTCTTCTGCATGTAACGACTAACAGCCTAACTGTTACACCACAGACACCAGTGACAAAACTATGCACAACGCTATGCCATCAATTTGACCTGTTTTTCTTTCTTCCGAATGACAACAATAAATTATAAAACAATGTGACAGTATGTTGTATAGTATAACCAGTCATGTTGTAGAGTTACTGTCTCTTTAAACCCTGTAAGGTCATTTTAGATTTAATGTAGATTACTACCAAGAACATTTTTGAACAGGAGATCTGAGCTAGAGTCATACTCATATGTATTGTCCTCCAGCGTGGTACCAACTGAGCTCACAGTGTGCTCCAACCAATGTGCCTATGAAAGCATTCCCCCTCTACAGTCATTTCGCAATGTCGATAACTGCTTTCTTTTTAGCAGTGCTGCCGAATTGACGCTGCTTATCTTTTCGTTCAATTTTGAACAGCTGTTTTATTTCACTAAAGGAGTTTAATTTTAATGTTTTTATGATTCGTTTTGTGTTTTGAATAATATAATACCCCCCCCCTCCCCCAGCTAATCCTATGACCTCGCCAATCGTCTAAAAGCATACAGGGATATTTTGTTGACCTCTGTTGTAAGGGAGGGGGGGGGGATCTCGAATTCGTCCCCAGTCATAAAATAAGCGAAGTGGCTAACCGTACTTAAGTACGGCTAGCCTGAGAGTCTAGCCGTACTTAGATCTAGGTTTGGCCCTATCGACTCAAGCCTGTTAAGTACACAGGTCTCATTATATCTAGATCTAGTAATTATTCAGGTTCAAATACATGCAAGTCAGTAAGGCACCTTTTGGTTTTGTCTGAAATAGATCTACAAATACTTTAGGCATTGCAAACTAAAAATTTCGTTTACAATTCAGCCATCAATATTAAGTACGGCTAGCCTGACAGTCTAGCCGTCCTTAAGTACGACTAGCCTGGCTGTCTAGCCGTACTTATCTTAAGCCCTATTAACATTAGAAAACAGGAGGTTTAAAATACATGCACTGTCATTAAGGCACCTGGTTTCGTCTCAAATACAAATACTTTAGGTACTGCACACTAAAAATTTATATTTACAATTCAGTAGGCCTATTTTTTTGTAAATGGTCAGTCTAGCCATCATATTAAGAATAAGAACGGCTAGACTGCGAGTCTAGCCGTACTTAAGTGCCAGTCTAGCCGTCACTAAGTACGGCTAGCCTCTTCCTAAAATAAGTTACCTCTCGAGGAAGCTGATCATAAACTCGCCCTCTGTTGGTATCGATATGGCTAGATTAGGCAGTTGCCTAATTCAAATATCATCATAATATTATTCATTAAACTATCATCAGAATACATGTATGTTTAAACTCCCAATATAAACCAATTTCAACCATTTCACATCAATGTTTACTTTACTGCCGAGTTTTAAATCTAAAAATTGTATTTACTCAAAAATGAAAAAGTGTGATCCTGATTGTTTTTCCATTGTGGTTTTCAATTGGTATCCAACCTAAAATGATAACTAGATCAATATAGATCTACCCTGTTTGAAGTCCTATTCCTACCAAGGATTATTATAACATTGTACTTCAAAAGAACACACAAACACACACGCAATGCTCAGAAATGTGAATGATCATGTACCAGTTTCGATACCCTACTTCTGACATTTTAAAACTATCCCATTACAATGGAGGGCGAGTTAAGGATCAAACTGTCCGCAGGTAGGGCTGTGGCGTAATAAGGGGTGAATTGCCTTGCGTCCGTTGTAAGGTTGTATCGGCTGCTGTCAGCTGGAAAATAAGCAAAGCTATCCCAGTGCTCAGTTAATTGTCTTTCCCAAAGAAAAATAATAACTCCAGCTTTAAGTATCCACGACGAAAAAAAGGTATGCTCAAAATATTTAGATTTTAATATGTTTGGGCTCCATCTGACTTTTGGGGGCTAATTAAGACAAAAAAATCACCATATTTGAAGTTTTTCTCTACTACATTGTACTTAGACGTCACCATTTTCTGGGAAACTCATAACTTGTGCTGTGACAAAGTGGATCAACTTTATTTTGCAACTGAACTGTATTTGCATCCCAATAGGACAGGCCCAGTTCTATCATCTTGGCAGCTTCTACAGCTTCCTAGACTTTCTGATATCACCTTTCTTCTAAGTAAATTAGCACACATACCGCCTCAATACAAAACTGACAGAAGGAATAGCTGAGGCATATCCAACACCTGACAGGACACGTGCGAGGTGACGTTTAAACGGGCAGAACATCTCCCAGTCCCTTGCACCTACGACAACCAGTTTCTTTGTGGTTTTTGTTTTTTTGTTTTTTTGTTGTTGTTTTGTTATGTTTTTTGTGGGTTTTTTGGATGGGTTTTATTCATCTATTTTCTTCTTCTTTTTCTTTTTTTTTGGGGGAGGGATGCAGGCTCACATTGGCCTTGTTAGACTTTTTATGACCGGCGTCTGTGGTGTAGCGGGAAAGAGCTTCGCTTTCACATACAGGAGACACGAGTTCGATTCCTGAGCGGATAGAAAATGTGTACCTAGCATTTCGGTTTTTCTGCTGGGATGTTGCATCCCTCTCAGCCCGGGTTGGTCCTGACAAGCAGGGTTGCAAGCCTGCCTCCTAAATTATCTCAATTGTGTCGATGGGGTGTTTTACGCCCACCTTTAAAACAAATTTCTGCCGTCACCATAGGAATTTGAATATCTATTTTTGCGAACGATGTCTACAATCACTAACGAGTCAACTTTTGACTTTTCCAACATTTTAGTTAATACTGCACTGTGCTTCTGAGCGTGTCCATGCGTTGTTTTTTGTTGTTTTCTTTTCTTTTGTTTGTTTGTTTGTTTGTTTTTGTTGCTGTTTGTTGTTGTTGGGTTTTTTCCCTCCAAAATCCTTCCCTATATTTCTGGGGGTTTTATGCGTCAGAGGGAATTTCAATATATCAGTCTTTCAAGGGTTGTCTTGCAATTGTCTTCACCCACTTCCCCCACCTTCACCCACAAAAAACTAGACTGAGAATTGAAAAATAAAAACAGTTTGTCATTGAAAGCCAAATGCACTGTCACATTCAAACACAGAATTTCATCCCAACCTTTTTTATAGACTTTGAGAAGAAAAAAATAAAACAAGCACCATGTTCCTTCGAAATAGAAATAGAAAGAACCCAATGACACATAAGGTCAGTTTCTTCCCTTGTATCAATGGCGTGAAGCGGAAGAGATAGTATTAAATCAGCCTTTGAGCAGGACACTAGTTCACAGAGGATGTTAGCGTCCAGTTCACACCTGAGTGGAATGAGCTAACATCGCGTAAAGCGTCTTTTCTAAGGGCACAACTACGGAACCGACTCAGTTAGAAACCAAACTTTCCACCTTTGAAATCTAAACTAATAATGTCGAGAGGTCTTGCCGCTGGGAGATTGATGTCACAGATGTTAAATAAAATACTTTCTGATTGTTAACGTTCCGCTTGGGTGGGGGGAGGGGGGAGTAGACTAGGCCTATATCATGTGTCAACACGTATTTAGTATTTGATGTGCATCTCAAACCCTAGCTTTGGAGACGAGACGGCCTCTAAATAGCATCCCTCTTTGAACAATGTAGCTTACGTTAGCCATGGATCAAAACAGAATGCTGACATGTTGCAACCAGCAATGAAGTTGTAACATTAAAATTGATTGTGGTTTTCTTCGTATTGTGTTTTGATGTAGTACTATATTGTGTTGTGTGTAAACCATCTTAAATTTTAAATCCAAATTGTCAATAGCGGTTTTACCCACTCTTTCTACTGACTAAAGTCTGAGAACTGAAAACCACTCACAACTAAAATAAAAGTCGAAACGAATATTGTCCACCTTTAACTCCAGTTATCGTGTGAACTTGTGCTGGGAAAAACCTCTATTTCCTCCGTCGCTCTGTGGGTGTCCGCAGTGTCCAGCCGCAGCTGTCATCCCAGAATCTTCACATCTTCATTGCACAACCAGGCGGAAGAAACTCGCGGAGGAAAAGTAAATAAAGACAGAAACTCCCTCGTCCTCTCTTCATTTCGCAGCCTTGTTTATCCACTTACACTCCATTACTCGCCAATTACTCTGAGGCCACAAAATGTTGTGGAGAACTCCTCTCTACCTGCTCGTTCCTTGCTACAAAGGACGGGACCTTAGTGTCCTGGGAAGACGTGGGTGGTTATTTAATGAATAAAATGGTGCACTGATGTGAACGGTAGGACAGCACTTACTGAAATTCGAAATGATGCGAGAAGGGATTTGTGGGACCACCTGCAAGCGAAGCAAGTCATTAAAATTATATAAGCAAGATTTACTTTGATCTTGAGCGGACCATTCTTTAACCTAGGGCATGAAGATGAGTCATGCACTTTTTCCTTTTCATTTCTTTATCAGGATTAAACTTTTTTTCATGCAAACGAAATACGTAATTATGTTGCTCTACTTGAAACTGGATGCATTAAACGAAACTGGTCTTTCAGGTGGCCTGGTTTGTTTATAGACAGAGTAGTTGGAAAGAGAGATAGGCCAACTTTGGAATTGCTGAAGATTTCGTAAGCTTATTATTTTCATAGTTTCTTACCTTTCAAAGATTTAGCTGTATCTTCTTTCTCCAGACGGAAGCGGGGGCGGTTTGGGGGAGGAGGGTGAGGCGAGCGATTAGAAAGGGAATATTTTCGTCAGTGTTCAAGCAGGGCTTTAATTGTTTGATTGCAATCCTACCTTTGATTTTATTGCGTAATCGATATGTAAATGTTTCAAGGTCAATCTTTCCAATAAGGTCAGGGTCCTTTTAGATGATTTTTAACAATTTTAAAATCAAAATTATTTTTAGTCTTTATTTTGTGTTTTGTTATTCTTATTTTGAAACAAAATCGGATATAAGATAGACAGACAGATAGATAGATAGATAGATAGATAAATAGATAGATAGATAGATAGATAGATAGATAGATAGATAGATAGATAGATAGATAGTGGAAAGGGTGGGGGGTATGTAGGGACGGTCACTACATTATATCGTTGACTACCGACAAAAATACCAATGAGATCAAAGGCTGAATACTGTGTGGAAAACGTATTTCACAAACGCTGACAAATCTACAACCTACGCCTGGGTGGAGCTCTCACGGTTTAACGGACAAGGATTTCTTGCTGCCTGCTAGTGACGTGAGCCTTGATGGTGGTCAGTTAGATATTGCTTGTGTGTTTTGTTTTCGCTTCAGTTTTACACTACAGCTGACAAAAATCCAGAACGTTCTTTTGTGTACACAATAATCTTATTCCCACTTTCACGTTTCCCCTCGTACAACATGTACCACCTCTGTTTCTTTTGGACGCGAAGCTGAACAGAAAAATCCCCAGAGCGTAGATGAAAAACATGATGCTCTACGAGAGCATGAAAATTCAGACCCAGCACGTCAGTCACTTATTTGTCTTGTTCATGACTCATGGGTTAGTTATGACCAGTGAAGGTAACGCTAAGAAAGGTACGAAGATAGAACAACTGCAACAGCAACAACGGTGCTAGTTTTGAGGCTGGTTGAATGACGATCTGTACGATATTTGGTATTCTCTCTCTCTCTCTCTCTCTCTCTCTCTCTCTCTCTCTCTCTCTCTCTCTTTCTCTCTCTCTCTCTATCTATCTATCTATCTCTTTCTTTGTCTCTCTCTCTCTCTCTCTCTCTCTCTCTCTCTCTCTCTCTCTCTCCAGTGGAAACCATATATAACAGGCACGGTTTTTTAAATCCCTGTTTTTTCCTACTCTTTGTCTCTATTAAAAGTTATCGGCAATAACAGGGCCTCATCGCAGCCCAACCGGTTATAGCAGGGACAAAGGCTCGTTACAATGTGTACAAAGTAAGAGAGAGAGAGAGAGAGAGAGAGAGAGAGAGAGAGAGAGAGAGAGAGAGAGAGAGAGAGAGAGTAACGCAGTGATGGAGCAAGCCCACGCAAGCCATGCCACTAGGCCTACACGCAGCGTGTGCTGCCGACCTCGATCTAGCCCGAAACCTAGCAACACTCACGCGTAATGTGTCACCAACGATGTCAAGCGCACGAGAAAATGCCTTTCAATTGACAAAAAATACGAAATAATCCAGGCTGTTGACAAAAAGCAAGCTCCACTGGCAGAGATTTTGTCGTCAGTTCGACATTCCACAAGGGTCGATTCACACCATTATCAAGGATAGAGAGAAGATAGTGTCTGCATGCTCCAATGGAAAGTTTGCTCTGGATCGAAAGAAGATGAGACTACCCGATGCAGATGCTGTGGACCAAGTTCTTCAGATGTGAGGCAATGGAGGAAGTTGGTGCCAAAACCCCCTGTTCGTGGGTACTTGTGGCAAAGGAAACTACCCATGAATAAGTAGCTGGATTAGTCCACAAATGCTTACTTTCCTTGCATTTCTGATTTAACAGGGATCGGATATAACAGGACATTTTCTCTACTCCCACCATCCCTGTTATATCAGGTTTCCACTGTATATATATATATATAAATATATATATATATATATATATATATATATATATATATATATATATATATATATATATATATATATATATACATATATATATATATGTTACAGTAAGAATACGTACCTAGAGAAAACCCGTAATCACTGAATATTTTAGTGAATACACGTAATCCCCGTTTCACTCAGGGGTTTCACGTAATCACTGAAATTTTTAGTAATTACGCGAAATCCCTAAAATTAGACCTATCATTTTACGTGTTTTTACTACTGAGCA
>NW_004797276.1:675881-677710 GCF_000002075.1 Aplysia californica
GGTACACTCGGGGGAGGGGTGGGGATGAAGGCAACACCGGATGACAAAAACTGAACTTGGAGTTATGAACTGCCCGGTTACCGTGTACGTGACACTGAGACTATGCCTGGTTGCCGGTTACCGTGTACGTAGATATTGAGGCTACATGTCCGGTTACCGTGTGCATGACACTGAGACTACATGCCCGGTTGCCAGTTACCGTGTACGTAGACACTGAGGCTAGGTGCCCGGTTATCGTGTAAGTAGACACTCCGTTTTCGCAAAATGAGTCAGAAATTTAGGAGAAAAAAAGTATAATATATAACCCAAATAGTGGATGTAATGGAATTGATAAGGATACGTTCTTCCTGGAAATAATAATGTTTGTGCTTGCTCTTAACCTGTTCAAGCTAATTTACTGTGTATGTAGAATAAATATTTGTGTGCAAGTGAGATGTGGAGGGAGGAGAAGAAGCAAAAAGAAGATCAAGTAGAAGATGCAAACAATTAGGGAAGGAAAAAAAAGGAAACAGATGTAGGGAGAGAAAAATAAAGGGCAGGCGGGGAGAGGGGGGGGGATAGCGAGAAGGTCTGAAGATGATGACATAAAGGAGTAAAATGGGGAGGGGAAGGAAAACATATGTGAAGGGGGCTGACAAAATGAGTAACTTCTCTGATATGAGCCCTGTGGAAATAGATACGTCAAGTTTGTACGATTTATATGTAGAAAATAATAAAAGGTATGTATGTTATACTTAAAGAATATGTGGCATCAATAGAAAATCGACACCTTTGGCCCTAGTGTCGATTTTTGGCCCACCAATATCTCCGTTTGTGGATTGCGAAAAGTAACTCATTTTGTCAGCACGCCTCACATATAATTATAAGACAAAATAGTTTTCACACATGCAAATGGATAGCTAGGCAAATTGACAAGCAAAGAGTCGAAATAGATTTTGGTTCTACATACAAGTACATTGACAGCAGAAATACAAAACAGAAGCAACGATGGTAAACAACAAGAGGTCAGAGTAATTCAGTTCATTTCTAGTTCTTTACAAGGATGTCGCTGTACGCTATCACAAACAAACACAAGCCCCTGGTGACAACTCCATTATGCCACAGCCTCGGGGACGAAGGAGTCCACACAAAAACAACCACAAACCACGCCTTAACAAGAAGGTCTCGCGATGTGGCGCGTTCACTTGTGCTGGACACTCACGCCAATGAAACATGCCAAGCACAGATGACAAAAGAAGATACCTGCACGGGGTAACGAATCAGATTCGAGGTGCATAATAGAAGAAAAATAGCCCCATGAATTCAGCATCTGTTTTCAGGTTTATGAGGACAACCTGAAGAGGTTTGACCCCAGCATGTCCAAATATTGAAACAAGATGCCGTTGGTTTTGGAGTGTGTCAACGCCGCTGACCGCATTTGTTCGCGCCTCTCTAGTCTCGAGGGCAGAGGTAAGGGGTAGTGAATAGAGAGCTGAATCTGTTTCTCATAATACTTTTTTTAAAAGTCGAATGGACTCAATATGCTGGACTAGGGAGCGGGTGACCGTGGTTCGAATTCTCAAGAGAGCGTTCTGAACTTGGGCTGTTTGGAGGAGTTGTTTTTATATAAATCTCCACGTATTTGACTTTGTCCAGTGCAGGCTAGATTACTTAAGATAACCTGGACTGCACTTAGTCAGTCCTATCGGAGATGGGCATTAAATTTTCAGTAGAGGCCCCGTCTCTTAAATGATCGTTGAGTGTTGAAAGGGGCTTTAAACTTATACAATGATCAATGGTGAACTTTTCGCAGAAAGTCTTTTAATTATTGCAAGGGGGAAAAGTGGGGA
>NW_004797276.1:680014-682035 GCF_000002075.1 Aplysia californica
GTCTGTCTGTCTGTCTGTCTGTCTGTCTGTCTGTCTGTCTGTCTGTCTGTCTGTCATCAATACAAGAAGCCCAATGAAAGAATATTTTAAATCAGCCTCAAGTCATCTCTCCACTCCCCACTCCTCTTTCTTTTTCATCCTGCTTCTGACACCTAGCCTATATTTAGGATCTACCTGCTCCAAGTTCTAGTCCGCCCTTTGCCAGAAGCCATTTCTTCGATTTTGGGGATTCTCATATTATACTCTACTGCAAAGTGGCGACAGCTGACTCGGCCAAGCTTTGCGAGATTTCGGTAATTTTCTTCCGGCCTAGCGGTCTCCACCAGCTTGTTTTTGTCCGGAACCACCGGGAGCTGCAGACAATGGGCAGAAAATATCCTGTGATAAATGGACAAGTGCTTGTCTCATTTCGCCGGCCTCTCCTACCAAATAGCGGTAATCAGCCCCCTGTCGGCGGGCCCATACAATCGCCTTCAGTCCGCGTTATCGAATTAACAACTCAAGCACGACAGACACTTTTATTGGTTGCTCGCTTGACGGGGCACGAACGGGATGACATCCACGCTGATTTCTGATTGAAGGAAACTTGCCCTTAACCCCGCCCACTGGGCTGTGCCTCGCGACAACGGCTGCGCATGGACATGACTTGAGAAATGGTCAAGATAGGTACTTAAAAAGATTCTCCAGATGTAACTCGTCAATTGGCCCTCGACGTACTGGTCATGTCCACCCGGTTTCTGAGACAACGAAGGAAACAATTTCTTGTGCTGTGAGCATACCAAGCGCGGAGGATAGAACCTTTCTGTTTAGGACACAAAATACTTTTATGTTTTGTTTCTTTCAATTTCTTTGTTCTCCTTCAAATACCCAGCCGTGGACAAATAAGAGGAGGTAGCAATTTATTGTTTCAAGCACAAGTCACTGGCTTATATTATGAAGACATGAATGGTTTTGTCCACTGCATTATTGCAGCATCTTGTGAAGTGTTTGATCAACAAGGGGTCCCCAAACAATAACGCAGTAACTACAGGAACCCCTCTCAAGTTTACCATCAAGACCTGCAAAGGCACAGACAAGCTAAATGATGCAACAAAACGTGGTCTCGCCCTCAGTGATGTCTTCCCCCTACTTGCTATGGCACTACATGCATCATCTGTCGCCTCCCGACAAGTCTCAGGACCAAGTCCTACACCCAACGCTCACACCAACAAAACTGTTCCCCAGCCAGTACCCAGGGTATCTGCAAGAACAAAATTTGAATCAGTCTCCCCATCAGTTGTGCCCTGGATTACCGTACCCGTACATGCACGAACAGCCTCACAGCCACCTGCCTCACAAACAGCAAATACAAGAACAGCTTCTGCTCTCTCAGTACGGACAGTATGTAGCACCACACGACAATCTCAGTGTCGAAACGCACCCCCAGTACACGTCCCTAAATGTCTCTCATTCGAAAGACTATAACGGAAATAACAAAAGAAGTACGACGCCGACTGCATTCATGCAACTCAAAAACCGTCATCAAAAGCTGGGATCTGTTTGCCAATCGCCGAAGAAAGGTTCGTCTTTTACAATTGACGCAATTCTTAACAAAGACTCAGAAAAAGTGAAGGAAGAATCGTGCGAAGCTCTCTCTCCGGCGTCCGACTCCTTCTCCGAAAATCCCATCAGCACAAATGTGATAAACAGTTACAGCTCGACGTGTCATCCAGCGCCACACAAGTTCGGAGTTCTTGATGATAACCTGAGAACAAATAATATGTCATCAGCACATTCACCATCACCCTTCTCAATAGACAATTCAGCAGTGATAAGACGCCGAGAAAGATTTCTTGACCTGGCGCATCCCTATCTGTACCACCACCACCACCATCCCAACCAGCACCATGCCGTGGAGGGTGCCAAGTTCCAGTTCCAGTCCCCTCCACAGCCGGGTAGGAGCTCGGGCCTCCTACACGTGAGTTCAGTTCTTCACACGCCATCAGCCTCGTCTTCCTCAGAGTCCTCCAGTGCCGCCACCT
>NW_004797276.1:685535-686659 GCF_000002075.1 Aplysia californica
GGCGCACAGAGTATTAACCGTACGGGATTTATTCGCTTTGAGAGCAATTTTGTTTTGTCTTTGTGTATGCGGGGGTCGCGGGGTTGGGGGCGGGGATATCATATCATTCAAAGTCCCTATTTTCGTGAATACACAATTTCAATTGTAGAAGTTTTACGCCCCTGTCGACACCGTTTAGATCTTAATATACCTAAATTGTTTGTCTTCCCCTGAAGAAGAGACAGCGTGGAGATAAAAAAATATTCAGATTTTAAAAAGTATGATATCACTTCTTAGGCGTTTATTTCGAAGTACGACTGATCCTTTAAGTCTGACGAGTTGATAGCCCGGACGGTGCAATGTTGGCTATGACACTTGAATTCTAATCTATGACTCATGCACTGCCATGGTCGCCGCTATGCTCTCTATAAAAACTTCGTTACTACGAAGTGTGCGCACCATGCACTGGCTCCAAATTGAGTCAAACGGTGCGTTTCGTAGTAAACCGGAATTACGTCAGAAATATTACAAATTATACAGTGGCGTCCAAAACAAACTTGAAAATGTAATCACCCAATCATCGTGTTATAACCTTATGCTACCCGCTTATGCAGCCTACCAATTAAAAGTTTGATAAATTCTGCATCATTTGACGCATCAATAATTTATCTGTGTTAATAGACGCCCGGAATATGGTCACTAAAAACTGACCTTTAAAAATCAGTCTAGGCAAAATTGTGCGATGACGGTGAAATCCACCAACATTGTATATACTTCAATTGAAATGGGTTTTTCCTGTTTTATTTTAGCTTTTAGTCGGTTTTAAAATGACATCTTTGTCGTATATCCAGAGGTGCCTGTGTTGTCAAACTTGTTTTGTTTTTTTTAAGGTAGTCGTCGCTGACTTTTATTTATTTTCTTTTTTAACCGTTTCTCTTTTTCAGACAAACAGGAGAGGAAAAACGTAGGCAAAACAAAACGTATCCGGACCATCTTCACTCCTGAGCAGTTAGAGAGGCTGGAGGCTGAGTTTGAGAGGCAGCAGTACATGGTGGGCACTGAGAGGTGAGTGGTACTCTGGATCTATAGTTTTTTTAAATACATATTATATTTTCTCTAGTTTTAATGTGTGTGTATGTGTGTGT
>NW_004797276.1:687130-688582 GCF_000002075.1 Aplysia californica
TCTCTCTCTCTCTCTCTCTCTCTCTCTCTCTCTCTCTCTCTCTCTCCACGCCATTGCTTTTCTTGTATCAGCAAAGATTGATCAATATTTAACAACTTGTTCGGGAGTATCATAACAGTGTGAAATCATGTGCATATTATGGAATCTATATAATAAGAATTATATTTTTCTGTGTATTTTTATTTCACCCTGAGACCACTAAGATCCAACAAATTCTGAAATCAAAATTTAGAAAAATTATAGAACAGATTGGGTTAACAAGTTTTTAAACATCAACAGTCTATGACAAACATATATAATACTAATTACATGTTATGGTATTGACCCGTGAAAATTTGCATTTCCTAGAGAAGATCAATATTTAATTTGTTTATACTTTTACTTTTTGATTGGAGGGAAGTGGGGGGGGGCAATGGGCAGAGGACGTCACAACAAGTCAATAGGACATGAATGAGCTACACTTCGGAGAGAAAGAATAATCAAATTAAATAGCGCATGTCTCAGGTTCGAAAAAAAAGAGAAAAGAAAGTTGAAATGTGTGAGATGGGATAGGAGATGAGGGTGTGTATAGAATCCAAGCAGAGTTCAGTAGGTAAAAAGGCGTAGAGCCAAGCTCAAAATTCAACCTAAACGTTGTTATAACTCAAAATCAGTTTAATAGAACACAAACTATCCCCTACTTAATACTTACACACTAAGTATTGGCACAAACAAATCATGTTTGACTCAACTATTTACACAACTCTCGTGATCCCTACAGGTACTACCTAGCAGCGTCCTTGAACCTGACAGAGGCCCAGGTCAAGGTGTGGTTCCAGAACCGAAGGATCAAGTGGCGGAAACAGCACCTGGAGCAGCAACAGGCGAGGCTGGCATCTGGGGAGCTCTACCAGGACATCGATGACGATACAGACGATTCGGACAACGAGGATGATGGCGGGAGAAAAAAGCCCACTTGTGATAACATGGACACCAGGGGGGAATTCCCCAGCGCAGACTCAGGACTTTCCCCCCATTGTGCTGCTAATGATCGGTTCGATGCAGGAAATTTTCTCAGGAGACGTGAAGTTAGAACGAGTGATAGGTTGAGCCGAGATGACCTTTTGGACCGAAGTGACTCAAGACTAAACGATTCCCCGTCTTCTTCCTGTGAAATGGCCATGCTTTCAAACAACGGTTGTGAGTGACTGTAAGAACAAGAACTACCTTGGACACAGTGTTGCATACCCCCATGTGTGAGACAAGCCAAGCGGACGTGTCGGTTCTTCCATCACTCCATTCTCAGCGCACGTAAGCTGCGGCTTGAGTAGAGAGGAGTCCGTCAGTACATTGCAGTACATAACAAGGAGATGCCACAAGCGTGTGACTATTCGATACTCCAACGATGTCGCTCTGTTTTCTGTATAAAATTAGTGTTTTATGCACTTTCAAGATATTGCTCCTGCTCCCCCC
>NW_004797276.1:691614-694456 GCF_000002075.1 Aplysia californica
TATATATATTCGTATTTAAAATACTCATGGGTATACAAATTCCACTTTTTCCATTTGAAGGGGAGCACCGTGATTGCAAATCGACTCAGTCGTTAATTAAGAAATTTAACAATTTGAGTTGGAGTTGGAGAACTGGATCTGAACTTCGACAGAAACGTTTCCAAATTTACCTTGTTTTGTTTGTGTGTAGTTTGTTTTCTCTGTAGTTTCCTTTTTCTGTTTTCTTTTGTCTTGTTTTTGCTTTTTGTTATTTTTCCGATGGAGGAAGATTTAGAACCACGCCGTTCTAAGGATTGCATGTAATACATTAATAATTACTTTTTGACGTTGCCATTGACTCGCGCAGCATCCTTCTTCATTCTTAATTTTTACCACACAAAATTACGTTGTGAGCTGCGAACACGGCCTGACATTTGCACAGTGAAAGTACAGGGTCATCCCCCAAAATAAACTTGTACAACTTTTTTTCTAAATATCTCGCACAAAATTTGTACTAGAATGTTGTAATTTGGAACAGATATAATTCATTCAAAAAATTAATGTGTTTGACATAAAATTCACGAAGAAGAAACTTATTTTTGAAAACGGAAATGGCGTTTATAAAAACCACCTATAAATGCAAAATGCACCAATTTAAAAGAGATTGTAAGGAAAGTCATGAAATAATTGGTTTGTTTTTTCCTTTCCTTTTATTTTCTGAATCTAATCTACCATCCCTGTAACCTTTAAACAGTATTTCTTTTCTCCTACAGAGTTTTAAAAAAAATATTGTTTAAATTGTAGAATTCCGAGAACTAATGGTCTATACGTCCTCCTTTGGACTCGACACATTTTAACGCGTCATTCGTAATGTTCAGTGGTGCCAAACACAAGGATCCACCCAACCATAAGTTCTGAAAGCCACACACACGGTACACCTTACAGTACGAAGTTGTGCCTAGAGACGATAGGGGGGAGTGGTGAAGTTGCCCAATAGACATCATTTTAGGAGTTAACATATCCTGAAAGGTAAATAGAGAGAGAGAGAGAGAGGGAGAGAGAGAGAGAGAGAGAGAGAGAGAGAGAGAGAGAGAGAGACAATATAAGGGGGGGGGGGGCACAAAAAGACAGCATTTGTGGAGTTGATATATATAACCAGAAAAGTAAATATGGACTTTGCCAAGGAACAAAATGTCATAGAGGAAATGTTCGCGCTTTTCAAGACGATCGAGGAATCTTGAACATATTGCTGTCCTCTGATAGTGATAGCTTCGTGAACGGGAAAATGCCTTAAAATTGCACTGTCGTAGATGAAGATCTGCCTTGAGAATGCGGACTGTTGAGATGTAGGAAAGTCATTGCTGCAGACATCGTCTACGGACAGACGTCTCATGGGACTCATCTACTGAATTCTGCACCCTGGTGACGTTTAAAGAAGTGCAAACGATGTGTGTTTGACCTGAAGTGTTCGTTTTTTTTCTAGGAAATTTTAGTTCCGATTCTCTACAGGTCCTAACTGATGGACCATTTCCACCCTTGACATCAAAGAAGGCCTTAAGGGAACCTTAACATTATTTCCGTACCTTGTGCGAAACTTATGAAATGAGCTGGTGGTGAGGAAATGTTGAATACAAAATGCTCTTTGCCCTTTACTAATCGTAACCATGATCTTAGCAGCCAAAGGAAACTTGAGAAAAACTATCTGCGAACCTCTGTTTGCTTGTAGTTTGCAATATGGTCCAATCGTTGGGATTTTTAGTGGCGGGCCTAATGCGAACTAGTGCGTCATGCAGCAAAAATGGGGACATGCCTGAAAATGGGTTGTTTTTTTACGCACTATGTATCTAAAAAGAATATCAGACAAATTTCTTTTAACTTCCAAATGTTGTGTACAAATTTGAAACGCCAAACTTCAGTGTGGAGGAACATATTTATTTTTAAAAGTTGTACCGTTGTTGTTGTTTTTTTTTATCACCCTGTGTTTATGGTATTCCTCAATTGTTTCCTCAGATAGGGGATTAAACTAACCCCAGATGTGAATATAGCACTTTATTTTAGAATTGTATCCTCATCGAGCTCAGTTAGATTTTACGGAAGCACGTAGGCTACCTCACTTATTCATGCCTTGGCGCATGTCGTTAACAAAATCTGAGCTAATTTTCTAATTTTCGATGGTGTTACTCATTTGACCGCTGTGTAGCACACTTTACTATATAAACATTTCAAGCTACACAAAGTAGCCAATATTAAGAGGAGTTCAAACACCGGACTCAAATTTTAAAAGCCACTACCTTGCCGCTTCTACATCACCTGATCGACTTCACAGTATCACTAGGGTGCATTTAATTTCTAATCCTCAATCTTTGCTTGTTTTCGTTGAAGTTTAAAATCGTACTAAATAGATACAAAACGTGTCGCTTCTAAAGCAAAGCACTAGTTTCCCTGCAAGAAATAGACAAGACTATAGACACAACGACGTGTGTGTGTGTGTGTGGGGGGGGGGGGTACTGGAAAAGAAAAGCTAGTCCTGTAAACACATCTTTTACAGTTTGCTGGTGGACTGGTGTTACAGTTCTGACGGAAATGAAAGTACGAATTGTCTGAAACCTCTTTCGTAGGATAGCTTTCATGGACCCTGAATGATGAAGAGAGAGAGGGGGGTGTGAGTGAAAGACAGACAGACAGACAGACAGGGAGAGAGGGAGGAACGGAGGGAGGGGCAGGCAGACGCTCAAACAGACAGACAGGCAGACAGACAGACAGGGAGGGAGCTGGGAAAGAGGGAGGGGGAAAAGAGAGAGGTTGTGTGAGAGAGAGAGAGTGTGAGAGCGAGAGGGAGAGAGAGAGAGAAGAGAGAGAGAGA
>NW_004797276.1:694910-696172 GCF_000002075.1 Aplysia californica
GGTATTACTTCACGATTTGACAATGCATTGACTGAGGAGGTGATGGAAGGCCCGGCTTCTCATAAAAATCGTAAAACATTATGTCCAAACCTCTCAATATCATAGGGCAGCAATCAAGCAAGTCTGTGACAGTGCACTCGCCAGCCAGCAGAGATCAGGGCGGCTGACGACAGAGGAGAGCGCCGCTCGCTGTCGTCCCTTGCTTCAATGACCAACTTTCTGCACGTCTGAATACATTGTCACTGAAGACAGCGGCTTGCCACCGCAGGACAGCTTCGCGGAAAAAAATCTACCCGCTTTCCAGCGGGCGGGGCTGTGTGTGTGGTGACAGTTGAGCGTCGCTATCCGGGTATGGTTTTTCTGTGTGTTTTATTAACGAGCCCGTCCCCTCGTAGGAGGGTGAATGAAAACCAAGAACGAGTTCGATCGTTGGGAGTTGGGAGTGGGAGAGGGGAAAGAAAGCATCACGCCTAACCGACGTCAGGCAATGAAAGTGATGGGGGTCGCAGAATACGGTTGCTCACACTCTCGATTCGTTGCCACTGAATTCGGTGGTAGTGATAGTCCCTCGGAACTTTGAAAGTACCCTTTGATCAATATTCAGTTAGAAGGGAAACCAGCGTTGCAGAGAAATGGACAGCGTTCTTGGCAGTGACGCGATTCTTAGCCTCCGTGTTGTCAAGGAGACCTAACAGAAGTCCGTTGCCTTGGAGAGGGAAATTAAGAGAGTTCGAGGGAATTATCATGTTCATTTGACCCTCATTTAGCCTCCATTCTTTTGTGTACTGTATTTTCTGTGAGTAATTTTCCCTATTTGCTGAAGTATATTAAATTAATTGAGATAGTTAAATTAATTGCATTACTTTTATTTAATATTAATAATTATGCATTTGGGGGAAAAGTTTTTAAAAAAACAAACGATAGCACGAAAGAGACAATGAACAATTAAGTGATATTGAATGCTGAAATGGTACATACGCACATGCATACAGTAGACAAGAGCAATAGTAATATAGAGGCCTATTATGTTGAATCACGGGGGCTGTGTCAATAATTAGGGTCAGTGCTAGGGTTAGTTGACGCAATAAATATAACAGCCTAGCTTCTGATCGACAGAAAATTTTCCCTTGACTTTACGTAAAGTTCAGCTGGTCAGAATGTGTACATAAATACACACACATACACACACACACACACACACACGCACACACACATACACACGCGCGTGCGCACACACACACACTCACACACACACACACACA
>NW_004797276.1:696272-697784 GCF_000002075.1 Aplysia californica
ACGGAGAGGGGGAGAGAGAGAGAGAGAAAGAAAAAGAGAGAGAGACAGAGAGACCGAGAGACAGAGAGACAGAGAGACAGAGAGACAGAGAGACAGAGAGACAGAGAGACAGAGAGAGAGACAGAGACAGAGACAGAGACAGAGAAGGGAAGGAGGAGGGGTGGGGTGGTAGAGGCAACACTCTCTGCTCTAAATGCATGTAACATAAATTACCAACAAAAAGCCACTTTTCAAACACAGAATCACACAACTGTATCTTTTCCCTTGACTTCAGGGACTCGGGGCTATTTAACAGAGGAACCTCACTGCCAGCCAGTCCCGCTATTCCGACAACAAAAGCTTTCACTTTTTCACCTTTTCCCAGTCTGTGGTGGCCTAATCCTAATCAAGGTACCAGCCGGTTCCTATAGAGCTTAATTGTGTCTCTTCTAAACTGGAAACTGTATGATTCAACTTTTACAAAAGACAAAGAAACAATTGAAAGCTCTCATCCCGTTACGCAATTTGGCTTCTTCAGGTTCGTCTTTTAGAAAAATCTAATTTCGCTGCCAGTTTTTCACTGCACTCTGCAAAATTATTTGAAGTGTGGACCTTCTCTGGCTATCGTCCTACCTTCCATCAATCACATAACTATTATTTATTATTTCTATCCAGTTATAGTATAGGTCTCTAAGTCCGGAGAATCTGCAATTCCAAAACGTTTACAAACCACTGATCTCTGAAAATAAGGTGAAATGGTCAAGTTAGCACAGAATATTTAATCAGTGTGTAGAGAATGGGGTGGATGGATATCGGTCGATGGGGTGGCAGTTGAGAAAAAAAAAACAACTACGAGTTTCGTAGGGTTGGAGAATGACTTGTGAGCTATGCGGTATACAAAGAAACAAGGCCGGTTGAGGTCATTGGGTCGTGGGGCCAAGGGAGTGGAGGAGTGAGTCTTGCATTCGGCAGAGGCACTCACGCCTTTGTTTCCCCTCTGACAGACGGTGGTCCGCCTTGATTTATTATTGTGGCTGAGAACGGATAAAAAGCAAGGGTGGAAATGCGTTCCAGGCAAAAACCGACATGCTGAATTTCTCGCGTTACGAATCACACTGTTCTGTGAGCTAGTAGAGGCTATTGTGTGAGATAAGGGAGTAGCTTAATCACTAATACTAATAGAGAACCAATACGTGTTTTGTTCGTTAGTAACGATAAGAGAAAAGGAAGTGTTAGGATCTTCATAAGAACATCACGTCATGTTAGAAGTCAAACATAATACATGAATACATTTAATGAACATCCTGAGCGAAAAGTTTGTTCAGACATAATCATTATCCAATGAAATGTGTGGACTGAAAGATTGAAACAATGATTGTCAATGAATTGATGCTGATCGGTCTCTTTGTTTCTATTATAATGTAAAAATATTGGTCTATGTACAATACTTGAAAGGGAAAACAAACATATCTTTATTTCAAAAGTATTTATTGTGTCATGCCAACTCGAACAGTACTGTTCCTTGGGTGGGGG
>NW_004797276.1:698060-699218 GCF_000002075.1 Aplysia californica
GAGAGAGAGAGAGAGAGAGAGAGAGAGAGAGAGCAATAGACTTTGTATTATTAGTAAAGAGTGAAGAGAACTTTTGATATAATTTTAGTCTTATTGTACCACTTTTTTTTTTAAGTCAACTAAAACGCTAGCCTTTGTCTGCTCCCGCGCTGTTTGGATTTTGTATCAGCCTTGTGACAGACGTTGGCGATAAAACTGACACTATTCACTCAGAGACAACGCACGGTAAAATTGATATCACAATAAATACATCTGATTTAGGCAAAGTCAAAATAGGCCTACGTGTGTTTCACTGTTCATCGATTCTCACGTGAAAAGATGAAGGACATCGTGTTGGTAACAACCGCAATATTTCTTTTCTGGATTTCCTCACTTCGGGGTAAGCGGGTTTATTTTGAATCGTAGCTAAGAAATGTGCAACTGCATCTACGTCTGAAGTTCTGCTCAGTACTTTTATTGTTGCAGCCACTTTGATATCATTACATGTACTGTGTTTTTCACAATTTTGCTAATCAGCATGTTTTGACCAAGTAAAATTAAAATAAAGAGGGGGGGGAGAACGGGGGCGTATAAAAGAATATTATACAGTGTATATGTTTACAAGTCGCTGATTTCTGTTTCGATTCAAGAAGTACTTGATACCGAGGCAGTTAATAAATAATACATTGGGCATTATTAACCAGGAACGTGGGTATACCCTGATGACGACACACATGCTGCTGAAAATAATTAGGATAAATAAAGGTGAAATACCAGGCCAGAGAGGACTGATATAATTGTGTGAGGTTTTTGTTTATTTGTTTGTTGATTTATTATTTTATTTTAGGGGGGGGGGCAGCGGTATTAATACGTCATTAATAGCCAGTGCCCTAACACACATGCAAGGTCTGGCTGGCGCCCTTTTAACCTAATACAGTACCCTTATCGTGCCAAGGATTTTATTATGGAATTGTGTGGCCATTGACTTAATCTCGAGCATTCTCGTGCCACATTTCTATAAAAACCAAAACATTCCTCTTAACTATGTACTTACTTGGCTTACCGGCTTTAGCAAAAACTGGCTTCCGTTGAGTAATGATAAGACCTTTTGCCGTTGCATACAGGAGATGATGATGATGATGATGATGATGATGATGATGATGATGATGATGATGATGA
>NW_004797276.1:699933-703072 GCF_000002075.1 Aplysia californica
CAAAAAAAAAATTAGATAAAAAACGATGTTTTTTAAATACTAATGCCCGTAACGAAGCAAGGCAGTCTTGCAGTCTAGAAGTGTAGTGTTCGTCTCTCGTTCAATAGGTCCCGGGTTCGAAACCTGACAGCGACGGAAATGTTTCTTCTCTGACATTTTCTCCTTTCACCTCCATCCTTTTATGCTCTGTAAGCACGGTCTCTAGTCTGCTTTTGTCTCCACTTTCTGCCCCCCCCTCCCTTCCCCCGCTGCCCCTTCATCTGGGATGCTGACTCTTGCTGCTGCCTTTCTACTGCTACTCCTTGGTTCATTCTCACTGCTGTTTTTCAGCCACACCCCAGATTTTAGGGTAGGAACCTTACTTTAGGTTGAGTAAGTACGAACTCCGAGCCTTCTTGGATCATGGCGAAAAAAATCTCGGAGGTCCCGTGTGCAATTTGCGGACGTTAAAGATCCCTTGGTGTCCTAAAATCGATAAGAGAAGGCTCCGGCTCCACCCGGGCAAAATTCAAAATTAATTCCTACAAAACTGAAAATTAGTATAAAGCGTCCCACGCGCTCATACTATGACCTTATACAGCTGTAAGCGCCGTAAAACACTTACCCCCCCCCCAAAAAAAAAACCAACAACAACACAACAACAAACAAACAAACAAACAAACAAACACAACAAACACAAAAAAACCACCTGAACACTCACCCGATGTGACTCCCCAGTTGCCATCGAGTCTGCCCCGAGCCCAAGTAGGCCTACGTGCGATCAGAGGGAGCTGTGTCTGAGACCGTTCCCTATGCTGGTGGACCTGGTGAAAAAGGATGCAGCCAAGGCGTTAGCGACTCTCACCTACCAAGTGACTTTGAACCATACCTGCAGGTACAATGTATTACATGTCATGGTAATTGTATGTGTTGCCCCTGGCAACACTACACGTACTGGGTTATTTAAGAGGCGGTGCATCCATATTCAACGCCAGACTACCACAGGAACGAGCCAAATGAATTGAAACCCTTGAAAACTCAACAAAATACCCAAGAATGCCCATCTGAGATTCTAACCTGGACCGGGGGCTCTCGTGGCCTACCTAGAGGTTAAGATGTAGGCCTCTCATTCAAAGGTCCCGGGTTCGAATCCGGGTAGCGACCGAAAAATGTACTTCTCTAAAATTATCTCTTTTCACCTCCTTTCCTGCTCTCTAATCATGTTCTGTCGTCTGCTTTCGTCTCCTCTTTCTGCTCCCACACCCTCACCTCCTTTGCCCCCTCCTCTGGGGCCCTGACTCTTTCTGCAGCCTTTCTACTGCTACTCCTTGGCTCCTTCTTACTGCTGTCTTTCAGCCACACCCCTGATCTTCTGGTAGGAAAGATCTTCACCTAGCCTAGTTGTGCACGTTAAAATCTCTATTCCCTTGACGGTATAAAATCGATTAGAGTAGGCTTCGGCCGCCACCCGGGCAAAATTCAAAATTTCCCACCAACTGAAATAACTGTTTAATGTGTCCCGCGAGCTCATATGACCTTATGTAGTTGTGAGTGCCGTAAAACACTTACCAACAAAATTAAAGAACCTGAACCATCCACTCCGTTACCCAGCATGATTCGACATGATTCCTACTACTACTATGCTAACGGAGTGCCTGCATTGTACATTGTACACCCTCTAAAAACTAAGAGGACTAAAAGAAAGAATATACGTGCGTACTGTAATTTTACAATGTATTCATGCTTCGTTTTCTACAAGGGGTACTTCTACGGCATAGAGAAAAGAATAAATAACGTGGTTATGTTTTCAGAGAAATAAAACTATATTAGTCTGTGGCCTACATAGCTTACAAAGTATTGTTTTATACTTCTGCGAGGTGAACAGTAGTGTAAGTACAATTAGATCTTTTTTTCCTACACTTGTGCTACTACGGACAGGTATAGGTATGGTTGTGAAACGTGTGCCTCTAGTTCTAGTGTACCGTGCTTGTGTGTATATATGTGTGTATGTGTGTGTTTGTGACAGACAGACAGACAGACAGACAGACAGACAGACAGACAGACAGACAGACAGACAGGAATGGGGGTGAGAGTATAGGTGTTTGTTATTGTATGTTGTATGCGTGTGTATGTTCGCGTGTGCGTGGTGTGAGTGAGTATGTATGTGGGTGTGTGTGTATTTGGGTGTGTGTGTGAGAGAGAGAGAGAGAGAGAGAGAGAGAGAGTGTGTGTGTGTGTGTGTGTGTGTGTGTGTGTGTGTGTGTGTGTGTGTGTGTGTGTGTGTACACGCGCATATTGAAACCAGCCGTTCTTTTTCTTCCACTTCCATAGTCAACGCGAATCGCTGAAAACTTGCTTGGACCAATCACCTTGCGACAATTTTGCAACGTCATACATAGCAGAGGCGATCCGAGACATACTTGACTTTGTGTGCGATGATGGAAAAGAAGGTAAGCGATGTTTATTACACCCATGCTTGCACCAAGATATTGACCAACTACGTAATGCACCTGTAATCATGAATTACTAATTTGAGACTATTCGGCGTTCCCGATTTGCCCATTGGAGTGAAAAATCCAGAGATGATTTCAGTTGGATCCAAAGCTAGGCTTAAGCAAAACAAGTAGAGTACATTGTCATGCACCCATCACAGATCATTGCTTCTAATGTTACATAAACCTGCTGTGCACAGGTTTTTGTGTTGTTGTTGTCGTTTGTTTTGTTTTGTTTTGTTTTGTTTGTTTGTTTTTGGGGGTGGGGTTGTTGATTATTCCTGCTTTATTTTGCCTTTTTCAGAGGAAATAAATGGGTGGGGGGAATGGGTTCACGCGCTCTTTTTTGCCCTCTCGCGTTTTGCCCATTTCGTTGTACCGAACGTTTTCAACATGCGATGTGAATCGTCCACTGTTATGTGCTCATAGTGCCCCTTTAAGATTTCAAGAATGAAATTTTCGGATTTCTATAAAAATCGCGAATTAAAGAGGGGCACGAAAACAAAACAAAACAAAACCGTAAACATGATAGTGGTATTATTTTATAATTGTACAAGAGACACTGCCACGGTCTCTACAGTATACCAGTATAAAACTATACCTGTATGACCCGCCGGCAGTATACATAGATCTACATAGTGATAGGCTTAAGAATACAATTCGATCTA
>NW_004797276.1:703313-705087 GCF_000002075.1 Aplysia californica
GGGGGGGGGGTCCTTGTCAACACCTGACTTCATTGAAGGCTTCGTCTAGCTTACAGTAAGTTACAGCGTGTTCCTTGTGTTCCCCAGCCTTCCTGTCAGAGGCCGCCTGCTTTTTCCGCGATGCCTTCTCCTGGGGTTTCTACCAGTGCACCAACGCCATGAGACTGGAGACCCACTTCGCCATGCTGCAGATACGGACAGGCCTCGGTGACCGCACCACCTTTTGCACGTAAGAAGAAGACATGCACATAATACATGTACCCAGTGCTCACGGAAGTCGGAAATCCAATTCATCAATTCGAGTCGGGGCATGCCAGGTTTACCTTCATGGATGGGACAAAAGCTACCGTTTTAATTTTGGGCACAAAATTGGCCGAATTTGATTAAATCCGACTGTGACGTTAAAAATCAAGAACTGTTTTTCAAAGAACGCGGATTCAAATCGGTTATATTGAGCCTAATGGTTGATTCTGCCTCTACATGAAGGAAAATCTAGCAGGCTCCAACTCAATCCGGTCAAATTCGATGGTCAGTGTGCACCTGAGTTTCAGTTTTTGCCCCATTCATGAAGAAAAATCTGGTTGACCCCCCCCCCCCCTTGATGTATCCAGTTTGCAGTATGCATTGTGTATAATTTAGAATAAAGTATTTTCACAGTTAATTTTTTATGACCTCTTATAGTCTTAATCTATACAAGTTAGATAGTTTAGGGGGTGGGCTGCTTCGATCATGCCTGTCAAGGGCAGCCCGGGTTGATGGAGATACAGCATTGCACTACATGTAATTGCGGTAGATAAACGGGGATGCGTAATAAGTGATAACCAAGTACATTTGTAGTTAAAGTCCTTGGTGAAAACAAACTTCCGAACGTGGGAGACGAAATCATGTCTTCTGCGTACAACGGCGAAGATCTTGAGCAATACATTACAATTACATTGCAAATGCCGATGCATACAAAACAACGAGCATACATGTTTCATGTATGTACATGTATACATGATATCACACATGTATACTAGACATTTTCCTCCTTGGACAAGGAAATTTAAGGGGAGGGGTGTGGGGGGAGGGAGGGCTCCAGAGGACTAGCCCGTAAGTGGTTGGATCAAAAGTCACCCGTCCGGTAAGCAAGCAATGATTCGGATGTTCCACACCTCCAACGTGCTATCCTTGCCTTTCTGAAAATTGTGGCATGCGTCAGTCTTACCTCCATCCCATTGCCACCGGTTCTTGCATGGACCACTGTTTGGCCAATTAAAAACAAGCGATTGAACGCCTCTTTTGTTTCCACCCTTATCCCCACCCATTGATTTAATAAGCAGAATCAACCAATGCCACCCTCCCTTGCATGTAACAATGATTCGTGAACTCCTTTCTCGGCTGGCCGTACGACCAGGGCGGCAGGCATTGGCCAAACTTGTTTCACACCTCTGACGACCCAGGAAAGTTTGCAAGCCGGAGTTCCACTCGGGCACTTTCACAAGCAACGGTGAGATTTCTCACCCACACCGCCCTGACCCTCTTCTCCACCCAGGGCTCACGTGGATGGGTGGGCTACATGTAACAGCTACCCGCTACCCCAAACAGCACCCCTCTGGCAATCCTGGCATGGCGATGTGGCGTAAAGATTAGAGAGTAGGGTAGAGTCGATGAAAACACACTTGAGTTTTGTTTCAAATCAGGGCTAAATGGGCAAAGCTAGACGGTCATATAATCAGGCCACCTGCGCGCTACTGACCTAGATTCCTTGTGGGCTTACACACCCGTGTAGTAA
>NW_004797276.1:705487-708148 GCF_000002075.1 Aplysia californica
CCCCAAAAAAAAATAAACAGCCTTATCCTTCCAAAAATGAATAGATTAAAAAAAGAAACATATCCGCTTGTTGCTGTTGTTGTTGCTGCTGCTGCCGCTGCTGCCGCCGCCGTTGCTAGTTGCGCACATCATGTCACAAATGAACAAATGTTACCCTAAAATATTAAACTACAGAGGCTTTCTTCTGGCTTTTTTTTTTTTACTGCGACGGCCTCAATACTCAATGATGTCATTGAAATCCAGTTTCCTGAGTTCATCTAACTCAATGTCCAAGATGTTGAGATCTGACAACCTCCCCTGGGCCATTGTAAATCTTGCTTCATTCTTTATTCTTTTCAGTCTTGAAAATGATCTCCCACCATTACAGTTTGTCACCATCAGGGTAAGAAATAGTCTGAGGGTGATCTCGACGTTGGGGAAAACTGCTTGAATGCTGTCTTTTGTGAGCATGTTATACATGTCTTGGTAGCTATGTTTTTCTTTTTCATGGTGTATTTGTTTCAGATATCTCTTAAAACAACATTGTTTTGAATTTTCATTTTGCTTGTATCTAATTCTTGCAAGAATGAAAATGGCCCTGGCACTTCTTTGTACCGGGTATGCAGTTGCACTTTTCATGAGATTGGCTGAGAGAACGTAAATTGTTGTAAAGAACGTTTTTTCTTAGAACCTTTCCCTTACAGGTATGTTGTCTAGTGCGTCGGAAGAAGGGCCATCACCCGCATGTGTTGTTCTTTTTCTTCTGGGGTTTTGTAAATTGTAGTCAACACCTGGCAATGTTTGCTGTGCATTTTGCTCAATTTCGTCAAAGTTGTCCTGAGTTGTTGAGAGAAAGTCTTGCAGAGAAGTATAAAGATTTGCGCAAGTATTCAACGTCACTTCAGGATTCTGCAATGCCTTGCTGACTTTGAGGAAACGTTCAAGCAGAATTGTCCAAAGATGTAGCATGAAGACAAATTACCTTTTATTCTTCCATCTTTTAATGCAGAATTCTGGCCTTCCGTCTGGTACCACCCCTCTCATTCGTATCATCTTGAATGCTTTGCAAAGCCTCTATTAGTTGAGGGTAGCTATCCTTAACTGCAGAAGTAGCTTTTGCATGAGTTTCCCACCTTGTATCAGATACATTGTAAATATTGGACGACTCTGGACTTTGGTAATACGAAGCGTTTTAGAGTGGCCCACTGTTTTGTTGAAGCAGAGAAAAAACAATATAATTCATTTACGATCCCAAAGAAATTAACTGCCTCCAAGCATGAATTAACAGCGGCACGCCCTATAAGGTTAAGAGAAAGGCGGCGTATGGAAGGAATTTTGCTAATTTGTTTTTCTCCAAAATTCTTTGTTGGACTCCATTATTTGCCAGACATGTTGGCTGTGTTGTCGTATGACTGATCTCTACTGCATATACTGAAATTGTTTTCAATTTCATCAAAATAATTAAGAATCAGCTCTGCCATGCCATTTCTCGTGTGGTCTTGAAGTTAAATAAATGTATTTAAAAAAATCAAACAAACTCTCAGTTGGAATCCCATCCTCGGGAGATACAAATCTAAAGACGAGAGTGATTGGTCAACATGTTAAACAATGGGTGTCGATTCCACTGATATACTGAAGTACCCAGCTTGTTGGATGTCATTGATAATCGAACTTCTAACTTTATCGGCCATCATTTGTATTATTTCCTCTCAAATTGTTTTTGACAAATAAGATGTTTGGCCAGACCTCTGTTGCCATGCTGCTTCATGTGCTCAAGTAGAAACGGGTCGAACTTGGCATTTAGCTCAAACAATCCCATAAAGTTTCCATTTATTTGGTGAACAAAAAGTTTCTTCTTCTGCCCTTAAGGCCAAACCCCGCTCTGACTTACATTTAGATCTACCCTTCATTTCATCAAATGCATCACTTTATCTTTTATCTAGCCGAGATAGGACCTATCAGTGCTGAAACCATGTTATCCCAGCCTACCTTACCCGTAGAATCTTGATTCTAGATCTAGGTTACAGTATCTTTGGTTACATTATACAATAAGATGCAACAGTCTAGCACATCGATGAAGGAGGATAGTCATGGACTAGATTTTGATAGACCGGCTTTGCTCCAACACAGCATTTGGCAGGAAAAATTTGTTTACATCGGATGTTGCCAGATACATGTACTCTTTTTAGGTGCCAAAATAATTATTTTCAGTTTTGATTAAAAAGAATAGAGCCTTTAGCTACATTTCGTTTATTGCATGTTGTTTCTTCTTTTTACAATTTTTACTCCTGTTACTCGTTACCTTCTCCAACTCGAAGCCCACTTGGTCATAGTTTCCCCTTGGGTCCGAGGTCCTGTGCTTAAGCACGCCTAGCACGTGTCTAAATCCGGGCCTGAAAGCAATGTTCGGCTTAGACATGTGAAAATCCACTGAAAGGGATGAATTTCTCTTTCCGTTTCGGGCTTAAGCAGATCTCCGTCTATAATACATGTGTATTATAGTTATAGTAAATTATAGAGCAATTTTTCAAGGGTGGAACATGGAGAATCCGTGTTATTATGTATAACAGTTTTCCCTTAATTAAGAAAGGTTCAACAATTGCATAAATACACATATTATGTATCACCAAGGAGGTTATTCTAAGGTCTTTGTATCATGTATGCATGTGGTCGTGTACCCTC
>NW_004797276.1:709086-710312 GCF_000002075.1 Aplysia californica
GCTTTACGGCGCTCGCAACTGCATACTGCATAAGGTCATAGGAGCGCGCGGCACACATTCATTAAACATTTTCAGTTGGTAAGAAATTTTGAATTTTGCTCGGGTAGCGGTCAAAGGTTACTCTTATCGATTTTGGACCACCAAGGGATCTTTGAAGTGCGCAACTAGCACACGGGGTCTCCGAGACTTTTCGCCCTTGTAGGAGAAGGCTAGGTGTAGATGTTTCTTACCAGAAGATCAGGAGAGTGGCAGAAAGACAGCAGTAATAGAGAGCCAAGGAATAGCACTAAAACGTTTGAAGAAAGAGTCAGGAGCCCAGAGGAGGAGACAAAGGAAGTGAGTGGGTGGGGGTACAAAGTGGAGACGAAAGCAGACGACAGAACATTGCTATGGAGCAGGAAAGGAGGTGAAAGTAGACAATTTTAGAGAAGAAATTTGTTCCGTGGCGACCCGGATTCGAACCCAGGACCTTTGAATGAGAGGCAAACACCTTGACCGCTGGGCCACGAGAGCGGCCGTTAAGAGATGTTGCTAATACAAAAGAAACATACAAAAGAAAAGGAGGAGCAGAGCACCCGCCAACCCCCCACTCAACCATAGTACCAACGTATGGCTTTGCGCATTATTATTGTACATAATAATATGTTTCATGCCTCCATCGGCAAAATACTTACAATTTAGGAAGGCGGGCTATTTTGACCTTGGCAACCCAGTAAAGTACAACCCAGGCTGAGTGGGATACAGGTATAGCAACTCTGCATAGACTGAGATAGGCTGACATGATAAAAAAAATATAGACATGTCAATTTTAAAATTACAAATGATCCCACGTCTTCTGCGCACGACAGCGCTGATACGATCCGATAGGCACGTAGGCCTACATAGAATCTAATACATTTATGATTTATGTGCACATACAGCAAGACCCAGCCACCGACTGTAGTAAGTACATAAACTACATTGTGCTCACATATGTACACAACAGCCTTACTGTGTATTATTATATATACAAATGTAGTGTTTTAACTTACGAAGTACATATTCTTACCAGTACACATCATTTATTCATGCTATGTACATGGATTCAGTAATTAACATGTATTGTACATGATATTCAAGATTAATTACTGTTATAAGAAGAATGCTCTTTTATTTCCCTTGAATAATATGTACATGTATTGCTAATTATTGTAAGCACAAAGGATAATATTTTAAATATATAATTA
>NW_004797276.1:710412-717049 GCF_000002075.1 Aplysia californica
AGGGCACTGCTAAAAGATTTTGCAGGAACATAAATCCAATAAAAGACAACACACATTCCAGGATGACGAGCAGTTGAATACATGACATGTAACATTAATAAGGAAAGTGTTAGATTGGAACCCACAGGGTAAAAAATCAAGGGGAAGACCATGTGGAACCTATAGTTTTAGTAGTAGTAGAGGTTTTACGGCGCTCGCAACTGCACACGGTCATATGAGCGCCAGAAGATTCGAGGTGTCAAAAGAGAGTAACAAACATAAAAAAGAAGAAGGGGAGATAAGGACGATAGAAGTTTGATAGGAAAGAAGAAGCAAACCACACTAGAGCACCCGCCAACCACCCACCCTGGAACCTGGAGAAGAGTCACGGAAACAGATGTACAGAAAAGTGGGAAGACATAGAGTGACATCAAGTGACTAGCCGAGGATAGGGAAAGGTGGAATGTGTTTGTTCGTGGATCTTGACCAAAGGTGAGAAAGGCAATGATGAAGAACATACAAAAAGTTTTACGGCATTTGCAACACAATAAGGCCATATATAAGTGCCAAAGATAAGAGGTATTACAAGAGAGTAACAAACAAAAAAGGAGGAAAGATGAGGACAATATATTAAGTTTGTTGGGAAAAAAAAGAAGCAAACCACACCAGAGCACCCACCAACCAACTACATACAAAATATAAAGAAAAAACAAAAAAGAAAAAGATAAAAGTAGGACCTGCTCATGAACATGAGTATTCTTGTTCAAGATGAGATGAACAGACCCACTGAAAAAGGAGTAGTTTCAGTAAGTTGTATGGCACCTGCTGCAACGCAATTAGGTCATACAAGTGTTGAAGATTAAAGGTTTTACTAGAGAGTAGCATTTAGGAATGGAGTAAACCACATCAGAAATAACATCAAGAGGCTAGCCCAGGATAGAAAAAGGTGGAAGGTGTTTGTCCGTGGCCTATACCCTGGTGCAGGGTGAGAAAGGCAATGATGATGAAACCACATCAGAGCGCCCGTCAACCACCCATGATCCAACCATCATAACTGCAGTCCAGTCCATTTATAATGACAGCCTGTTATTACAGTATATAATAAGTGATAAATCAAATCCCCGGTATTTCCCTCTATAAGTGTAAGTAATATGAACCTGGCTATGACAGGGTTCAATTTGCAAAGACTAGGATGTAACAGTGATCTTGCTATTGCTGTGCATGAACTCGCGTTCGATTCCTCAAATTATTAAAATTTGTCTCAACCAAGACATTTCGCATGTTTTGTATGGCTTGCCTAAACACAAACTTTCACCCCCCCCCCCCCCATAGTTTTGGGGTCACTGATTGATACCGCCTAAGTCAACTCAGTGTCGGCAAAACAGCCCACTGGAAAAGGACCTGCAGAAATCGAAATACATGTACAATAAAAGTAAACAGGCTGAAGGTGCAATGGTACTGGTAGTTTCCCTTGATAACAGGACTCACTTCAAACAGGGAAATACTGCTGGTCCCGTCTGTCCTGTTATATCCGAGTTTGACTGTACAGTGGAAACCTGATATAACAGGGATGGTGGGAGTAGAGAAAATGTCCTGTTATATCAGAAATGCAAGGAAAGTAAGCATTTGTGGACTAATCCAGCTGTACTTATTCATTAGTAGTTGCCCTTGCCATTAGTATCCACGAACAGGGGTTTTGGCACCAACTTTCTCCTTGCCTCCTTAAACCATATCAGAAGAGCTTGGTCCAGAGATTCTGCATCGGATAGTCTCATCTTCTTTCGATCCTGAGCAAACTTTCCATTGGAGTATGCTGCCACTATCTTCTCTCTATCCTTGATAATATTGAGAATCGACCCTTGCGGATTGTCGAACTGACGACAAATCTCCGCCAGTGGAGCTTGCTTTTTGTCAACAGCCTGGATTATTTCGTATTTTTTGCCAATTGAAAAGCATTTTCTCTTGCGCTTAACATCGTTGGTGACACATTACGCATGCGTGTTGCTAGGTTTCTGGCTAGATCGAGGTCTGCAGCACACCGCAGCGGTCTCTCGCTTCACGCTGCGTGTGCTCGCAGTGGCATGGCTTGCTCCATCACCACGTTACTCTCTCTCTCTTTCACTCTCTCTTACTTTTTACACATTGTTAACGAGCCTTTGTTCCTGTTATAAGCGGTAGGGCTCCGATGAGGCCCTGTTATTGCCGATAACTTTTAATAGAGACAAAGAGTAGGAAAAAACGAGGATTTAAAAAATCCCTGTTATTACCGGGCCTGTTATATATGGTTTCCACTGTATATCAGCACTGGCTAATGGGCACAAAACCCACAAAGCAGGAAAACAAGACCATGGAAACAGCCTGGACATTTTGTAATCTTTTATTTTGTTTTATAAAGACCAAGACAACAAATTTTAATATTTGTGAATATTTTCTTGAGAGAGACAAAAACAATGGCGTAAAATGTATTGCATTTGATAAATACAACAGACTCAAAACATGGATGGTATCCCTCTCAAGAGAATATTTTCTTTTTATCAATGACTCAATGAACTAAAGAAAAAAAATTTTTTTTTGGAGAAATACTTCAAGGTGACAAACACAATTTTCTGACGCAAACAAATAGAGCTGCACTAAATAGAACAAATGCATGTGTGTCTGAAGCAAGGCAACAAAAGTCCCGTTACTTAATGTTTTATGGAGGAATTTATAACAGAAAATCCAATGTTGAATACAGAGCACGAGGACATTCAAGCACATTGCTATTTATTCATACTGTCGGGGAAGCCCCAGTGAATAGTTTGGTTTATTACATGATGGGGTTCAACTTCACTTGAAGTGCTAGGCTGTGGAAGAGGAGACAGACCACAAGCACCAATTTTAGTTTTAGTCACTCTTGTAAAGTTGCTTTTCAATTTTGAAAAAAAAGAAAAAAACCCCACCCTTTTGATCATTATAATTTCTAATAAAATATAAGTCGAACAAATGAAAATCTTTTCACACTATGGTAAAACTATTAGTAGGGGTATTTTTTTTTGGAAGCGTTTTGGTCAACTTTTTACTTTATCAGCCTTGACACGATACGGGCTGACTTTTTGCTCTCTTCTTCAAGCACACAAACAAAAGTTCCCATAAAAATGCAGAATATAGGAATCTACATGAGCTTCTCGATTGCAGCCAGCAATAGTAAAAATGCATGGAGGAACACAAAGGCAAGGAACCATCAGAACAAAAATTTGTTTATGATACTCCCTCATAACATAGATACAATAATGTGAACAAGCAGTTGCCTACTAGTACTGTGTAAATAACAAAGAAAGACTCCTAAAAATTCATTATTCCAAACGTTATGCAACAGGGAAAGACAAAATATTTCGTCCATTTTATGACGATGATATCAACCATAACGATTAAATTTAAATGTAAGTGAGCTGAACAAAACACACCCAAGTTTTTGAAAGTGGATAACTGTACAGGGCACTGCTAAAAGATTTTGCAGGAACATAAATCCAATAAAAGACAGACTACAACGAATAACAAACTGAATCTTTCAGTGTTTAGTTTTAGTTTTAGTAGAGGTTTTACTGCGCCTGCAACTGCATAAGGTCAAATGAGCGCCAGAAGATTTAGAGGTGTTACAAGAGAGTAACAAACATAAAAAAGAAGAAGGGGAGATAAGTACGATAGATGTTTGATAGGAAAGAAACAGCAAACCACACCAGAGCACCCACCAACCACCCACAATCTTTCAGTGTGAACTCACAAAATTTTTAATGGAATCTTCAAGGTGGGGCCTATAGTAAGGTCGAGGTACAATATCCCTTTCAACACTAAAATTATTCAAAAGGCGAGACTTTCAAGTTTAATCTATATCTCTACCATCAATTTATAGGACAAAGCTGTAAAGCTACATAGGTGGACAACCCTGAAAACTCCCAAAGAACACAAGTTAAAAAAATGCCCCATCATGGATTCAAACCAGGATCATTCCAACCAAAATTAAAAAAGATACTGAACTAATGCCATGCCACCGTGGCCTGAAACACCACCAGTATGTCAAAATATAACATTCCAAATCCTAATGAAGTGTAACATTTTTTTTTTTAATTCAGCACAAATCAGACAAGATCACGCTGGAGCTTCTTTCCTGTCTTCTACGGATAAAAAAAGGTGCCCCAATCCGACACTGAAACACCAATTGGCTTTCACTTACAAATATTTATTTCACCAATTTATACTCACAGGCCTTAACTTGCCTGTCAATGACTCAGTACGTCATGCTTTACTTATCCTTTCATAAAACACTATATCAATTTCACTTTACTCATTACTCTTATCCTTCTTCTTCTTCTTCTTGCTTTTCTTCACCGAACTATCAGGATCTTCAGCCGTTGTGTCCATCGTGGTGTCTTGGGCTGAGCTCAGCTCCATACTTTCCTCCGCATCTTCCTTTGACTTTTTCTTCTTCTTCTTGCTCTTCTTGGTCGAATCCCCATTTGCAAGCTCTTCCTCCTCTTGTGTCGTATTCACACTCTCATCCACGTCCTTTTCCTTCTTCTTCTTCTTCTTGCTCTTCTTGTCTGGTGTTGCCTCCACCTGCGCCTCCTCGGAGACCTCGAACACAGCAGATGTGTTCTCATCCACATCCTTGTCCTTCTTCTTCTTCTTTTTCTTCTTGGCCGGTTCTTCCCCATTGGTCTCCGCCTCTTCCTCGTTCACTGATCCATTCTGTTCCTCAAGTTTGCGTTTCTTCTGCTTTTTCTCCAACTTCTTCTGAACTTTCAGGGCCTTTTCTTTAGCATCAACAGCCTAAAAGAAGAAAAATTAATAAAAATCAATTTCTACACTCTTCAATTTGATGGATGGCAGCTGTCATTAATAGTCCAGTAATTCAGACTCCACATTTACATTTAAAAGCATAGAATAGCACCAATATTGCGAGCTTTCCAAAACCCAATCAAGGGCACCCAAAGACGTAACACAAGACAACATAACAACAAATAAAACCACATGTAGTAGGACTGGTCTTGGGGTCGAAAATGTGATAAGGCTCTCAAACTTTTAATTGCCAAATCTAGGACAGTCCTTGTTTATAGTCAGTTTAGCAGAGTTTTTAATGGCGCTCGCAACTGCACAAGGAGCGCCAAGGGGTGGATGTCAACAGAGAAGTCCATACAGGGAATCAGGTTTACTCTGCTCACCTCTTTAGCTTCAACAGCACAAAGTCTGCTTCGACTATCAAAGCACCCCGGAAATAGCAGGTAACAAGAGAGTGACAAACACACAAAAGAAATAGAGGAAAATGACGATAGTAAGGACTAGGGGAAAAAAAAGCAGCAGTTTCCTGTTGCAGTTCAGGCACAGTTATGAGCATGACATTGATGAATCAGCCCATTTACAATTCTACTGAGCATAAGAACATGTTAATGTCCCCCCTTTGGAAATGGCCTAAAGACACTTCAGTCAGTAGCACCGCCGCGGGGGGTGGGACAGTCCTTGGAAATTTTAGAAAATTGGCAAGCCTGATATAATGTATTTATTAAAGAACGTTCTGTAACTCTGAGCAAAATACCATTTCTTCCCTTCAAATGAACAACATTCAATATGAACCAACACTACAAGACACCAAGCAGGAAAAAAAAATTTTCTAGGGGAAATAATATCATGTTGAATTAAAATAGAGGCATAAGTAAGAGCAGTGAATAAACTTTGAAGGACGGGATACAACAGAGAAAACAGGGCATGCTGCTGCAATCTTGGATGCCATTAACATGTGAAAATAAGGCATCTTTGCACATTTTACTTGAACAGAGAAAACCAAACAAGAAAAAGTGAACAGTAATCGGTTGCCAATTCTAAATGAATTGTGCTAAAAAGTTCTCGTCATGAAAATAAGTCCATAAGCAAATCAAAGCAGCTAATAATGTAGCCCAAAACTTACGTCAGTAACTGCCTGTCTCATGACATCTATGTTCTTGGCGGGATTTTCACCAGTCTCATAAAACTTCAGCCGATCCTCCACCTGCTGCTTCAGATGTTCTCCAATGACAGAAGTGGGAATTTCTGAGAAAACAATGGTGGAGACAATAAGGTAGGGAAAGCACAGGCTGCAGAACCTCATACATGTAAAATTCATCCCACATTCAATGCAAACATGTTCATAAAATAAAATACCGTAGCCTATTAACATGTTTGGTTATGTCTCTGACCTTTATGCTTGGCTATAATTTTGATCACTGAAGAAAGCAAGAACACCGTTAAAAGTACACCTCTTACTTTTTATTTCTGCACTATTTTTCCACAATTTGGCATTCATATGACGACCCAGGGTGACGAGCACCAATTTTTTTTTTTTACCATTGTCATAAGCACAATAACGCACGAGACAGATATATGTCACTTCCATAGTTACCATTTTCATTCATGTAAATAAGCTATGAATGAAAACGGCATATGCATTTACCAAAACACTCAATGCAGTACACTGGCCTTTACAAGGTAGGCGAGTAGAGGAATGTCATTTTTTTTTGTAACCCCGGGGTTGT
The DNA here is from genome assembly GCF_000002075.1 of Aplysia californica. Classification (NCBI taxonomy): domain Eukaryota; kingdom Metazoa; phylum Mollusca; class Gastropoda; order Aplysiida; family Aplysiidae; genus Aplysia; species Aplysia californica. The sequence continues at coordinate 716,934 of NW_004797276.1, forward strand.
ATTTTTCACATTTTAGAATACTTCCAGTACGAAGATCTCTTTGAAACTTTCAGTATTTCTCAAAAAATCATTTTGACAGACTGCTATGCAAAGCTTACAGATAGCAATAACGAATA
>NW_004797276.1:717149-726945 GCF_000002075.1 Aplysia californica
AAACATACAAAAGAAATAGAGGAAATGACGATAGTAAGGACTAGGGAGAAAAAAAGCAGCAGTTTCCTGTTGCAGTTCAGGCACAGTTATGAGCATGACATTGATGAATCAGCCCATTTACAATTCTACTGAGCATAAGAACATGTTAATGTCCCCCCTTTGGAAATGGCCTAAAGACACTTCAGTCAGTAGCACCGCCGCGGGGGGTGGGACAGTCCTTGGAAATTTTAGAAAATTGGCAAGCCTGATATAATGTATTTATTAAAGAACGTTCTGTAACTCTGAGCAAAATACCATTTCTTCCCTTCAAATGAACAACATTCAATATGAACCAACACTACAAGACACCAAGCAGGAAAAAAAAATTTTCTAGGGGAAATAATATCATGTTGAATTAAAATAGAGGCATAAGTAAGAGCAGTGAATAAACTTTGAAGGACGGGATACAACAGAGAAAACAGGGCATGCTGCTGCAATCTTGGATGCCATTAACATGTGAAAATAAGGCATCTTTGCACATTTTACTTGAACAGAGAAAACCAAACAATAAAAAGTGAACAGTAATCGGTTGCCAATTCTAAATGAATTGTGCTCAAAAGTTCTCGTCATGAAAATAAGTCCATAAGCAAATCAAAGCAGCTAATAATGTAGCCCAAAACTTACGTCAGTAACTGCCTGTCTCATGACATCTATGTTCTTGGCGGGATTTTCACCAGTCTCATAAAACTTCAGCCGATCCTCCACCTGCTGCTTCAGATGTTCTCCAATGACAGAAGTGGGAATTTCTGAGAAAACAATGGTGGAGACAATAAGGTAGGGAAAGCACAGGCTGCAGAACCTCATACATGTAAAATTCATCCCACATTCAATGCAAACATGTTCATAAAATAAAATACCGTAGCCTATTAACATGTTTGGTTATGTCTCTGACCTTTATGCTTGGCTATAATTTTGATCACTGAAGAAAGCAAGAACACCGTTAAAAGTACACCTCTTACTTTTTATTTCTGCACTATTTTTCCACAATTTGGCATTCATATGACGACCCAGGGTGACGAGCACCGATTTTTTTTTTACCATTGTCATAAGCACAATAACGCACGAGACAGATATATGTCACTTCCATAGTTACCATTTTCATTCATGTACATAAGCTATGAATGAAAACGGCATATGCATTTACCAAAACACTCAATGCAGTACACTGGCCTTTACAAGGTAGGCGAGTAGAGGAATGTCATTTTTTTTTGTAACCCCGGGGTTGTATTTTTCACATTTTAGAATACTTCCAGTACGAAGATCTCTTTGAAACTTTCAGTATTTCTCAAAAAATCATTTTGACAGACTGCTATGCAAAGCGTACAGATAGGAATAATGAATAAATTTTCTCTTTTGAAAGTGGTGGTGATAGTAAAACATGAAGTACAGATCGGGTTAATAATAAAAAGGGACAGTTTCTATTCATTGCATGAATAAAAAAACAACAACTTTTAATGTAAAATTTTTTTTTAAAAACCCACAAAAAAGAGTGGCTTTTTGTGTTTCTTTTGTTCCAGTGACAAGCACATGCGTCGCAACGCTGTGGAATCAGGCGTTCGTCAATTTTTGGTCATATGCAGTTATTGGCATCGCGCTAAACCATGTTCATTTATCTTGCTTTTGAGGAAAGAAAGATGAATTTTTATCTTGAACAGTATTCGAGATATTTGTGATTGGAGGAGGGGGGTTGCCTGGTTTTTTAGATAAAGTATAAGCAAGAAAATGGCCGCCAAAGTTTGGTGACGTCCATAGATTAAGACTGAGAGTCCTTAGAACGTGAACATTTACAATTTACATTTTTTGTGCTTTTCATCAACGAATTTCAATATAATCTACACAGAAATGTGTTTTTTTAAATGGACATTAAAAGTATTGAGCTAGAATACAAAAATTCTATTTAAAAATGCCAAACCGACGGGAAAATGCCGTTTCTTCGAATTCACTATTTTGACAAGAGCCTGGTTCCAACCATATGTGATGCAGCATGGTGAAATCAGGCGCTCGTCAAAATAATGAAATTGAGACACTGGCACATGTCGTAGGTATGGCAATTCTTATCAAATTTTTGTTTTTGGCTCCAACACCTATTATGTCCGGAACACATTTGATTGGATTTTACTCAAAAACATTGATTAAAGGTTAAAATAAAAAGAAGAGCGCCAGACACCACGTCTTGACACGTTATCTTATGCTTGCTTTTATGTTGTTGTTAGCGATCCAGATGCTTGCTTTTATATGTGTAGTAATTTTGCTGCTGCTGCTGCCGCAACCAATAAGTGAAAGAAGTGACCTCCTTTTATCGTTCAGCAAACTGTGTCGATCTTCAGTATCAGGCTACAAACAGTCTCATCAGCAGTGAATGAGGAGCTCATGAGCTTTCCAACTATATCTCAAACCTAGCATTTGTTTATGTCAGTGACAAGGAAAATTTCTGCATTTCCTTAAGAGCACAAAATGCTTTAAATAAAAAGACATTTTAAAAATCTAGTCTACTAGACTGGAATAATTCATTTCATCCTACAATACACAGAAAATTTGGTTTCAAGTACTTACTCAAAACATTACCTACACTCAGGAGTCAGATACTATTTTAAAAAAGCAGCTTCCATCTATAGAAACACTAAATACACAGACAATGGGTACATACCTGAAAAGTTGTCAATCCTGGAGGCAATAGAACACTTATTTGCCAGGTACCTTGAGATGCGGCCTTTGTTCTTAGCACCTGCCCGGCCAATGAAGGTTGAGTGAAAAATCAACCCATACTTTGGTGTGTTCCCTCGAGTTTTCAGCGCCCTGAAAATTATTTCAAAATAATGGTGAATCACACAGAAAAATAAACTAGACTCAGAGTCAGAGAGTTGCAAAAGTAGCAAATAAGGAGACAATTCACTTTTACTGAACATAAAAACAGCAACGTAGCAATGCCAATGAAAATTTAATTTTTCACTTTTGCCCCTTTTTTTGGTACCTAAGAAAGAATTTTCAATTCTAAGAATTATGCTTCTTGAATTTTGAGAATTGGTTCATAAATAAAAAAAGTTATGGGCTTGTAAAGATCGGCAAAATATGGATGACCCACATATAGGAAAATACTCCTAAAAAGTGGACCACGCAGTAGCAAATTCTGTAAGAAAATCGATGATATCTCGGTAACTAATCGGAGTGTTCGAGAGAAACTTGGCTACCCGATGTGTCTTTGAGTGTAGAAATCATTTCTGCAGTCAGATTTACTATCAATTTCGTAGTTATTTCGTTATAATTAAAATTGTGGTGTACATATTACGATTTTGCGAAAAAGGGGTGTCGGGATGAGTCCATTTTATTTATAGCATCGTATCACAACATGGGATCTTTAAGAATATATGTCGGCAGCGTGACTAAATAATTGCAAAGCTTTTTATGATGACTTTAGACCATGCCAACCGTAAAAGATAAGTTAATTCAATCTAGTATGCCGTACAATTAAAAATTCTTTTTCCCCGTTGAGACGCGAACACCTCGAGACGAGATACCTCGCCTCGGAATACCCCCATTGCGATGTTACAGGGGAATAGAGAGAAAAACAACAGGATGCGCGCGCCCGCCATTGCCCTATTTCAAGTGACCAATGAACGGGCCCGGAATAGTCATGCTAGACCTGCATGTGAGCCTCAACCAGATTGTCTGAAAATTTTGCGCAACCCCCCCCCCCAAGAGCTTTTGTGGGTGTCATAAGGAAGGACTTTCGAGTAACGAGCGACCACCTCAACAAACACAACAAAGAAGAGACCTAACCCTACCCCAAAAAAGAACCTGCAACGAGCCTCATGTGAAAAGGCCAGCAAAATTCCAAAATGAAACAAAAAATTTTAATTAAAAACCACACTCCAAAACAAACATGGCTTACAAGGAGCATATAATATAATGGCCTACATCTACATATTGCTAGATCTATAATAATAGGGTTTGATACAATAACACAATAGAATTGGAATATGAATCCTCCATATATATATATATATATATATATATCTAGTAAACTAAATAAATCTAGATCTAGATATATCTAGTCTAGATCTAGATGTTGTAGAACAAGTGAATAGGATCTAGGAATAGGCCTTGAACTAGAAATCTGCATCCAATTCCGAACAGAGGGGCTCAGCTGAGTCTAGATTCTAAATAAATAAATAATTCACGCACCTGACGAAATGCTTTTTACCAACATTAATATTACAGCACAACCTATGACTATGATAGGGTTTGACAAAATAGAATTGGAATATGAATCCTCCATTGAGGTCTATAATGATCTATATAAATCTAGATCTAGATTCTATTATCTAAGTGAGTCGGACTGGAATGAATCCACACGACCTGAACAATTGAATTTGTCAACAAAACGAAATTCAAAATGGCCGCTCGAGCACGAAACTGAAAGTAGATAATTTAGGTCGTCGTCCTTTTCGTATTCGCATTTCTATTCAGGTTCCGACAATTATGTCGGAAACGCCGACGTCGGCAGTCGGCACGAAAACGAAAGTGCCGACAAAGCCGACGGAAAAAAAGGGGGCGCTGGCAGTCGGCCAGGCCTCGCACTTCGACTGATACAGGTGGGCCTAGCGATAGCATCGGCCGGTTCGTGATTGTCGGATTACAGACGATTGTCGGCAAACATGCAGGTCTATCATGCGGGGATTTGTAGGTCACATACATTTGCCACGAGAGAGGGGAAAATGGCCGGTCTCCGTGCGAAGCCGCTTTGGATAGGGGGGTAGTCGTGCATTAATGATTGGGTCTAAACAACTACTTGACACAGAACGTTCAAATTTGAGCACACTATAGAGGATAGATAGATCTATTACCATCTCGGCGTTGAAATTCAAACTCCCTATAGTTTTCGGTGTACACGATACAAAAGTGTTCCCGACACCAAAAGTACAGGTTAATTTATGTGTACGAACTTCAACGTCCACATATCATTAGTTTGCCCTATTTTCTGATTGGTTGCCGAGTTTCATTCGGATCAGTTAGGATTTAGAGCAGACCAAGGTTGACAAAGTTAGTCACCTACGCTTCGGCCGGGTCCACAAAATCGCCCGTAAACGGGGACCAAATTTTCGCCTCGCAGGAAAGCCCGATTGGCATTGCTAAGCAACGTTCTAAACACCTGTCACAGAAGCATGAAATAAAGGATGAGAATTAGACCTGAGTCTGACAGACAACAGAAATGTAATTGTTCATACATGTTCTCATATTCTGAAAATAAGAGAGGATAAACATTTAACCCTTTGAGCCCTGACCCCCTGAGGCTACCATGCCCCTCTGCCTGAGGTCCTGAGTAATATATTACTAACATTCATATGATCCTCAGAATAGCATTCCATATTTCAAACCAGGGTAGTCCTCATCATTACTAGCATCTAATTCAGAAATATCTTCAACATAATAACGTCTTGTGTAGTGAACAGGGTTTTTTGTGTGTGCATTAATTTGTCCCAGACAGGCCAGGTTGAGGATATGGTCTCGCTAACTGCTGTACCGGTGGCTAGGCACATGGGCAGTATCACGCGCCATTGGTTTTCCAGTGGCTACGGCTCAAGGGGTTAAAAGTAACTCCCTCCCCCATCAAAGCAGATAAAGAGTCAGTCTGAAAGCTTATAGACATCAGTGAAGTAGTACGTAATAAAAAAGACTAGTAACAAATTTGCCAAAACAAGCCAATCGAGTCCAAGGAAAACACCACAGATGGAAAGTTAGCTTCAAATGCTGATATATCATAAAACAACGATTCTAATTTTTATTTTATGGAAAGACACATAGGTGAATTCTTAACAATTAAAACAACCCCCTCGAACCTTACAGTAAAGATTCTTTTATAATGTATTTCAAAGCAAACATTGGAAAAATCTCTTGGTGACCTACCTGAACAAAGCTTTCTCAGCTCCTAGGATTTGCACAGTGGATGCAGGATACTTGGCTAGATTGGTCAGACTCCCAGCGTGTGAAATCAGTCGAGCACCAACCTGTAAGCAAATAACCTTTATCACTAAACTGCCTGTACATACATTGGGAGGGGATACTACTTAGGAACTAAATGAACAACATCACCAACAAATTCTCACTGTTTCTTTATAATATGAACAGAGGACACCAACCAGGCACCATTATATAAGAAAACCAGGTATTGCATATATGAATGTGGAGGATATTGGTAGGATTAAGGTGAGCAATGCTCTGTACCCACTTCAATCATATAAGGAAGCTTTTAATATTAACAACTCAAACAGCCCAACAAATACACTGCCATTTCAATGAGATGGTCTCTTATCTTCCTTGATCTTTTAACAGTTTAGTCCAACAGAATGTACAATCCAATGGACAGTGCTTCCAACGAAATAAGTAATAAATAAATTTAATGCTGAGGGTTGGGGGGAGCATCAGGAGCCCATTAGGGATTCAGAGCGAAAACCGTGTTTGAAATTGAAATTTGGTGATGTAATACCGATTTTTTTCATCCAGAGTATAAAATTATCTTATTTTGACATCAACACAATATCTTTCTCTTGCTGACAATGTTTACAAGTTCATCTTTTCATTTCCACCATTTAGAAGTATGCAAATCTAGAAACATCAATCTTGATGATACAGTCACCCAGGGTATACCCTTATTTTCCTCCACATTCATGTTTGAATGTCAAAACCTTAGAGCACCACTTCCACTCATTCTTGATTTTAACACCAATTTCTTCCACTCAGGCCTTTAGCTCTCCTCATAATGACAATTTCTCCAGATGAAGACAAATCTTTAAAAAATTTCATCTTGATAACAATTTTTTAAATAAAATATCAGTTCAGTTTTCTTCATCAAAGCACACTTTGCAGCCACAGCAAAGATGGGAAGATCCACAAAAAAGATGAGAGAATAAAAGAAAGGAGCAAATTGGCACAAAAATGTGCAGTAATGACCAGCCAGATTTTGACCACTTTGCAGATGAAAATGTACATAGACCAAAGATCGATGCACTGAGAGACAATGGACAAGTACAAGAACTGCAGTCTGGCAAGTTTCTGTTTCAACTTGTTGCCAGAAGTTACTATGAACACCTAAACTTATCTAAGGAGACACAGAGGCAAGTATGGACACTTTGCTACCAAAATCCAGTGGGCCTACACTATCCTTTTTCGTCTGTTTTTGAAAGCGTTTTATGGCATTTGCAACACAGTATAGTCATATAAGTGCCGAAGATTAGAGATGTTACAAGAGAGTAACAAACATGAAAAAGAAGAAGGGGAGATAACGACGATAGATGTTTGATAGGAAAGAAGAAGCAAATGATACCAGAGCACCCGCCAACCACCCATGTACTGCACCATCCCAAAGTTTTACGGAAGAAATTGATACAATGAAGCGGCAAGTAGAGAATACTGTAAGTACTAGTTTCCTAAAAATAGTATGAAATGTCTTGGAAAATAAAAAAAAGAAGAAAACTCCACCTGTTCTCCAATAAGGGCAGCTAAATTTGGAGCAACACTCTGCATCTTACTGTGCAGATATTCAGCCAGTGTCTTGCGATAGTCAGTCAGACTAATCACTCGTCTGGCAAACATCTGGATGTTGATCAAGTCAATTGTACCAATGTCAATTCCTGCGATAAGACCAAATGCAACAGCATTAAATTTAACACCAAAGTCATAGTCATTGAATTCTAGGGGAAATAGAACATGAAGAATACGAAGAAAATGTTTTATAAAACCTAGTTGGCCTTTCAAAAATGTGCACCGGTAACAAATTATGAACATAAAAAAAGTATTGTAATTCTAACAGAAATGTCAAATCACCATAGCGGTCCATGTTGAATAGGGTTACTTTTCTATCACAGATTGCAGGTGCTACATAAAAAAACATATAGAGAATAATAACACATATGGCTAGTGAGGTTTAAACTGTAAAACATTTCCAAAATCATCAAGGGACTGACAAACAAGAAGTAACTCCTCTTAAAATATTAAGAAAATAAAATTGTAAAAAATGCCAAGCTGCTTCAACCTCAAACATACTCTAACAAATAAAAGGCATGAACGTACCCATTGATGACTTTGCTGCCTCAAATATGGCTTTTACTTTTGCGCTATCCATAACTACTTCTTCAACTTGTTCTTCCATGTCTGAAGTTAGTTTGGCACGATCCCCAATAAGTGTGGTCAGTTTTGCAAACATGTAGTTGTCATTGACAATCTTCACCAGCTCTGGAAAATGATAAGAATACCATTCTCTGCAAGAAAAAAACACACAAAAAAACATGATAACGTTGCATAGCAATATAAAATAAACTTTCTCATCTTCATGTCAGTAAATTGATGGTATACTGAAACAGACACTTAACTCTTAATGGTAATAATCATGAAATTAAAAAGCTTGGAACAAGAAAAAACACAACAGCTGCATAGAGGAACATATTGAAGCAGAAATACTCATAAAGTTCCAGTACTCTTAAGAGTATGGTTTGTCTACAAAAAGAGCCTATAAACATATAACAGAACCTGTTAAAAATAATGCCACAAAACATCTCCCTGAACATAAATAACCCTGCTTATGTCCACAATAATACAAATAACATCAAGAGACATTCTGGAAGACAATTCTACATCAAAACACACATTTTGACATACCTGATTCTCATGGAAAAAGTGTTAATGTCTTTATCCAGTTGGTCCAGAAGACTGATGCTCTGAATAATCATGTTATCCACTCTGTTCACATTGAACTTGACCTTGTCTCTGGAGTAGCTGTGACCCAACCCAAGCTGAGCCTTTCCAGCAGTGGTCTCTGTCAGTGCCTTGATGAAGTGAGGGAAATGGGTACGAATGCCTGGAAAAAACAGAATGCCATGAAATTCTGACATTACAGCTGCTTTGACAAAAACTGAAAACAAACATTTTTTTAATTTTAATGTTAAGGATTGAGTCTATGCCATTAACCATTGACTGACAAATTCACACACTTCCCCCAAAGATAAATATCATTCCTTGCTTTGAAAGTAAGCTAAATAAATGTAAATTATCATCACAGGTCCTAAACTTTTCTCATTCGCAGTCATAAGCACAGCCATATATTAAAGTCATGCTGGTGCTTCAATGAAATGAGTATTTTATTTTGAAAAACAGTGCGAAATGAAGTAGATAGACTATAGGTCAAAGAAATACTGTAAGATTGAAAAAAAGTTGACCACTATGCATTTAAGCCAGCTTTTCTACAAACATATTTAGCTTGTCAGTTTAGCAACAGCCAACAAAACATCACAACAACACTGACAAAACCTTACCATTTTTATACAAATATGAAGCAACATTACAAACCTCGCATGAGCTCAACAACAACTCCAGTATGTTGACAAGAAATTCCTAGAGTATCAGCAATTGCTGACCCAATTTTGGAATCCCCAACTCCGAGGATGACCTGAACCTTCTTTTTCCCCTTGGGTACCTCTTTCTCCAGAAATGTCTGCAAATCTGGATGCATTTCTCCTGAAAAGTTTCAAAAGGGGGGAAAAAATGTAAAGAGTTGGGGAGGAGGTTTAAATTTGTGGTACCCACATATAAATTTCGGCAATTCAAAGTTAAAATAAGGGGGCTCTCGTAGTCAAGGTTACAGTGTTCGCCTCTAATTCATAGATCCCGGGTTTAACCCGGAAAGCAACGAAAAATATTATATTCTTTCACTTCCTTTCCTGCTCTCTAACAATGTTCTGTCTCCTCCACTTTCTGCCCCCCCCCC
>NW_004797276.1:727045-730477 GCF_000002075.1 Aplysia californica
GGACCCCCTCACCTCCTTTGCCCACTCTCCTGGGCTCCGGACTCTTTGCAGCCTTTCTATTGCTACTCCTTGGCTCCTTACTATGCTGTCTTTCAGCCACACCCCTGATCTTATGGTAGGTAAGATCTAGCATATATAGCCTTCTTGGATAAGGGTGAAGAATCTCAGGTCCAGTGTGCAAGTTGCGCACGTTAAAGATCTCTTGGTGATCCAAAATCTGTAAGAGTAGGCTTCAGCCGCCGCCCAGACAAAATTCAAAATTTTCTACCAACTGAAAATGTTTCCTACGTCCCATACGCCCATATGACCTCATGCAGTTGTGAGCGTCATAAAACACTTACAAAAAAAGAAAGGCAGTATACGCCAATGAGTATGATGTTCAGGAAAGAAGTTAACCATAAAAGCAAATTGGATCTTAACAGAACAAGTTACAATCTTCAATTCTGTAATTGAACTGGCCAGTCAAACAGGTCCAGTATGTAATGTAAGAATAAAAATAAGACCACACATGCACACGAGGATTTTCGAAAGCCATTGGCAACAGAGTGAGAGTGACCACTGGGCAGGAACTTTTACCCTTTCAAATAGAAGAATGCATTGAAGTCTTACAAGGTCTGATCACATAATTATTGAAGTAAAAGAATGTGATGTTAAAGGAGACGGGGTGGGGTGGGGGGCGTTGTACCATTCACAGTAAAAACTCTGTATTTCAAGAAAAGCAAGCCTTTAAATGAATCTGGATGGTAGGAAAAGACTATCAAAAGCTAGGATTATTTCACACTTATATTCTTGTGCACAAGGGTATAAAAATTCAAAAGCTTATAAATAGTTCATCATTAATGAATCATCTATCTCTGCATTAAACAGTTAAAAAATAAGACTGCAATCTATAACATAAAAATCATAAATGTGGTAACAATGTTGGTAGCTTGTATTGCCTCAAAGACATGATTTCATAAAGTACCTGCTGCAATAGCATTGATATTATCCAAAGAGTTTGGTCCATTCCTAAAAGCCTGGAACGCCTCCAGCTTCACGACAGACTGGAATTTGCTGATATCTGAGACACTGCTCTCCACTTGAGGCAACAGAGCCGCAACCTCGTCAAATTCCTTGACAGAGAAGAGGCCATAGCCAGCAGCGTGCTCGAACAGCACAAACAAAAGCTTACTCTGAGGAGCACATGAAACAATTTACATAATTAAAAGCCTTGGTTAAAGTTCAAAGTAATCTAGACAAGTAGTCAGAGTGAGGATGTAACTGTTCCCTTCAAAATCTCATAATGTATAGTAACAAAAACATCTATGCAACCACACAGCCTTGTTGTGAGACATTTGCACCATGTGGGCATTTCAATTTCAGTTCAGAGCACATCCCAGTAAACGTGGATGACTGCCCTGTAAAACAAACTGCAAACATCATCATAGTGTAACATTGGTGCTTTCTCTGCACACAGACAACAAAGAACTTATACTTGACATGAAAGTCAAATGATTAGCGGCAGGGATAATGTAACAAAAAACATTGGTTTGAATTTCGACGCCGAGATGGTAATAGATCTATCTATCCTCTATAGTGTGCTCAAATTTGAACGTTCTGTGTCAAGTAGTTGTTTAGACCCGATCATTAATGCACGACTACCCCCCTATCCAAAGCGGCTTCGCACGGAGACCGGCCATTTCCCCCTCACTCTCGTGGCAAATGCATGTGACCTACAAATCCCCGCATGACTATTCCGGGCCCGTTCATTGGTCACTTGAAATAGGGCAATGGCGGGCGCGCGCATCCTGTTGTTTTTCTCTCTCTATTCCCCTGTAACATCGTAATGGGGGTATTCCGAGACGAGGTTATCTCGTCTCGGGGTGTTTGCGTCTCAACGGGAAAAAATAATTTTTAATTGTACGGCATGCTAGATTGAATTAACTTATCTTTTTTTACGGTTGGTATGGTCTAAAGTCATCATAAAAAGCTTTGCAATTATTTAGTCACGCTGCTGACATATATTCCTAAAGATCCCATGTTGTGATACAATGCTATAAATAAAAATAAAATGGACTCATCCCGACACCCCTTTTTCGCAAAATCGTAATATGTACACCAAAATTTTAATTATATCAAAATAACTACGAAATTGGTAGTAAATCTGACTGCAGAAATGATTTCTACACTCAAAAACACATCGGGTAGCCAAGTTTCTCTCGAACACTCCGATTAGTTACCGAGATATCGTCGATTTTCTTACAGAATCTGCTACTGCGTGGTCCACTTTTTTGGAGTATTTTCCTATATGTGGGTCATCCATATTTTGCCGACCTTTACAACCCCATAACTTTTTTATTTATGAACCAATTCTCAAAAGTCAAGAAGCATAATTCTTAGAATTGAAAATTCTTTCGCAGGTACCAAAAACAAGGGCTAAAGTGAAAATTTTAATTTTCTTTGGCATTGCTACAATGTGGGGAAAAAAAAAATTATAACCCTACTGGAGTTAAGTGGGAGTGCATCACCTTCCAAAATTACCAAAACGCAATTATTTTTCACCTGGAACATCTCGGCAACAAAAAAAAAACCCACCCCCCAAAAAAAGGAAATTTCTGAGTCGAGTTAACCTCATTTGCATAAAATGGCGGACTTTCGTTTTCGAGTTGCCGCTGTGGACAAGCGCGGATTTCTCCGTACCGGTGTATCTTTACTTCGTGTTTTTCGTGCGCCCGTGTCCCGGTAAGGCATAAGAGAAACATTTTTTAAAATGACGAAATCATGTCGCACGTGTTTTGAGCGGGAAAAAAAAAAAAGACAAAAGAATCTAGAAGACGCATTTCGTTGTAACCAATCGCAACCTCAGTGCTTTGTTCCATACCCATGTGTAATAAGAGTGAAAACAGTACAAAAGAAATAGTGAGCGTAAGAATATGTCACATTTTCACTGTTGAAAAAACACGGAGAAATGACAAGAAAGCAAGTAAAAATGGAGATATGACAAAAAAGCACTGAGGTTGCGATTGGTTGCCACGGAATGCGTTTTCAAAACATCTTTTTTCTTTCTTTGTTTTTCGTAAGAGAGACAATTATCTTTATAAGCGTTTCGATTTTTTGCGAGTGTTTTGTGTTCTATAATTCTTCAGAGGCACCTTCTATCGCTATACCCTATTTCTAGTTCTTCGAGTGGTTTTTTATTCTTGTTCTTCGAGTTCAAGAGGAGTGGTTATTTTGGAGTGATTTTTAATCAACCTAATTTTGAGAAAATAGGGGGGCAATCCCCCCCCCAATGGGATTCTGTATTGGAAATAGGGGAGAAAATAGGGGGGCAAGCCCCCCTATAACCCCCCCTTCCCCATGGGATTCTGTATTGTAAATAGGGGGCAAGCCCCCCTATAATATAACCCCCCATGGGATTCTGTTATGTAAATAGGGGGCAAGCCCCCCTATAAC
>NW_004797276.1:730577-733713 GCF_000002075.1 Aplysia californica
ACCCCCCCCCCCCATGGGATTTTATATTGTGAACGGTTTCGTATTACCCCTAACCTAATTCTAACCTTAGCCCTATCCCTAACACTAACCTTAATCCTACCCCTACCCTTAACTCTGAATTCTCTATTCTACCTGTTTCATAGTGGTCGCTCATTATTTATTGGAGGATTAATCGAGATGAGAATTTTGCTGGAAACCGATGAAAACCTGGCAAACCAGCGCTCCCGAAGAGAAGCTGATAAAGTATGCGGGGTCAACAATCATCAATGGCTGCGCCCCGAGTAAATTCTACTAATTTCCGACTAAGATCTTCAAATCGTTGAACAGGGCCTAAAACTGCGCAAACGACCGTAATTTTTTCCTGTCCAGGTAGTTGGCTTACTTTAGGTCTCTCAGAAGTATTGTGGTGCTCAACAAGTCAAATCTTGAATAAATAGTGGTCGCTCGTTACGGAAGTCCTCCCGGGATAGGGTTAGGGTTAGGTCTCTTCTTTATTGTGTTTGATGGGGTGGTCGCTCGTTACGGAAGTCCTTAGCCTTCCAAAAATTTGGAAACCGAAGTCTCTACTCTTTAAAACTCTAAAGAGGGGAGGACTTCCGTAACGAGCGACCACTATGAGACAGGGTCACCTCTATTCTCACCCGGGGTGAGAATAGTGCAGGCGAGTCTTTTGGCTATTTTCACCCGGTGCGCGTTCACCGTTATAGCCTAGATCTAGATCTAGGCCAACAAATTTTGCGTTCAACACCCTAAACCACAGAATTCTACACTGTGATAACAGAAAAATTGTAGAATTCTGTGCTGTGAACAAACGTTCCATTACAACTGTACTTGTAGCCTACTAAAAGCGTACAATGTTGTCTGTGGGCAGTGGAGAGAGAGAGTGAGAGAGAGAAAGAGAGAGAACAAAACAAAATGGCGACCCGCATAGTTCGGCTCGATTCGAAAAGTTAAATAGCCGTAGTAGCATCTTTGTAGACAACCAAATTAATTTACTTTTGTGTTTTAACATCATTTTTTAACTTTGTTTTGGTCAATTTGATCGTCCACACCGATAGACAGTATTCAGAAAGAGACAGAGAGAGAGAGAGAAGAGGGGAGGAGTAGATCTTGCGAGAACTTTCGGGCGGGTGAGAATTAGAATAGCCACTTTCATCATACTTTCATGAGACAGAGCAGAATTGAGGGCTTGGGGTAGGGGTAGGGGAAGGGGCAAGGGTAGGGTAAGGGTAAGGGTTAGGGTTAGGGTTAGGGTTAGGGGTAGGGGTAGGGGTAGGGGTAGGTCTAGGCCTCTTCTTTATATTGTGTTTGATGGGGTGGTCGCTCGTTACAGAAGTCCTTCCCTCCTAAAGACTAAAGACTTATACTAAAGAGATTACAAATCAAAGGCCAACGAATGCATCATTGAAACATCCACAAACTAATTTGTATATTGCATTTAATATGCAATGTCTTTGTAGGGTAAGTGTAAAATATGGAAGGTTGAATTAGATCTAGATTTTAAATATTTCAAATGAAATCTAAGAATGAAGAATTAAGAATGTCATCGGCATCGTGTCGTCAGACGGTCAGTCCTGCTGTTGTCGATTTTCTTGTCGATAACACAACAGCTCTCCAAGATTGCTTCGACAAAACAGAAAATACGAGCCAGAGAAAAATATTAAAGCATTAAGGCATTGATCAAAAACTCATAATTACAATAACATCATATTATTCTCAAACAAAACAAATCTTACCATCGTGACTTGTGATCAACACACTGAACAATTAGACTAAAGACACGTGTGGACCGCCATTGATGTCAACATTCAACATTCGTTCGATATCGATACTAATCATTCTCATTCTCAAAGATCGTACAATCTTCGGTTCCGAATTACTCTAGGCTATACGAATACACTTTATAATCAACAACTTTAACATAATAATGTTTTGTTGTTTTGTTATCAAACAGATCTTTTCGAAATTTATTGTAGATCTAGTTCATATAAAATATTTTTACATTAAATTTTAATAAACATGCATTGCAAATTTTATCTAGAGGAAATACGAGTATTGAGGAATGTTAGGATTTTTAAGATCAATTAATCATAATCTTAGTTTTCGCAAGAGATATCAACTCTACGACAGAGGTTTCGCTTTCGTCTTTCCATTACATGAGAAATAATCGGCAAGAGAAAAGAGACAGAAGTGGTAGGATAGGTATAACTAGCAACACAGATCACAGATAACTTTCATTTTCCACACTGGACCCCCCCCCCCCCTTTTCCCCAATGTAATGTAGGCCTAGGCTTCGTGCTGATACGCAGGTGTATTGAACGTTTAGTGATTCTGTGTATTTAGTTTAATCCATAATGTCTGTAACATTCAGCACTTTTAAGAAGGAAAGGACAAAACATTTTTTGAACTCCTCCGCAACAAGGAATCCCCCATCTCCCTTTTTATGACGGGAGACGGGTTGTGGGAAATGCCTTTTAAACCTCTACTTAGAGAAATTTTTTAATCCTCAAAATCACCCTATAGATCTGTCTAAGAATGAGCGTGTCTTTGATACTTATTAGCAAACTGAACAATCGTGTAGTACAGAAATCTAGATCTGTATGATCTTTGGATGTGGAAAATTGTAGAATATGGCCTGGTCTAAGTCGGCCTGCTAAAGTCACCCAAAATCTTAAGTCGTCGGCCTATTGGGGATCTTTAACTTTAGCGAAAAGTGTAGATCTACATATCGATACTATTTCTTTCAATGGTATCGACGAGACACCCAACACTTTCGCCCCGATACTACTTTTTCTTTGGCCAGGGGCCAGGGGAGAGAAATGCGCAAAACAAAAAAAACCCACGTGAAAATAACACCGTATTTGCCCAGATGAAATTTGAAAACACACTAAGTCAAGCTATATTATTTGATTCTCAAATATTAATCGTTGTCAAAATAAATTACTAGTTTAGTGTACATAAAAAGATCTAGATCTATCATCCTAGGGTTGTGCTGAAAGAAAGACCACAAAACTTAGATTAAAATATTGTTTATGGGTTGTTCTTTATGCCAGGTTGCATTTATCTAAAAATATAGCCTAAACATTATTGGGATATCTACATATATTACATTTACGTGTATTTCGCAGGCCAGGGG
>NW_004797276.1:734254-735890 GCF_000002075.1 Aplysia californica
CTACTACAGTTGAAATTGGAAGGAGTGATTTTTACAGTCATGCGGATCGGATCTTTTCGGAAGACCGGCATCTCAACAGAGAAATTGAGACGAGAGTACAAAAGGCTAACAGCGTCAGCTACCAGCTTGCCCCACTCCTCAAACATCCTAATATCCCCATTGAGACCAAAGCCAAGATCTCCATCCCCATCTTGACCTACCAGTGCCGGGCATGGACCCTGACCTAGGCCTTCTCAGGGGAGAAGGCCTAGACCCTGACCAAAGGTCTGGAACGTAAGATAACCACCTGCGAGGTGAGATGTCTAAGTCTAAGGAGAGCTGTCAACAAAACCAGACGGGACATGGTAAGAAACAAAAAGATAAGAGAAATGATTGGAACAACACCTGTCCTCCACTGCATTCGAAGGCAAACAATCAGGTGGTTTGGACATCTCACACGTATGGCGCCTCACCAGCTTACCATTAAAGCCTGCTACAGAAAAGTATTATCAGGGTAAAAGGCAAAAGGGAGACCAAGAATAACCTGGATCCTGGGTGTGAAGGATACCCTGAGAACATACAATCACCGTAGGCTGTACTATCTTTGATACAATATCCCACCCAGCCAGGCCATCAAACTAGCTAGAGACGGGGAGCTCTTTCTTCCCTTGACGCCCTAGAGGCACAAGAGGACGGATAAAGTAATAGACGGGTGCCCACTACGGCTGGATCAGGCCAATCGCCCGACTCGATCGCATGAAACTGAAAACAAACACGTTTGTATTTTAGGCGATCGAGTCGGGCGATAGGCCCGATCGGCCGATCCCATCCGTAGTGGGCACCCCGTTTATACGGATGGGATCGGCGCGTTTGTTTTTGAGTAGCGAATCGGACGGCCGCCCGACGGCGGACCCGTCGTAATATGAAACCCACCGTATTGAATTAACTTCACACATTTTTAAAAGCATGTTCTAAAAATATGGTCAGGGGATTACTCAGGGGAGTTCATATACGGTGGCGTACTCACAATGGTGTCACGATTTTTTGTTTGGTTTGGGATAATATTATTGGTATCGTGTTTTTAATTTTTTTTCTTTACTGTGTTGAAGAATTGAACAGTCTTAAAATGAAAACTACCTACGTAAAGAAAGCCCCATTCTTTCAAACATTTCTGTATAAATAGTTTGCCTATTAATATATATTTATTATTATAGGTCTACAAGAAGGCTAAACTGTTTATGTGACACAAGATAACAAAGTTATCTCTTTCAGGAGGCAGCAGATATAATCGATATCATAGTATGAACGATCGGCAGCAGATCAAAGCAACTAATGAAAAAGACGAATTTACACATTGCATAGTATCGTGTAGTACATTATGTTGTTGTGCTTAAAGCTTCTGAAAAAGAAAACAGAACTGAAAGCTGTATGGATAGCCAATGCCCTAACGAAGTTATTATATCATTATATGCTTCGCTTTTTACAGCGTCCCCAAACTGTGCGTGTCTTCAGAGGCATCGTCAAACAAATAACCGTGCTTCCCCATGGAGTCAAAGTGAATGCCCCCAATCTTTAAAAAAAAAAAAAGAAGTTACCCAGACCGAGGCTCCACAGAGAACTGGGTGTGTACAGTGGGTCATGCTTTACACCTCACACA
>NW_004797276.1:735990-738476 GCF_000002075.1 Aplysia californica
ACACACACACACACACACATAACTCGTGTCGCAAGTTCTAGTAATAATAAGAGTGCCTAGACTAACAGCTGTTTGGGAAGATTGTAAAATTCATTCCCCCCCGCAGGTATTTGGCACGCGGAGCAGCTTATCGGAGCACCCTCCCCCCCCCCCCCCCCTCCCCTCTAAAAAAGGGTGGGGGTGTGTGTGCAGGCCTACTACAGTTGAAATTGGAAGGAGTGATTTTTACAGTCATGCGGATCGGATCTTTTCGGAAGACCGGCATCTCAACAGAGAAATTGAGACGAGAGTACAAAAGGCTAACAGCGTCAGCTACCAGCTTGCCCCACTCCTCAAACATCCTAATATCCCCATTGAGACCAAAGCCAAGATCTCCATCCCCACCTTGACCTACCAGTGCCGGGCATGGACCCTGACCTAGGCCTTCTCAGGGGAGAAGGCCTAGACCCTGACCAAAGGTCTGGAACGTAAGATAACCACCTGCGAGGTGAGATGTCTAAGGAGAGCTGTCAACAAAACCAGACGGGACATGGTAAGAAACAAAAAGATAAGAGAAATGATTGGAACAACACCTGTCCTCCACTGCATTCGAAGGCAAACAATCAGGTGGTTTGGACATCTCACACGTATGGCGCCTCCCCAGTTTACCATTAAAGCCTGCTACAGAAAAGTATTATCAGGGTAAAAGGCAAAAGGGAGACCAAGAATAACCTGGATCCTGGGTGTGAAGGATACCCTGAGAACATACAATCACCGTAGGCTGTACTATCTTTGATACAATATCCCACCCAGCCAGGCCATCAAACTAGCTAGAGACGGGGAGCTCTTTCTTCCCTTGACGCCCTAGAGGCACAAGAGGACGGATAAAGTAATAGACGGGTGCCCACTACGGCTGGATCAGGCCAATCGCCCGACTCGATCGCATGAAACTGAAAACAAACACGTTTGTTTTTTAGGCGATCGAGTCGGGCGATAGGCCCGATCGGCCGATCCCATCCGTAGTGGGCACCCCGTTTATACGGATGGGATCGGCGCGTTTGTTTTTGAGTAGCGAATCGATCGGCCGATCCCATCCGTAGTGGGCACCCCGTTTATACGGATGGGATCGGCGCGTTTGTTTTTGAGTAGCGAATCGGACGGCCGCCATATGGTCAGGGGATTACTCAGGGGAGTTCATATACGGTGGCGTACTCACAATTTTTAAAAGCATGTTCTAAAAAATGGTCAGGGGATTACTCAGGGGAGTTCATATACGGTGGCGTACTCACAATGGTGTCACGATTTTTTGTTTGGTTTGGGATAATATTATTGGTATCGTGTTTTTAATTTTTTTTCTTTACTGTGTTGAAGAATTGAACAGTCTTAAAATGAAAACTACCTACGTAAAGAAAGCCCCATTCTTTCAAACATTTCTGTATAAATAGTTTGCATATTATTAGATCTTTATGATTATAGGTCTACAAGAAGGCTAAACTGTTTATGTGACACAAGATAACAAAGTTATCTCTTTCAGGAGGCAGCAGATATAATCGATATCATAGTATGAACGATCGGCAGCAGATCAAAGCAACTAATGAAAAAGACGAATTTACACATTGCATAGTATCGTGTAGTACATTATGTTGTTGTGCTTAAAGCTTCAGAAAAAGAAAACAGAACTGAAAGCTGTATGGATAGCCAATGCCCTAACGAAGTTATTATATCATTATATGCTTCGCTTTTTACAGCGTCCCCAAACTGTGCGTGTCTTCAGAGGCATCATCAAACAAATAACCGTGCTTCCCCATGGAGTCAAAGTGAATGCCCCCCCCCCCCAATCTTTAAAAAAAAAAAAAGAAGTTACCCAGACCGAGGCTCCACAGAGAACTGGGTGTGTACAGTGGGTCATGCTTTACACCTCACACACCAGTCCGTGTGGTGCATTCAAATTGCACACTGTTGATAACGGAATCTGGCCCGCGTTCAGCTCTAGCGGGTGGGGGGCGAAACACTCTGATACCCAGTCTGGTCTGCCCCCGACTCACGCCTCGAAAAAAGTGAACACGTTCACGTATAGGCTCACGCGTGAGTCGTGACCTGTGAAGTGTGATGCGTGAGCGGAGGTCTATGGCCCATAACAAGTAGGATTACGTCAGTTCATTTTTCCACTCACGCATTTAGGCGTGAGGCATGAGCGTGAAACGTGAGGCGTGAGTTTCTAGGGGCCCGGAAGCCAAGGGGAGAGCTCAAGTTGACTTTTACCGCCACCCATTATGAAAGACTCATGAACATGTCACAGCTGTTAGTCAAGTATTCTGGAACTGACTTAAAATATGTCCTTGAAATCCTCCTAAGAACCTCGACAGCCTGAGAACCCATTTTATTTTTCTCCAGATGACTAGGCGGAGACCACTCTAGGTTATCATATCCCTCTCACACACATACATACAGACATTCACACACACACACACACACACACACACACACACACACACACACACACACAC
>NW_004797276.1:738666-741867 GCF_000002075.1 Aplysia californica
ACACACACACACACGCACGCACACACACACGCACGCACACACACACACACACACACACACACACACGAGCGCGCTCGCACACGTTCTTAAATTACTATTTTTTTGCACCTGCCAGAAACTGGGCCACTGAAAAGGGAATTAAAAATAATACTAGCTGAGACCCTTTTCGGTGGAAGGAGTGATCGGTGCATTAAATCAACTGAAAGTCATTGGTCTAGAATAGGTTTGACCTGAGTTCAACATGTTTCAGCACGAATGACGAGTAACAACTTCAGGACCTTATAATATCTGAAGTTAATGTTGGCCGAGGCTCTGATGAGATCTATTTTTACATCGTTTTCCAGTAGGCCTACTCTATTGCAACTGTCATAATGTTCTGATAGGCCAGATAATATCCGTTGTTGCACCGGCCCCATGTAAACTTCAACTCCACCTCTGTCCCACTATCATTCCAATTGGTGTTCCACGAAGCTCTTTTCCATGCCCCTTTTTCTTCCTGCATGTTCTTCTCCGCTTCTGTACTTAAAGCCTGGCCGAGTTTGTCGGATAATAGCTTTAATGGTTTGGATTTATTTTGAAATACCAACAGTGTCTTGTAGAATGTTTTTGTGATTTTGTAAATCTTTCGAATAATTTGGGGGTTTTTTTGTTTTGTTTTGTCGTGCAAATTAAATTTAGGGATTCTGGCCAAAGAAACAGTTGCGAGGTTTGTCAGAAAATACCAGGATATTCTTCTCAGCCAGAAACTGTCGGATACTCAGGGTAATATGAACAGGCACCTTGTCGTGGTGAAGCAGCCACGAGTTACCAAAAGAGAAAAATTGTCATAAGAAAGTTTCAAAACAAGCGTTTTATATCTTTTGAAAGGTAGGACCTATTCCAAAGCAGTAATTCCTGGCTGATGAAGACGTAACAATTACATGTATTTACATGGTAAATGAAGTAGACGATTTCGTTGCTGCGGCGCAGAGGGTAATAGTGAATGGGTGGCTAGATCTACGCGGTGGGTGTTCCCCTCCAAGCCGCTAGTTGTTGAACTCTGTAAGCCTCTCCTCTTCTTCTACACTGGGTTTCTCAGAAAAAAACGTCTCAGAGTAGGCCGAAGTCTTAAAAAAGCAACCCTCTTCTCTCATGAGATAAAATATTCAAGCACAGCAGGCAGGCCAACGTTTGTGATAAGAGACGCATTGCAAAGACGATTTCTTTTTGTCTTTCTCTCGGTTGAAGGATCCTTTTCCTGGCTAAATTGAAGACCCCCACAATGAATTCAACGCTTCACTGGGATATGGTGGCAACAACAGAAAATGGATTCTAAATGACTATTGACTTTCAGCATTGTACTAAACTCCTTAGAAATATTTCTTTTGAAGAAGTTGCGACACAACATGATGGAGGTCTCCTGGTACAATCTCCAGATAACGTTAGACATTTATTTTTTTCTCTTAATGTAAAGGAAACCATACTCATCCATGTGATTTATAATTTTATTAAAGCATGTAGTTTGAGCTTTTATTCGAAAACGTAGGTATACATGATGAACTTCTTGCTATTAAAAAGTGCTTTAATTGAATTATATATATAAGAAAGAAAATGCAGAAATGTACCAGCGAGCCAATTGCATTATTTTATAAGTAATAATTTTCCTTGACTAAATCAGGCGATAACTAATGTTGTTTAAAGTATTTATACCCCAGTTCTCTTTTTTCAAGAGTCTACAACTTTAGCAAGGCGTACTGTGTAAGAAGATGCTAGTAACATGAGTATGATGGTGGTGTCTATTGGAATGATGGTCCGAATGGATGGACAGCTCTTGTGAGTGCAACATTTAATTACTGTACATAAACCCGTTGAGGTTGTCATCGATCGTTCATTTTGGTAAGCGAGGATTCCCAACAGCACAGCAGTCAACTGACTGTGTTATTAGACTAAAAGTAGTAGTTGCCCTCAGGTTTAACAGCAAGTTTCAGTGGAATCCCAATGAGACACAATGCCAGTCAGTTGTGGATAACTCACCTTACATTTTTATCGATCTGCAGCGGAGGCTGAGGCGAGCGCACGGTGCTTGGGAGGAGGAGGAGGAGGAGGAGGCATTGTGTGGATCGTGACTTTTGAAAAAACTGGAACGACAAGAAGGTGTTTGCAATAGTCGTCGAAAGGCCTACATTGTCACAAAGCCCATCGAAAGAACATGGGAGTAAATAAATGTTCTCCACAGTCCTTCGTGCTTGTAAGTAGAATAATCCCCTGGTGAATGTTTGTGCCTTACAATCTACTCTTTTTAAAATCTCCTGCATGTTTCCGTATTCAGTGCTTTCATTGTAATTCTTTTGGTGTCATTGTCGTAAATGATCAATCCGTCGTTTCTGTCCTCCCTTTGTTTTTAGTCTATTTGTTTTTCTTGAGTGTTTTTTGTTTTGTTTTGTTTTTGTTTGTTTGTTTCCTTGATCCACTTAGCTGCCCTGAATGCTTGCTTTCCTTTCACATACATTTTGCCTTGCCCTTTTTCTATCCAGTGTTATTGTCTATTGTTCTTCTATTTCAGACTGCTACTTCTCCGTGCAGCCTCTTTTTCTTCTGTTCTTCTTTTGGGAAGACAACTACTCATATAGGCACTATAGAATACTACATATCTTTTTCTTACCTTTCACAGTATGTCTTGGTAAACTTCGGGATTTTTTATTAAAGAGAAATGGTTGTAAATCCTTTAAATATCATTTCTATTCGCGCATGTCATGTGTTAATAAACATATTAAGCCTCACATATTTGTATGACATTTATGACAATGGTAGTGACTACAGTGATGGTAAGCCCAACAGAATACTACATAATATAAATTAAATGTATCTTCTTCTTACCTTTCACATTAAGCCTTAGTAAAGCTGAGGATTTTTGGTGAAAGAGAAATGGTTGTAAATTTCTATTCGCGCATGTTAATTTTTGATAAGAATTAAGTTTCACATATTTGTGTGAAATTTATGACGATGGTAGGTAGTGACTATAATAGTGGTGGTAGCTATTGTGCTGATGCGAGTGAAGCAAGTAGTGACGAGGCACCTGGTAGGGAGTGCTGTTACGGCAATCTGTTATGATTAAAGCTTCTTTATCTGATGATAAATTGAAGATTGTGGAATAATATAAATTTGTCCGTGTGTGTGTGTGTGTATGTGTGTATGTGTGTATGTGTGTGTGTGTGTGTGTGT
>NW_004797276.1:741967-745649 GCF_000002075.1 Aplysia californica
CCCCTAGAGAACAGTTTTTTTGTTTTTTCGCCTCTCCGAAACCACTTTCTCTCGGAAAAAAGAGTTGGTGTGCTTCTGATCCCGCAAACAAACCCCCCCTCGGCAGCGGGGGGTTTTTTTTTTTCCAACCGGCGGATTCCGCGCAGGAAAAAAAAGGATTTTCAGGAAGGTCTTTTGGTTCCCAAAAAAAAAACCCCCCCCTTTTGCGGGGTTAATCCCGGGTCCTCCCCGCCGATCCATTATCAGGTTACCCCGCCCTACCGAAAAGTAAAAAGACGCCCCGAGGCCCGCAGGTCTGATATCATGCCCCCGTGTGCGCGCGCGCGCGTGCGTGTAGGTGTGTGTATGTGTGTGTATGTGTGTGTGTATGTGTGTGTGTGTGTGTGTGTGTGTGTGTGTGTGTGTGTGTGTTTGTGCTAGTGCATTTGCGCTCTCTTGGAAGGAAAAAAATGAAGTATTCGGACATAAAGAAAAAAAAGAAGGAAAAAGTTCTACGCAAACTAGTGTAAGAAGCTAAGGAAATCGTCTTTAAGGTTAGCCCACTCCTAAAGATTCAAGACACACTGGAATCCCACAGACAGAAAGAATAATATACAGCTTTATAAAATATATACCAAAAAAGAAAAAAAAGAAGAAAAGAAAAGAAGGCGATACAAGTAATGTGATGATGATGATACGGTAATGATGATGATGATGATGATATAATAATAGTAATAATAATAATAATAATAATAATAATAATAATAATAATAATAATAATAATAATAATAATAATAATAATAATAACAATAATAATAATAATAGTAATAATAATAATAATAATAATGATAATAATGGTGATAGTAATAATAATAGTAATAATAATAATAATAATAATAATAATAATAATAATAATAATAATAATAATAATAATAATAATAATAATAATAATAATAATAATAATAATGGTAGTAATAATAATAGTAGTAATAATAATAATAATGATAATGATAATATGGTAATGATAATAATTCAGTCTTTCGTGTACGATGTTCGCCTCTCAGTCAAAAAGTTCTGGAATTCAACCTGCCTATGACGAATAAAAAATCTTAATAAAATGTTCTCTTTTGTGCCCCTTTCATTCTCTCTAGTCCTGTTCTGTTATCTGCCTTCCCCTTCCCTATCTCACCCTTCCCACAGCACCCATTATAAACCCCGAGGGTCCTTGAATCAAAAGAATAAACTTCGGCCGCCTCCTGGCCAAAATTCAAAATTAATTCTTACCAGAACTGAAAATACTCTTGTCAGTATTTAAAAAATATATAGTAACTTCGAGATAGGAATGTGGCTGCCTGAAGGCAAGAGGCCCTACGAAATAGGAAAGACGGTCACTTACGTAAAAATCAGTCGCACTGCAAGTTGAAAAACAAAACAAAAAACAGAACAGCAGTCAACTACTTTTAAGATCTAGGCCTAGCAGCTGAACGCGAAGAACATTTTTTAAAATTATGATAATAATAATAATAATAATAATAATAATAATAATAATAATAATAATAATAATAATAATAATAATAATAATAATAATAATAATAATAATAATAATAATAATAACCATCGTTTTTGTTGTCGTCGTCTTCGCCATGGGCGTCATGTTTATGCAAGCAGCGGTAGCATCGTCAAGCACAACCTCTGAGGCAATCGATTTTTTTCCCTCCACTATCTCAGAAATATACTGAGGGTCATTAAAAACGCACCACTTACAAAACAATTCAAGTAGTGGTGATGTGTTTATTTTTTTTAACAGATTGTATACCATTGCATTCTATGGCCATTTTGTGAACATTCACAGCTGAAATGACATGAAAAGGTCAAATGGCACCGCGAGCACAAAAGCATGAAGTAACAAAAGTCATTTTTCAAAAATCAGAGCGATAATTTGAGTTTTTTACACCTGCTTTAGTATTGTGTATGTTATCCATTGTCCTGAATACAATGTACAGGATCTTCTCGTGGAATTGACAAGAGTCTGAAAGAACACCTTGGGAATCTGTACCCACTTATTTGTCAAAGAACACCTATCAGCTCTTGGAGATTGTAAAGAGGTCCTCCACGGGACAAACGGCGGCCAAGCTCGTCCCACACATGCTCAGTTGGTGTCAAGTCAGGAGACAGTGATGGCCAAGGCAGGACATCGATGTTGTTTGCCTGCAGAAAAGCAGTGGTGGCTTGAGCGGTGTGGGGGAGGGCGTTGTCGTGTTGGAATAACTGCAGCTCTGGGTGTTGACCAAATAACGGCACGACGTGGTTCTTTAAAACCTGCTGGTACGTGGTGACATTCACAGGTTGGTCGAAGAAGCACAGTGGTGTGCGATAATCGTGGCTGAACGCTCCCCATACCATTACGCTGCCTCCTCCCCATCTATCGACCTCAAGCATGCAACAGTTGGCATAGCGCTTGCCGGGGCGTCTCCAGACCCTTCTTCTCCCGTCAGCATGCGACTCTCGTCAACTGTAAATGCTGCCTGGCCTATTGCAAACGTTGTTGACAGTGCCTCTGTGTCAGGACAGGACCAACGTACGAGCGTCTGACTGCAAGTCCTGCTTCCCGCAAACGGCGTCGCACGGTCCATTCAGATACTGGTCCATGCCGACCAACCACTTGACGACCTGTTTCCGGTGCTGGCAGGAAACGGTCACGAAGGTGACTTTGGCAAATGTAACGGTCTTGCGCTGGTGATGTAACTCGTGGTTGTCCGCTCCGTCGTCGATCTGCTGTAGATTCAGTAGCTGCATTTTGTTGAGACAACTGGACTACAGTCGAGTGGCTACAGTTCATGTGCCTTGCAACTTGCCGTGCTGCCATTCCGGCTTTTTCACGTTCTTGCATAGAAAGTCGCGGCATTATTTACGCAGAAAAAATCCGTCGCACAGAGTAAAGAATGTCCGTTTTTGTTATGGGCGAATACAATCTCTCCTTACAGCCAAAAAATCTGTCTCGCTGAACAAATTTTAGGTTTGAGGTCGACATATCGGATTTTTGCATGTTGCACGTGCGCATTGACAGTTTTGAACTGGGAACTTCAAATTTTGTGCGATCGGTAACCTCTGTTGCCCGTGAACTTTTGTCAACCTCAATTGATGTCACTAGATAGATTTTAGTCCAAAATGTGCTCAATCCAAAATGGTGCGTTTTTAATGACCGTCAGTATATGATCTCGAAACATTCACCACGACATTCTTCCTTAACACACCGCTCTTCTCCTTTATTCTCTTAATCAGAAATCAATCAACAGGAAAACCAAAACCCTCTACATTTGATAACAAAAATGATGAACTGGTTCCAAGCCAATGATTTACTGTGCATTGGGAATTAAGTTGTAATCGTATGCATGGCCAATTTAAGAACATTGTTTTGTAATATTTTGTGGATATGAAATGAAAGCTAGCGAACGTAAACCCATTGAGTTAGATGGCAGCTTTGTAGGCGGTTTACTTCGGACAAAAATTCGAACAAAGGTTCAACACTGCAGAGGTTTTTTGGTTAAAGATCGCACAGCTGTTATTTATTTCTTTAAATTTTGTTCACATTTATGGACTGCTAGCATAATTAAGACAGGCTTTTACAAAACTGAACCGTCCGTCTGATTTGAATATCTGGATAGTAATATGCAGTCAGTCGTAGGATAGATTTCGCCGCCCC
>NW_004797276.1:745749-747517 GCF_000002075.1 Aplysia californica
CCCCCCCCCAAACACACACACATACACGCACCCTTGGCTGACAACGTCTGTGTTCAGTCCCAAAGTCCTATTGAACCCTTTAAGGACGCAGTGTACTCAAAATATAAATGTCCGATCAGCAGCGGATCTAAGGCAATGTTGTGGTTCATTTCGAACCACCATACCCAAATAAAAAAATCCCACAACAAAATTGCAGATTTCATTATATGCATGTTGTTGCAGTTAAGTTTCAGATAAAGAAACCAGAATTGACAAATCTTTTCAAACAACACAAGTAAGCTTCTATTTTAAAGTGTCCCCAAACAGGGCGTCTTTCAGTATTGTCGAATAGCCGGAATGCGGGTCCTCAATGAGTTAAAAAGACCTACAGCCCCAGTCATCAGCAAACAGAATCACACCATTAATAATTCATGCGCAAAATCACCAGCTATCTATGTACAGGAGCTGAAATAGACTGCTCTGTACAATCAAAAGGCCCATGAAGCTTGTGTCTGTGATTTGTGATGAGGAGCTTGATAGAGACACAGTCCTGTTAAAAATATAAATGTCATGCCAGAATCAACAATGACCGCAAGATGTATGTCACCAGCTTTGACAAGACCCTGGTATTGCTTTCTATAAGAATATATTAGTGTACTGAAAAAAAACGCCACTCCTTAATTTGCAGAAATACTTACTGTTTAGTTGAGTTTAAGAATGGCCCGAGACTGATTAGGATTCAATTCGTTCAGGACGATATCAAGTATTGTAAGGTGCGCACTATGCGTTAACTTTCGCTTGATGTCAGTACGAACTGGAATGACAGAGCTTTGTTCAACCCAGTATTTGAATTATAGAATGAATAATGCGCATTACAAGTTGTTTCTTTATGAGTTGGGGGGTTCGCCTTCGAGCTTTTTGTTCTCGTAAGAAAAAAAAAGGAAAGAAAAAGAAAAGACGCGTTCAGTTCATGTTTGAGGATGCTGAATCTAAACTAGAAGCGACATTATTCGAACAACGTTTAATGTTATTTCTTTTAAAAATGTAACGGCTTTGTGTTCTGCTCCACCACGAATGACTTATTAATGACTAATGACTAGGCGAAACGAAGACCCAGCCTTTCGCCTTTTTTATTGATTTGGGACAAGGGAAGGGGTTACTGAAATAGACCCGCTCAGCTGTCCTGCTTTTTTCTGCCTGGAATGTCTTTTTGACTCTCTGTAATTCATAATATTATGTAAAACATCTCTTTCAACGGCTTTTTCAAGAGCTCAAACAGTCAAATGTTGCATTTTATTTTGGTACTTTATGTTACGCACAACATTTTCAGCTGAAAAACTCACTTTATTTTGATTCTACTTTTTATATTTTTGCAAAATTTGCACAATCTTCAAGCTATAATTATCTTTTAAGTCCGCGTCGACTTAAAGTAGGCCTAAAAATATGCGTTTTCAGCATTCCGGCAAAAAAACAACAACATACCAGCTTGAACTAAAGTAATGTAAATGATAAAGTCTAACGCTTTTCGTTAAGAAATTATTTTACTCCGCTTCAATGTCATGCAATGGGTTTTGTGACAAGAAAGTACTATTGTCATGCAAGGCGGAGAATGGTAAACTTTAAGATATTGATTCCACTGAATACGAGCCGCTGTAAGCATCCCCCCCCCCTCGAAAAAAAGCCGTTTCTGGAGAATACTTCAACCCAGAGCAAAAAGGCAGCTTGTTCAAGCAATAGCCTATTAATTTGCCTGGTGCACAATACACATACTGCGGCATACTCCATCCCC
>NW_004797276.1:749990-751384 GCF_000002075.1 Aplysia californica
ACACATGCATACACACATACACACTCAGACACACATACACCCAGACACACATACACACATATTGACACACATATTGACACTCAGACTTATACATATATATAATTATATTGACACACATACACACACACACACACACACACACACACACACACAAACACACACACACACACACACAAACGCACACACATACATGCACATATACGCACACGCACACGCACACGCACACGCACACACTTATACAAACATAGTCTTACAGAATTGCGAATGGTTCATCTCGTGTGGCCTGCTATTTCTAACTGTAACAAAAATGCGATTTTCTTATTGGGGCCCTTTCTTATTTTTTATTTGTGAAACGCGAACATAATCCTTCCGACTTTTAGGTTTTTCTTTCTGCCAACGACCCACACACCTAAACAAAGCATACAACAACACATATTTTAATAGATGTATTTCTTGGTCAATGCCGTGGGATGTCGCCAGTGAAGAGGTCTTTGTTTCTTTTTTGAGATAGCATTTCAGCCCATCTTGACAAACGTTTTTGGTTGGAGTCGATAGAGTAAAAATAAAAAATTGATAAAGAAATAATTAAATAAAATACACGTTTGACATAAAATATAGGGGACATGCGATAACATCAATCACTAGCTGACCTTTTGTTGGACACCACACGTTTCACATAGATCTATCTTTCATCGAACGGGGAAAAATCCCAGGCAATGAACAAACAAACAAACGCGGACCAAGGAAAAGCCATTTGCATGGGCCAGTCAACCTCGCTAATGTAACCAGATGCAGTATCGCTGGTTGAAAATCATTTGTCTGCAGGAGCTGGCTGTCTGGGTAACTGGCGGAGGATGTAGGCCTACTCTCTCGTTTGGATTAACGTTCTAATTGCAGAGTGGCCGTTATTGTTTCCAATGTATTATTCTAATTCAAAGTATAATCTACATGTCGCAAGCTATGCTCTCAGCTAAAGTGGCAATAGTAAAATTGAAATTGTGGACAGACTTCTAGACACGGTGTCCGAAAAGGAACCTTAAGAAATATTAAATCAAAGTGAAGTTCTGTGGGATGCAGTCGTCGATCATTTCTTTATTCACAAAGGTAAGAGCTGATTTCGTGATTAGTTTGATGTAATAAAACACACCTTTGCAAAAGCGTCCTTTGTCTTTTAGAAACACATATGCGTTTAATATTCTGTTTATTTCATTTTTTAAAATATATCAGCGTAGGCCTACGTGTTTCCTTACTGATTACGGCATATTATGTTCGTTCTTCAACTTCCGACTTCGTTTTCTATGTTTTTGTTGTTTTCTTTTACTTCTTTTTTTCTCTTACATATCTATCTATCTATCTATCTATCTATCTATCTATCTATCTATCTATCTATCTAT
>NW_004797276.1:751484-752383 GCF_000002075.1 Aplysia californica
ATCTATCTATCTATCTATCTTTCTATCTTTCTATCTTTCTTTCAGTCTTTTTGCCGGTCTTTCTGTATGAGTGTATGTCTGTCCTTCTGTGTCTCTCTCACACTCACACAAACACACACACACACGCGCGCACACACACATACACACACGCACACGCACGCACTTATACAAACATAGTCTTACAGAATTGCGAATGGTTCATCTCGTGTGACCTGCAACTTCCAACTGTAACAAAAATGCGATTTACTTATAGGAGCCCTTTCTTATTCTTTATTTGCGAAACGCGAACATAATCCTTCAGACTTCAAGGACACTTCATACACCCCCCACCCCCTTGATTTTTTTCTGCCAACAACCCACACACCTAAACAAAGCATACAATTTTAATAGAGGAATTTCTTGGTCAATGGCTTCGTGTTAAACACAGTTTGGGTACGTGAATTATTATTCCACCTGTGATATAATTAATTGAGGACGCATATTTTCGTTCTGCGACAACGTTTGAAGTCGCCCTGTTTTGGGGTCACTTTCGAAAATGAGCATTACTCCGTTATTCATACAAAATTTAAAGGGTTTTTATAGCTAAAAGCGAAATTGAAAACTATGAATATTCAAATTTGTGTTTCTGATTTGTATGCGATGATTAGAAATGTGCTGCAACATTGCCTTTGGTCTGCTTATGATTGGACATTATTACGAGTCAGTCTATTTGTCGATCTTTGTGTATTTCTGTCCTTCTGTGTCTTTATCTCACTGACAAGAGCGCTCTCTCTCTCTCTCTCTCTCTCTCTCTCTCTCTCTCTCTCTCTCTCACACACACACACACTCTCTCTCTCTCTCTCTCTCTCTCTCTCCCTCACGAACACACATACATACACATATACACACAGAGACACATA
>NW_004797276.1:753415-754572 GCF_000002075.1 Aplysia californica
CAGAACATTGCTAGAGAGCAGGAAAGGAGGTGAAAGGAGACAATTTTAGAGAAGAAAATTGTTCGGTTGCTACCCAGATTCGAGCCCGGGACCTTTGAATGAGAGGCCAACACCTTAACCTCTAGGCCACGAGAACCCCCGCCCAGATGATAGAGCTATCAACTGAGCTGTCGAAGCCGTTCAGTGGAATGTTATGTGCCATAAAACAATCAATGGATGCGGAAATTCAGAAAAAGGTTTCTTTACGTTGCAAGAAACTAGCATTGATTTTGTAATCCACATATTGTTTACAATTGATTTGCAAATCTGACCTGAGATGTTTTTTTTATTCTTTCTTCTCTCTTTTTTTCTATTAGTTTCTCCATCTCATTTGAAACCTTTTTCGATATCCAAAAGTAAAAATGATGAATGAGAAAAAAACTTTCAGAAAAGAAACCAGTCTTCACAGCGATTACGTTTCCGCGCAATTGATATAGAAGAGCAAGCTCGACATGTTGAAAAAGTCCATCAATACCATGAGAGATAAGTAACCAGGTGTATCGTTGACGTCATCAATGCACTCATCGACTTCCTCAATGCCTTGAACAATGTAACAAATACTTGAGAACATGCCGTGGGGGTGTCGCCAGTGTAGAGGTCTTTGTTTCTTTTTGAGATAGCATATCAGTTATTTTTTCTAATGTATTATTCTAATTCAGAGTATAATCTACATGTCGCAAGCTATGCACTCAGCTAAAGAGGCAATAGTAAAATTGAAATTGTGGACAGGCTTCTAGACACGGTGTCCGAAAAGGAACCTTAAGAAATATTAAATCAAAGTGAAGTTCTGTGAGATGCAGTCGACGATCATTCCTTTATTCACAAAGGTAAGAGCTGATCTCGTGATTAGTTTGATGTATTAAAACACACCTTTGTAACAGCGTCCTTTGTCTTTTAGAAATGCATGTGCATTTAATATTATGTTTGATCTCATTTGAAATAATTTTTTTAAAAATCAGCGTACGTGTTTCCTTACTGATTAAGGCCTGCTATGTTCGTTCTTCAACTTCCGACTTCGTTTACTATGCTTTTGTTGTTTCTTTTACTTCTTTTTTCTCTTACATATCTATCTATCTATCTATCTATCTATCTATCTATCTATCTATCTATCTATCTAT
>NW_004797276.1:756877-759879 GCF_000002075.1 Aplysia californica
CGCAGAAAGAAACATGTTATGTCTTGCAGCATTTATTTTTATTAATTTTAAAACACTCGCTTGTATGACATTACTCGCAATTGATGTTAAACTGCAGGCTTCGTTGTGGCAACGACGTGGTCCATTGTGCACATCCTGACTTCTTTCTGCTAATATTATTTTAATTCAATTTTTTTTTTTTAGGGTTAACTCTTACACCGAGGGCTTTGTCAATAGTCTAAGCACATGTACTGAGATTTGAATATAGATATACCCAGAAACAAAACGCGAAATGGAAAGTGACCCAACGAAATAATCTACTGTATTTCTAACAACGTGTCCATTAGTTGCCTATAATTTTTACTCTAACGTTGTCACACATGGAGCGACCTCTATCCATTTAGATATATGTTCCCGGAACTGTTTATCAGTCATGCCTCCACAGATAATGCATAGAACATGTAATGAATGTCGAACATGACGCAGATTTTTTTTCCTTTTTCCGTGCTAGGGAGTGAAAAAGCTATTAAGGGTCAATCTTGAATTTGACCTTTCTGTACAGATAACATCAACATCTGGATCGAGTTTGACCTAGTGCAACTTTTAATCGTTTCGTGTGGCAATTGGACAAACTTCCCCCTCCTTTTTCCTCCTCACCCCATTTTCACCCCCAGGGGAAAAATATTAATGTCAAGATTAAATCCACTATTCATCTGTTTTTGGCGCGCGTGTCTTGACAGACGACAATGTGTGCTAGGGAAACACAAACACAAAGTTCTTGTCTGGTTGGGTTTTTTTCCAACTCAATTTTTCCAAGGCTCGCATTTCATTAAAATTGCCAAGAGTACTTTTCGAACAAGTACTTTAGACTATTTAGACAGAGAAATTAGGCTGAACTCTATATTGAATAAAAAGCAATTTATGGTAAGGAAGACTTTATTCATTAAAATTCCGTGTTTTACGGCGCTCGCAACTCGCAACTGCATAAGGTCATATGAGCGCGCGGGACGCATTAAATTAAACATTTTCATATGGCAGGAAGTTTTGAATATTGCCCGAGTGGCGGCCGAAGCCTACTCTTATCGATTTTGGACAACAAAGGGATCTTTACCGTGCGCAATTTGCACACGGGACCTCCGAGATTTTTTTGCCCATGTCCGAGAAGACTAGGTGCTAGATCTACCTACCGTGAGATCAGGAGTGTGGCCTAAAGACAGCAGTAAGAAGGAGCCAAGGAGTTTCAGAAGAAAGTCTGCAGAAAGAGCCAGGCACCCTGAGGAGGGAGCAAAGAGGTGAGGGGATGGGGGCAGAAAATGAAGACGGAAGCAGATGACTGAACATTGTTAGAGAGCAGGAAAAGAGTTGAATGGAGACCAATTTTAGAGAAGAAAACTTTCCGTCGCTGTCCAGATTCGAACATGGGACCAATTGAATGAGATTCGAACACCGCAACCTCTCGACCACGAGAGTCCCCTGCCCAGAAGACCGAACGAGAATCCATGGGACTATCTAGAAATAAAGAGCCAAATTATTCATCATTATTCGCCAGATGGCGCTACTTTGGAAAACATTGGCAGTTTGCTCATCTCGCTCATTCTGGTTACTCTTAAAATTATACATTATGTGTATCTGTCTATTCGCACACCTGCAACGACAGCTTTGTTTCGATCTATGCCCATAATTGATCTTGAAGCCAAAAATAGGTTATTTCTAAGAGGACCCTCTCTACTGAACACGGCACAAAGACGTAGAAAAACTTGGTCAACTTGGGTTTTATACTTAATTTTCACATCTTTTTCAGCAGTTTTTCTTTTGCAATATGAATAAGGTACTACTACTACTACTACTACTACTACTACTACTACTACTACTACTACTACTACTGCTGCTGCTGCTGCTGCTGCTACCGCTATTACTACTACATTGTACTTCCACTACTACTACTACCACCATCACAACTGCTGGTGCTGCTGCTGCTGCTACTATTCCTTTTTATGCAACAATAGTAATGATAATAATAACAACTAAACAACACAGTTAAGATAATCATGAAAGTAATAAAGTATAACAGACAACAACAACAATAATGATAGCGCTAATATATAACAATGATAACACTATTCATGATATTCGAACAGATGGGGAGAAAAAAGTGTGTGTTCTATGTGTATAATCCTTGCTCCACCGATGTTTGATCAGGCTGATAGGTTGAAATTTTTAACCGTAAAGAAGTTGACCGAAGAAATAAAATCAAACAATGTACGAGGGCTTCTCACTTGTGTTTCAATAAAAGTGCGTGCCTGTTCATAATTAATCTGGGTTAAAAAGCAAATCAAAACAACCCACACAAAAAAAACTTGTAGTATACCGGTAAGTTAACTACTATTTTCCCACTGCCACCTTTTTCATTTGATTGGTACTGATTGTAAAAAAAAAAAGAAGAAATGTTGGTCTCTAAACGTTGAATCAAAGATTTTTAAATTTTTAAATGCTTTCACTTCGTTTTGTTTTTCCAACAAGCGGATAGTAAATCAAATTTATAGCCTGTTTTTACTTCAAATTTTGAATGAGCACGGTTTGTCACAAAAATCCCCTTGAATATTGACTGAATTAAAGACATACAGCGATTTTTGAAGTTATAACTTCTCCACACCCAGACGTAGGATTAGGATCATTCATTTTTTTTCTCCAAAAAATATTATTTTAACATCGCAACTCTGGCCCGTGTACCCACCCTGTACAATTTTACTGCGATTACAGAAAACCTTTTTTGAGACGCACATATAAAAACTTGAGAATTTTTAAAGCTAAATTAACGGATGCAGATACATGTATACACGGTGCCACATAGATTGGCACATAATGGAACTGTTTATAGCATGTTTAGTGTGGTGACCATAAAACTCCAGACGGTATGAAGTTGACAAAGAGACGAAATAAAAATGGAAGCTAGGATGTCTCTAACAGTGACACCCAACACAACAATGAAAATATCACAATATAATAATATGCATTATATATAT
>NW_004797276.1:760395-761985 GCF_000002075.1 Aplysia californica
ATGCACGCACACATGCACTCACACACACGCACACGCACACACACACACACACACACACACACACACACACACATACATATACACACACACACTCACCCATGCACATAAACACACTCACACACAACCACATAATAAAGAACAATCGTAGGTATGTCCATGTGTAAATGCATGTAGCATAATGAGTGCGTACTTGCGTACCTATGTACAGAGGATACCTGGATACCTGGAGGTGCCATCTCTGACTCAGAGGCTGACGTGCAATGACCCTCCATCTTTCACGGTCACGTGCTGCCATTGCACATTCTGCCATATCCAGTACAGTCCATGAACTTATGTTGTCCATCCATGTTATTCTTTTCCTTCCCCTGGCTCTCCTGCCCCACATCTTTCCCTTAAGCACCTCTTTCACAATGATCGTGTCGTTTTAAGTGGCCATAGTATTGTGTTTTTTTACATTTTATTTTGTTCAGCAGGGTTTGTCTGGTGTGTAGAATCTGACTCACCTTTTGGTCTGTCTTTTTTTGTTTCCCAGCTTATTCTGGCCATTCTACGGCAGCTCCACATCTCAAACGCCTTTACTTTCTTTTCTTCTTTCTTTGTCAAAGTCCAGGTCTCAGCGCCATATAGGAATATGGGGAAGATGTAGCATTCCAGTATTTTCTTTCTTAACGTGAGAGATAGTTGCCTGGATTTAAATGGTTTGTACATTTGGCCGATTCTTGTTTTTGCAGCTGCTGTTATGTTTATTTCTTTTTCACTTCTTCTATCATCTACGTAGGCCTACTGGCTCCATTGACAATCTTTTCTGAGCGGGGATTTGGCAATCAACAATTGCCAAATCTTGTAAATTTGATCGGAATAATCAGACCACAAGGAAAAACATTATGATAATGTAAGCCTCAGAGCTTTGATTTAAAGACATTAATTGTTCTTTATTGGTACATTCATGGGCTTAAATGAACCAAAACTAGGTCTCTACGCAGGGAATGTCCGTGGGACAGTTGTGGCAATCTGTAGTGGTAATTGTCAAGTCGAATAAGGGTATCTTCATTTGAGTACATGCATGTATGTCCGTACGATTTCTGTCTCTGTGTTGACGAGTCTTTTAACTTATATTGAAAACAGAAGGGGGCTCGAGGTGGGGTGGGGGTGGGGATGAAATTTACTTTCAATGTTAACGAGGGCCAGTATCTTACCAATACACAGGACACATAAAACGGCCTTGACTCATTCGTCAGGTTTTTATTTCTGTTATAAATATTGGGTTTTTTTGGTGTTAAACTGGAAGTCAGTTTACAACAGTAAATGTTCAGCTCGTCCATTATAAGTCTGACCATTGGCTGTTCTAAAATGTCCTTTTCTATCGTAAAATGGTCCCTCGAACACCCAGAGACAACCATGTGTTACGAGAGGCGATCGATAGCCTTACGTTGCTCAACATTCTTAAATTAATCAGCTTATTGTGTTACGAGTCACGAGATCGGAGTTAAAAATCCTCTCCCTCACGTACGTACTCACGAGGACAGTAACCTTCTTCTAGTCGTAGTTAATGACGTCCACCTAAAGGTTTCATGTATACCAGAGCGGGGG
>NW_004797276.1:764434-765911 GCF_000002075.1 Aplysia californica
TTGTGTGTGTGTGTGTGTGTTTGTGTGTTTGTATAGTGAACACCATTACAAACGCAGCACTTCGTTCGAGGAGTCTGAACACGTTTGTATCAAATGAAGATAGATTTTAAAAAGTGTTTTTTGAAGTTTATTCATTTTCCAAGAAATGCCAACCATTTTGATCACACACTTCAACTGATTTCGATACATTGTCCTCCTTCTTTCGGAGCACCCGCTTTAGACAAATTTGTAGATTAATACAAATCCAAACTCAATAAAGATCTGTCACTCTTAGTAAATTGTATGACCATCAGTAACATGTATACAGACTAAAACACTTCTTCACAATGGATTTTATAACATTGTCAAGAATTTGTCGAGAAATTATGCTCCACTTTCGCGGTAACGCGATCTCCCAAAAGCTGCAGATTTGCAAAACGGCACACACTTTGCGTTTCTGTTCACCCAGTTCGTGCGTTGTTTTAGACATGCCCGGCACAAACATTGGCCAGTCCATTGCATTCATGCTATGATCCTCCACTTCCAAAAACTCGTGTTGTTTGTTAAATGGGCAGTGTAAGGGCAGGGGTGTCGTGTTTGGATGACTGAGAAATTCTAATTGGTTTGTTTTTTTCAGTGCTGTTTCGCTCAGTGAAGACGGCGCTGTTATCTCTGCCTCGTTAATTGCAGCCCTAAATAAGGCATTCCAGATTTAAGTCCTGAACTTACTACTCGGCGCCTCACACTGATGAAAGAAACATTTTCACTCTCTCCTTGCATGTGGTGAGTTGTTGCTTTTGAGAGACGAACCGATTTCGCAGATGAGACAGAAAAACCTGCCTCTCTCGAACAGGGCTGGTCACTCGAGACTGTCCTATATAATGTCCATTACAGACATTTCAAGTGTCCTAAAATCTTTGTATAAGTCGAGAACAATACAAGCACTGCATTTTAACAGTATTACTGCTTCTCAGGCAGATTCTCCGCCACGAACAAGGCGGAAGCGAAAGTTACGATCAGAGTCGCTAAGTTGAGGAGCTAGAGCTTTTGTTTCGAAAGAGCTACGGGTCATCTTCCAGGCAAATGATTTTTAACTGTTTGCAAAATAGCAACCAATGAACACATTTTACTAATACGGGGTGCCCACTACGGATGGGATCGGCCGATCGCCCGACTCGATCGCCTCAAAAACAAACGTATTTGTTTTCAGTTTCAGGCGATCGAGTCGGGCGATCGGCCCGATCCAGCTGTAGTGAGCACCCCGTAAAAAGCATGGTTTGCTGTATTCTGATGAAAAAAAAACACTCATGGAAAGAGCAAAAATCATGCGTGGGTGTGCGAACTAACACTGTTCAACTTGTGTCTCTAAAAATTGTGACGATCAGAGCATATTTGGCTATTTATAACTTTTTGAACACGTGTTTTTAATGGCGTTCGTTCAGTATATGTATATATAAGGCCAACACCTTAACCTCTAGGCCACAAGAGCCCCAATATA
>NW_004797276.1:766737-768887 GCF_000002075.1 Aplysia californica
GTGTGTGTGTGTGTGTGTGTGTGTGTGTGTGTGTGTGTGTGTATGCGTGTGAGTGAACGTGTGCGCGCCTGCGTATGTTGTGTGTTTGTGTGTGTATATGGGTGTGAATGTGTGTTTTTGTGTGTATGTGTTTGAGAGAGAGAGAGAGAGAGAGAGAGAGAGAGAGAGAGAGAGAGAGAGAGAGAGAGAGAGAGAGAGAGAGAGAGATTTTTTTATGGGTGTAGTTGCGTCAGTTTATGCGTGTGTGTGTGGGGGGGGGGGGGGTATGGATAAGGAATCCTTACACACCTAATTTTGAGACCCTCTTAAAGCAACGACAATATAATATTATAATGTTGTTTGAGATGAGGGTTT
Source organism: Aplysia californica (assembly GCF_000002075.1). NCBI lineage: Eukaryota > Metazoa > Mollusca > Gastropoda > Aplysiida > Aplysiidae > Aplysia > Aplysia californica. The sequence goes on from NW_004797276.1 coordinate 767,092, forward strand.
TTCACCTCGCGCAGAGCGACTTGACTTAGCTTGGGCGCGGCGGGTGTACCCAAGCGTGAAGGAGGGCATTTATAAGCGTAGGCTTGGGAGGTTCCTGTACGCTGCAAACCCGGGCCGCGAGGTAACCCTGGGTCAAACGAGTGTCCCGATCAGGAAACTACTATCATGTAGAAGGCTGTGATTTGTTCCGCTTCACACGCTGAAGAAATAGGGGTAAGTAGCGGTTCTGTGCTTAGTATAAGTCTCAGGTGAACTTTTAAAGAGGTGGTTACTAGATCTATATAACATTGGTTTTGATGTCAGGAACCATTAAAGTGAACCCTTATTTTCCTTTTATGTTTTAGAATTTGATATTTGGTGCAAATTTAAAGAGGTTCGCTTGCTTTGTGTGGCAAGAAATGTTGTTTTATTCTAAGGATATCCATCCTTTTCTTTTTAAGTGGCAAATATATGGTCGCTTTTAAGCGGGCTAAGCCAGATTTCAGGGGTTTCCAGAAATCTTGACTAACACTAAAAGTGGGCATTGCTCTACCTATAGGAGAAATTCGGTTTCATTGGTGTGTATATTTATTTAGTTATAGAGAAAACACTTCTAGTTTTTTAAAGAAACTGAACAAGGGGCAAAAACTGTACTTTCGATCTTCTCAAAACAACATTTTTCGTGACAGCCCCCATGTTCTTAAAAGCCACCCTATATGCCTTGTCTACTTTATTATTATAAACCTTTTCAACCAATGTTGTTCAACTGCTGATAAGGTAAATAATAAATGAATGAATGATGATGATGATGATGATGATGATGATGATGATGATGATGATGATGATGATGATGATGATGATGATGATGATGATGATGATGATGATGATGATGCCGTTCTGTCTGTATGTTTGTCTATACGAAACATACTAAACTCACACACACACACATATACATGCAGACAACAAATAAACACACGTAGACACACGTACACGCCGAAGTACAAGCGTACATTTGTATACACTCTGACGTACTACTGCAGAAATAAATGTTTGATTCAATGTGTTTGATATCAAATATGCAAACACATGCATTACCTTTGTGGTGATTTACTCTCTCTCTCTCTCTCTCTCTCTCTCTCTCTCTCTCTCTCTCTCTCTCTCTCTCTCTCTCTCTCTCCCTCCTCTCTTTCTCTCTCTCCCTCCCCCCCTCTCTCTCTCCCTCCCTCTCTCTCTTTCACACACACTCACACAAACAAACACACACACATTCACTGTCCAGCACTCCCACTCACTTTCTTTCCCTCTGCCTCTCTCTCTCTCATTCTCTCTCTCCCTTTTCTCTCCTGCTCACTGTTAAGCTCTCCCACTCTTTTTCTCTTCTTCTTTCTCTCCCTCCCTTTCTCCCCCCCCCCCTCTCTGTCCTTCTCTCTTTATTTTACTATCACTCACTTACAACCCGAACAAACTGTAAAACATACTTGAACAAACAAAAACAAACAAACAGACCAACAAACAAACAAACACCCGGACGTCGCGACATATTCACTGTTAATTATTCAGGAACACCTGCGGTGTCAAGGCTCATCAGTTAACCCTACGACTACAAGGACACAGTGACAGCGGCCCTGGTGACTAAATCACACCCATCGTTCTGTCTGTCTGTCTGTCTGTCTGTCTGTCTGTCGTCTGTCTGTCTGTGTGCATCTTTAATAAAATGTCACCATGCCCTACTCCCCCCTTTTCAATCTATCTCCATCTCCGCTCCTATCTCTCTCTCTCCCTCTATCTCTCTCTCTCTTCTCTCTCTCTCTCTCTCT
>NW_004797276.1:768987-770542 GCF_000002075.1 Aplysia californica
ATGAATGAATGAATGAATGAATGAATGAATGAATGAATGAATGAAAAAATAAAAAAAATAAATGAATAAATAAAGGATGTCTGTGTGAGGGTGAGTCTTTGTGTCTCTCTGAGAGTACTTTTTGATAGAGGCGGCTCACGCGTGACTTAATTGATATCGTCTTCATTTTCTTTCACGTCCAGTGATATTTTAGTACGGTAGGTTTTCTACCGTGACATTTGGTTTCGTGCGTGTGTTCGAGTGTACTTTCTGAAAACTATAACCCCAAAATACTTTTTCAAAAGTATTTTACAATAACTGTGATGTGAAAATGAATCTTGTCTTTGATAACTTTGTCAAAGCTTACCATAGCTAATGCAGAGATAGTCACAGCTATTCTGAAAGAGGGCGCTGTTTTCCCACCAAACCTCTCACAATAAGTATAAAAAATATGATGTGGACCCCTTTAGAATTCAAACCCTAAAATTTCCTTCTATGTGCTAAAATGAGCTCTGTGTTAATAATAGATTCTTTGATTTTAAAGCACCCGGGTTTTTTAATAGCTACTTTTATACCTTCATCATGCAGAGCAAAGTACGAGTATTTGTGAAAAGATTATTTTCTTGCTACGTTGATTCACCGAGCTTTTATGACTGCTGGCTGTTTATTGAACTTATCGAATCTTTCTCCCATGCTGACGAGAATAGATTAAATGTCTCAAGGAGAAGGTCTATTAATCTTCCCCAACCTCAAGTGGCAGTGAGACAAATCTTTATTTATTGCACTCAAATCGCATGTAGACGGATTTGGTTCGGAACATCGGTACGGTGTGCACGGGTTCTGTTGTTTTTCAACTTAATTGCATACTTCAAAGTGTGTTAACAAGTGGCTGGCGGGTGTTCTGGTGTAGTTTGCTCATTCTGTCCTATAAAACATCTATCGTTCTGAATTCTCCTCCTTTTCGTGTTTGTTACTCTCTTGTAACAATGGAAAATCACTTTTCTTCGACACCTATATGGCATTATTGTGTTGCAAATGCCATACAACTATAACTAACACAAAAAGTGTGTTACCCGTATAGCCTGCAACGTGTCGTGTTACAATTACTATTGTCTTGGAGAGCGAACTTATCGTTATTGATAATAGAATTATACTCTTTGGCTTGATGACGAAGTTGGCAACCATTGTTTATAGACACGTGCCCGTTATCGCACTCCCACTCCCCAACTTTTTACGAGACCTTCTCCACACATGTGGATGCCGTCCGAGCATCTGTTACTTCTCTGCATGGCGAGGTGACCGATAATGATCGATGGCTTTATTATAGGCGAACTCCGGGTTGCAAATTACGAATTGTGAAATCATAGTGGGCCTAAAGACTCGACCATCACACTTTCGTCTGTAGTAGGTAGTGAACACCGTTGCTTGTGTCCGTTTGTCGTTTTACAAACAGCTTGTTCTGCTCTGTATGCAGAAGTTGACAATTTTTACATTTGACCTCCCTACTTTGTTCCCTTATTTGATATCGTCCACTTCAGTTGTGGTTAGGGCTTTATGGCTTTAGGGTGGAACTGGG
>NW_004797276.1:770642-772356 GCF_000002075.1 Aplysia californica
CATTTCACGCCTGAATGATAAAGCGTTTCGCTCAGATGCGCATAGATATTTTACTTTAGTACATAAACCGCTTTCTTTCTTTCTTCCCTCGTCGTTGGTCTTTTTCAGACTGGTCCAGGAGCTTCTTCGTCCAAATGGCGTATTTCTGGAAATTAGAACGTTACACTCTGACCAAACGAAACCTAGATCTAACTGATGATCGTGTATGATTCTACAAGGTTTTAAGGTTGGCTGCGATAAAGTCAGATCAGAGTTTAAAGAGGATAAACTTTTCGATGACATCACATATTGCATCATAGACTAAGCTTAAAACAACAGATCTGAAGGATCTTCCTCCTGGTAACTAGATTTGGTTTTGGGAATTTTCTTACATTGTATTATGCTCGTGGTATTGATGGATGCAAGGAAATAAACAACGCCACCAACAAGACCACTCTCAATCTGCTAAAGCTTTATGTCACTATGCATGTTCATTAATCTTTTTAAAAATAGACCCAGGAGGTCTTGTAAACCAGTCCTATCGATGCATTAGTGCTACACACTCCTTTCTTTGTCATTTCTCTTCGTGAGTATTGCAAAACAAAGACTACAATTAATCATGGGAGTTGAGCGTGCTTTTTACGCCCACGCAATAGCTCGCTCAACAAACACAGTTAATGGTTCTTCTCTTTGCACTTTTTTCTCCCTGCACAATACTCAGTTCCACAGAGTAATAAGTAATAAAAATAAACCAATAATTTTGTGTTCTGGCCGAGGAGAGCTAGACCAAACGATTGGTATAACAGAAGAAAACGGTTTTGTGGTGATTAGAAGTGTCACATTATGGATTTAGAACCGATAATCTTATAAAACTATTATGCTCTTGTTTCTTGGAAATTCTTGTACTGAAACACCGGACTCAATAAAATTAAACGTAAGCCCGACGATTTATTAGAGGTGAGACTCACTGTTTTGCAATAATATTATTATGTTAATAAAAATACGTTTTAGGGTTATTTGATGTTGCATTAACACTTTTTGCGCATTTTTTGCTAAAAATGAAATTACTTTCGCTTCATTTATAGTGCTAATAATTTTCATTGAGATTGAAGAAAAATATATTCCCATTATTTGGCTTAACTAGGAAGATGTATCTGGCACAGCTCTATCAGAGGTTGTTGCAATGTTTTTACTCAAGTGTTTCAGTTCTCAACATATATAGCATATTCAAGACATGCACAATTGATTTTAACAAATTTCTAGATTACCCATTAGGGTTTTTGTTTACCTTAAGATAAAGAAAACTCAGTTCTCCCACGGCCACCAAAAAGTCCACCGCAGCGTGGGTGATGTTCACACCAACTTACAATCAAATGGGAGTATTAACCCAGAAAAAAACCCCTCTTGTCTGGTACCTTTCCCGACACATTACAAGATTAAAAGTAAACTCTGATGATTCCAGAATTCGAACAGGTTAAGGAAAAGCAAAATCCAAGACAAACACGAAAACACAACTACCCAAGTCGCTGAAATTGTTCTCAGTAAACCATGTCAATCTCCTAGGCTGCCTTTCAATCTGTACCAAATATGAAACCGTAACGTTGCCCCCAGAATTTCCAAATGTAGTCATCTTCATCAAATTCTCAAATGAATTTAGTTAGTGAAGTGTTTGGAAACATGTGCACGTGCAAACACAAACGCAAACACACACACACACACACACACACACACACAA
>NW_004797276.1:773872-775059 GCF_000002075.1 Aplysia californica
AGAGAGAGAGAGAGAGAGGGGGGGGCAGTTTGTGTTCTCTCTCTTTTTTCGTTGTTTATTTATCCACTTGTGTGAGAGTTTTAATCGTATTTACTGATTGCTCTTTTAGTTAATTAAAGATGAAATACTTTTCCAGAGTCTCAGGTACAATGTATCGCAAGACGTAATCGGCGAAAAACAGGAGTTTGACTCTCAGATGCATCGCGCCATGGAGGAGTTATCTCCCGCCGAAGAAGAGCACTTCGGAGACTCGGCTCACCACCACGGTACGCCAAACCTGGGTGACAAACGCTTGGGCGTTGGGTAGAGACAAAAACTTCCTGCCTGTCAATTAACTCTTACACTTCGTAAGCTTAATTCTTGATTTGATGCATTAAGTTAAGTTTGAAATGTATAAGCACACGCATTTTTAGCATGAAAAAGATAGATTCCAAGCTACAAGCAAAGCGTGCATTACATACCAAAATGTTCAGAAAAAAATGCAGATTTTATATCTGAGGACAGTTTCAGTACAGGCAAGCAGATATTTATGATGAATGGGGAAAACAAGAAAACCAATAATGTAGCATCAAATTGGTAGACGTGGCGACTTGTGATAGTCGAGCGATGGAGTTTTAAAGGTTTACACAACAGGATTAAAATTAAGAGAAAAATAAATAAAGTAATAATAGATCTAAATTTTCCAGGAGCCACTTTCCCGATGTGGTCGAGAAATGAACATGGCGGACAAGCTTGACCATCGCAGCTTGACTGCTTGAACCCAGAGTTGTGACTGCTAGAATAACACAGTGAAATGTTCATACGGTTAGAACTTTCTATATCTGCATCTGCGGACGTGCCTTGATACCACATACTAGTAATATCAATCAATGCCTGAGTATGTAATTGCATACCCTATATACAATCTGCTCGTAGCCTTCGGCCGTCTTGGTTTCTAATATGTTTCTACAATATTTCTGTTTTGGTAAAGAGAAACCTGATACACATTGTATCTAGCCGCAAAATGATTCATTATCTTACCACACACAACATCTGTCAGAGAAACATAACCGATGGGCAGACAGTTGAACAAGCAAGGGGACAATCACGCAAATACAAAGGAAATGAACAAACATAAGATAGATAGATAGATAGACAGACAGACAGACAGACAGACAGACAGACAGACAGACAGACAGACAGACAGA
>NW_004797276.1:776197-777597 GCF_000002075.1 Aplysia californica
AGAGAGAGAGAGAGAGAGAGAGAGAGAGAGAGAGAGATCACAATAGTTCCTATTTGCGCTGTGCGTGACGTGTCGGCTCTTCAATAAATATCCCCCGTGCCTTAAAGGAGCTTTGTCTCTGTCACATCTCAAAAAGGCCGTTATTGAACACACAGCCTCTATGCATGTCACGTGCAAAGAGATCCTAAAACTGCCCTTTGTGATAATAATATGACAAATCTTGACGGAAAACCCCCACCTGGGAGGGAAAATTTTATTCATCAATGCGCCTGAAAAGTATGTTATAGTATTTCTCTATTAATCATGGGTAACCATTCACATCCTTATCGCTAAGCTATTTTCCATTGCTATTATTTTTTCGAATGAGCTATTTTTAAACTCAAGGCTCACTCCTCTCCCCTCGTTGCTCCCTTCTCTGATAAAATCAGGCACTCGTCAAGCATTAGGCACATAGCGCTATTGCTATGAAATTAGCGACAAAGTTTGGCGACTAGTAAAGCTGAGTAGTCGGACCCGTTCTACAACGTAGCATAATATTTTTGGTTTCAAAACAATTTTTTTGTTTATGTAAAATTCAGTCAAATATGCGTTCTTTAAAGAGTGGAGAAGGTTTCTGTGCACATAAACGGAAAAAAATATAGAAAAAAGTGGCCTAATAGTCAGAAAAAATCTGATTACTCCTTTCCTTAAAATTTTGACGAGCGCCTGATTCCACCGCGACGACTCACATTTTTCTGAACTGTAAACGCTTGTGTGGCTCAGTTTGTTATGAGGTTGGCGCACACGCTGAGGTGCGAGGTCAAATCCCAGAGGGCTCCAATGTTTTTCTGTCTTATTGCGGAGCAAACAGTTGCCGCGTACTCGTTACAGCAAACCGAATTTAAATTAGGCCTTTATGACAACTTCTCACCGTTGCTCGCAGAAGACATGCGCTCAATTCCAGCATGGGAAAGGTACCATATTGAGCATCTTCGTCAGACTGTAGGTCGAATGTTGTTTCCGGCCTATCAGCTCAAGTTGACCTTGTCTCAAGCAGCCTGTCTCCGAAATGGTCTAAACCTCTCCGATTGGTACGTAGGACATGTCCAATCAATTAGTCACGGAAATCTCGACTGCTGGCAGTGGGGATGGAAACCTCCCAGGAGTCAATCTAGAATTGACAACAAAGCGTGAGTCTGTTGTCGTACTTGCGTAACATAAGATAAGACTAATGGGTTACAGCAAACAAATTTTAAATAAAAATGTAGCAAAAAGATTGCCTGTGTGTACTTAATATATACCCTCCCCCACCAAAAATATCCCAACCACACCCACACTCACAAACATCCACAAACATAGTGTACATACATACATAAATGCATACAGAGAGAGAGAGAGAGAGAGAGAGAGAGAGAGAGAGA
>NW_004797276.1:779653-781606 GCF_000002075.1 Aplysia californica
TCTTCTTCTTCTTCTTCTTCTTCTTCTTCTTCTTCTTCTTCTTCTTCTTCTTCTTCTTCTTCTTCTTCTTCTTCTTCCTCAATTGACATTTCTGTCTCTAGTGTGAAGGCTGATCTTCGCTGTAGATCCTCCAAGCTCCTGCAGAGCTGTGCGTCCCTCCGCCTAGGGTCAAGCCAATATAATTTCCTTCATAGTGCCTCAGGCACTGGGCAGGCTTGTAGCAAAATAATGGTTTCCGGTTCGCTGCCGGTTCTGCATTGACAGTACTCTGAGTTGCGCTATTTATTTTGAAAGACGCTTTCTGTGTCTAAATCTACGTGTCTTGTAAGACAACGAAGCAAAATACCATCTTGAAACAAAGGACAAGACGAGTTTAGACAAGCCAGACTTAGGTGAAAAGATGTAAATACATGTACAATTTGCACTTCTTATCTTTTGTTTGCAAAACAGTATACTGTAGTTGGCGTTCCAGTTATTGTCGATATATTGTTGTTCCCAATTTTCTTGATGATCAAGTGCTTGCTTTTTGGAGAACAATAGCCATGTGTCGTTTTAACCAACTATCCTTTTTATCAGTCTATTTTGCTCCCACTAGCACTGAATCATGACTGTAATTGATTTTGTCAATGTGTTTCATTTATCAGGCAAATGCAAACAAACAGAAAAATTGTGATAATGGCGCTTTTGTTCAACTCGCTGAAAAGGATGGCTGAGCTGATAAGGACAACCGCTGAATCAGTGTAATATGATAATAGTATGATAACGTTATTGACAGTGCTACTGGTGGAAAAGGGATTCCTTAATACATTTAATAGTGTCAGTGATGTATCAATGAAAGTAGTGGCAGTAGCACTTAGGATAGAGGTGTTACTGTATGCCTGTGTGTATGTGTGTGTATGTGTGTGTATAAATGTGTGTATGCTTTTGTATGTTGTGTATGTGTTTATGTATGCGCGTTTGTGTGTATACATGTATGTCAACCCTAACACACACACACACACACACACACACACACACACACACACACACACACACACACAAGCACACACATATACACACAGATACACATACACACACAAACACATGGGCCTAGATCTACTTAAATATATACACACACGTACACATATGTAAATATATATTTTTTCTTTTGTTGAAGCATCATATACTTTTAGTAGATCTAATCATTGTTACTATTCTAAATGGTTCTTTGCCCACTATGCAGGCCTTCAAGTATGTGTACGACAACCATTTCAACGACGCTGATTGGTTTATGAAAGCAGACGACGACACCTACGTCATCCTGGAAAATTTACGTTACTTTCTGTCAGGAGAAGACTCATCCAAACCGGTCTATTTCGGCCACCGTTTCAAGGTCATTGTGCAGCAAGGCTATGCGAGCGGTGGGGGCGGCTATGTGTTAAGTAAGGAAGCTCTACGTCGCTTCGGGACAACGGGATACAACAGCGAACACTGCGCCATGGATAAAGGCGCAGAGGACGTGCAGATGGGGAAGTGCTTGCAGAACTTGAAAGTGTCGCTGGAGGGCTCTTTGGACGTCATGGGGCGCAGTCGATTTCACTGCCTGCCCCCGGAACCTTTCCTGACCGGCACCTACCCAAACTGGTTACATAAATATGATTTTGAGGGATTGAAACAGGTGAGTAGTTTCACTTTTTATTTCAAACTAGAAGAAAAAACAAACAAACAAACAAACAAACAAGTAAAAACAAACCAATACACAAACACAAACACAAAAACTCACCAACAAACGCTTAAAAACCCAAACAAAAGACACCCAAAACATGCCGGAAATCAGTGAATGAAAGGTGAATAGACCCTCTGAAACATAGCTGAATACCTAATATATTACTAACAGAACAAATAGAACAAATGGATAGATAGATAGATAAGACAGATGGATGGATGGATGGATGGATGGATGGATGGATGGAT
>NW_004797276.1:781706-784215 GCF_000002075.1 Aplysia californica
TTGCCAAGCCTGTATTTGATTCCCTCCTTACAAGGATTCAGATCATCTATCCTGTATTCGTGTGTGCCCTGAACATTTCATGATCTGTTCTGCACTGAAGCGACAAGCTCCAACACTGTTCTTATCATTACCTTTCCATTCGTTATCATCTCAACCCATCATTTATTCCTGCCATGCACGTGAAAGACGTAAATTAGATTCCAGCACGCGGAAGACATTCAGTCGGCCTGTCTGCCAATTATTACGCTCGTATCTCACCCAGTCTGAGTTGGAGTTGGAGTGAGCCTTGGCAGGCAGAGTCTTAGAAGTCCGCTTTTCGAATGATCTAAATAATATGGCTGATGGTGTCTAGCACATTTTCCAACAAATTTTAGCCCGTCCACCAGTCTCACAATTTTATTTTTATTGTTCAGCCCGGGACTGGTTTTCTTCAGATTTGGTTAACAGTTCTTCGCCCACTTCCGTACAGAAGAACTGACATCACTTAGATCTTAAGGCATAGATATCTGTTCTGCAGCGGAGGGTGGGGAAGGGGAAGGGGACTGTTGCACATCACAAACTTGATGTAACATCTGCGTCTGAGGTGTACAATCCGAATGCAGTCCGAATTATTTTTCTTGTGCCTTTGTATATACATGTATTAATATATATATATATATGGATGGATGGATGGATGGATGGATGGAGTATCCTATCTAGGTACACATTATTTTGACTCTGTTGATTAAAAGTTACATACTTGTGTTATTGTATCAAAATTCTAATGAAAGAAAAGGGGGTATACGCATGTAGGCATATTGTGCATGTATTTTGTCTATGAAGTTAGTTTGCTGTCTAAACAAAAAACAAACAAAAAGAAGTTGCATTGAAATTTCACTGTTCTCACGCTATTGTCAAAGTGCCTGTATTGTAATGAGATTCTTTGTCTGTGTTTTTTTTCTCCCAGGGTGTGGAAAATGTCAGTGACTACGCCATAAGCTTCCACTACGTGAAGCCCAAGCAGATGTATCTTTTGGAGTTTCTAGTATATCATCTACACCCGTACGGTGTTATAAACAATATTCAAGACCTGAATGTAAAACATAACCCGACCACGTCTTAGCCCATTGCTACCCCGAGATTCGCTGGATAACTTAACTATTCTGATATTTATGCTTTCAGGGTTGACAAGAAGCTCTAATGTTTGTTTTTCTTGATTTAAAATGGGTTTGTGAGGATGCAGTAATCTCATGGATTATGAAGTTAAAGGGTAGAAATTGAGTTGTACCCTTTCAAGTACATTTAATTTGTAGCCACTTTCTTGTTACTCGATATCCAGGGGAGGCTACTAGGTGTGTTTTATCGAAGATGAAAGGTTCGAATTCTGTTCCTTGGTGACATTCAGTGCTTGATTTCCCTGAAACTTATTTTGAAGATGAAAATTCATAACACTCGCGTTATGTTAGTAGACCACGATTTATCTTACTTGTGAAATTGCCAGTTGTAATCACGAGTTAAAAGAATGTAACTTCGGTTCTGGTTTCAATCCGACCGTATTTGTAACAATAAACTGTATGTCTTAGGACCCCCATCCCCCACGACACTGAAGTTTATCAGTGTATCGTTGATGTCAAGAGCAATGCATGAACTTCAAATGTGATTTCATGGTTAGTTCATCATTTTTACCTTCCATTTTGCTGAGGGTCCATAGAGGCTATCGCAGTGTGCGGCAGTTACGACTATTTTCACTTCTCCTTCTCGTACTCTTACGAAAGGAAATGAACGCCAGTATAAATATCTTTTTTGCGGTTTCATTTCAGAAAGCTTGATTTCGAATGATTTTTTAAAGAAAGACATAAGTGAGAGTTTTGTTCGCAGTGAAATGTGTGGCATTTTATTGGTCCGCTGTAAACAGTATGCTTGGAATGACAGGAACCTCTCGGTTGTTTGTTAAACTGCGTAGTGCAATAATGCATCAATTTTTATCATCATCATCATAATCATCATCATCATCATCATCAACATCATTATCATGGACAGGACCAAATATCAGGGTCACTGCTCATTAGTCTTTGCTAAAAAAAAATAGAACAGATAAACAGTAATTGTTGCCAAGCCTTATTTGTTTTAGTAAGGTTTAAAGGTGCTTGCAACTGCATAAGGTCATATGAGCGCCAAGGGCTGGGTGTCAACAGAGAAGTTTAAACGGCACTTGGGGAATCAGGTTTACTCTGCTCACCCCTCTAGCCTCAACAGCACAAAGTCTGCCTCCACTATCAAGGCACCCCGGAAGTAGCAGTTTACATGAGAGTGACACACATACAAAAGAAGTAGAGGAAAATGACGTTAGTAAGGATAAGGAAAGAAAAAAGTAGCAGTTCCCCTTATGTTGTTCAGGCAGAGTATGAGTATGACTTTGATAAATCATCCCTTTTACAATTCTACTGTGCACAAGAACATGTTAATATCCCCCCAATGGTCTAAAGACAACTTCAGTCAGTAACATTGCCCCGGCTTTTGGGGGGGGGGG
>NW_004797276.1:787219-788273 GCF_000002075.1 Aplysia californica
ATTATTATCATTATTATTATTATCATATTATTACTATTATTGTTATTATTATCATTATTATTATTATTTTCATTATTAATATCATTATGAATAATAATACCAATTATCAGGTCGCTTAAGTAAAACCAAGGCGAAATGAACTCACTTGTGTGACGAGTGCCCTCCAGTGAGCAGCCTATCTGGTAAGTGGCCGCTTCCAGTGCGTGCGACAAAACACCGTCGAAGAAGTCCACGAGGAGCGGGTGGCAATGCACTGCAAAGGCTGCCACAGAGCACCAAACTAATTCTTGTGTCAGTCTGTGGAGAAGGCCCTGGATTATTGTCTCATCGGGAAACTGTCGGAGCCGCGCACTTTCGAGACCCCCCCAAACACCTATCAATGCAGGGCACTATCAGAGCGGCGCTCTTTTTGTACAATTAGAATGCCGATTCCATCCATCAGTTACAGTCCTCTTGACAAAATTACTCTGTACAACCCTCATCCAAATATATTCGTCTTTCTGGAGGCTTTAAGAGACTTCCAGAGCATTTCTTTGCTGAAACCAAAAACAAAGACCAAACAGAAAGGCACTACCAAAAAGAAGGTAGAATGCGTAAAAAGCAAATGTACAAGTCTCACAAACTTAATTTTTTTAACGCTGAAAGAGCAAGAAAATGCTGCCTCAGCACTTTAAAGATCGTCCCTGTCCTGTAGATATATTTTTATTCCTGAAAAGCCCATTCATTCAATACAGAATCGAATATTATGTTGGTCCCAATGCCCAATAAAACGCAGAGGATACTTAAATTGTTTGATGCGCGCTCATATGACCGTATGCAGTTGCGAGCGCCATAAAACTCTTACTAAACTACAACTAAAATTGCTGGATACTATTGGTTTTAGTAATCGTCAATCTAATTGTATCGATATCATAAAAAAGTGCACGGCTCTGATAGTGTGCGGCTTTGATAAATTTTTATTCGAAAGTGCGCGGATTTGATGTTCTCCTGCCTCATCTTGTCTCTTCTCTTCTCTAGTCTTTTTTCTCTTCTCTCTTCTCCCCATCTCTCTCTC
>NW_004797276.1:788706-790595 GCF_000002075.1 Aplysia californica
CTCTCTCTCTCTCTCTCTCTCTCTCTCTCTTTCTCTTTCCGAATTCTTTTTTTTCCTGCTCTTCTATTTAACTTATTTAGATCTAACTGTTGTTTTCTTTATCTCGATATCTTCTTCTCTGTGTCTATCTGCCCACGTGTCTATTTGTCAACATTACGTACATGCAAACGCCCTCACATTTTCCTGTACCCTGGCATCTACTCTTAAACGATGACGAATAATGAGGTCTTTATGGCAAAGTAACATGGACATATTTTTAAAAAAATTAATAACATTCTTAAGAGTTATAAAGTTTACTACTCGTCGAACTCTTGGCATCGGTTTAGTAAAAGGCTAGAATCAGGTAAAATTCATCTTCCAAAATATCAGTCTTTGAACACAAGGGGACGAAAAAAATCTGATGTTTACTAATGACTCATACTAATGCCCCCCCCCCCCCTTTCCCCCGTCTTTCCTCTTTAAAGATCGAAGCCTGAAACGTCCCCGATAGTCAACGGTTTTTCTTTGGTCCAAACATTGTCTTTAATTAACGCAGGAAACTAAGATTCCTTTTTTTTATCGCGGTATCGTTAACTTACGGGCACATGTCTTCCAATGTCTTTAGTCCGAGTTCAATTTCAATCATTAAATCGTCGTTAGCTCGGTCGAGTTCGGCCATACAACCGTCAACTTCAGCATCTATTTGCCCCTCCACTGCAGGATTGTCCAAACAGGTCGAGCCAGCTTGCAGAATTTCCGATAAGTGGACTAATTCTGTTGAGAAGGTGAGAAAATTATGGTACATGTACATTGAAAATATATAATTATGTTGATTAACACTTTCCGCTCATTGCATTGATGCTCTGGTACTGGTACCCCGTTTCTTCTGGATTTTACGAGTGTCATGGAACTGTGGTACATAATAAATACGAAAAGAATGAAAGGCAACTATCTTACTTGTGGCAGAAAAAAGTGTGAAAAAATAGTTGATTAACACTTACTCCTGCTTCTCCTCCTGCACCTCCTCTCATTCTCATAAATGTCTATATTTGCCCCTCTTTCTTTACCTTCTCTCCCCCTCTTATTTCCGGGTTTACTTGCGCAGTCCTCAGTTTAGTGATGTTTTTAAAAAGCGTAAAACTTGTTCAGGCGTTGTTCTGTTCCAGTATCATCTAAGGAAACTATAATGATCAAATGTTAAAACACTACTGAACAAGAAGCTGATACAAAAACAAAGACAGCGAAGACGTCATTCGAGTAGTAAACGAGGAACTGGCAAAAAATAATTGTTTGATTATAAGGCTAACGGGGTGATCACTACGGATGGGATCGGCTGATTGGGCCGAATGCCCAACTCCGTCGCCTAAAAAACAAACGTGTTTGTTTTCATTTTCATGCGACCGAGTCGGGCGATCGGCCTGATCAAGCGTAGTGGGCACCCCGTTATAAGGAATCAAAACATAATCAATTTCAGTTTTTAAAAAAACACCAAAATACCCGCCCCCCCCCAAAAAAAGAAAAAGAAAAGAAAAACAAACAAACAAACAAACAAATAAAACAAGAACAAAAACCCGCACCTGCTCTGGTAGAGGGACGACACAGGTACATGGTCACTGAGGCCGCTACCCTGGCCTTGTTGGCTGTCCTGCTGTGATGGCAGCGCCGCACCCGGGAGACGACACAGCGGGGCAGTGGGCGGGTGGCTCTGTTTTTGGTAAAGATGATAATGGTGACAATAATGTTTACGATATTAACGTTGAACTTGTCTTTAAATACTTTGGAAATACTACCAGGTCTTAACCGTTTTACTATCTGCTGTACACAATAATGTCTACGATGATGATGATGATGATGATGATGATGATGATGATGATGATGATGATGATGATGATGATGATGATGATGATGAT
>NW_004797276.1:791848-799900 GCF_000002075.1 Aplysia californica
CACACACACACACACACACACACACACACACACACACACACACACACACACACACACACACACACACACACACACAAGGGCTGTAGAAATGTTTTTAAAAACTTACTGGCAAAACCCAGCGATTCCTCCGGACGTAGACATGTTTGTCAGCACTGCCGGAGAAGTTGGGTCAGGAAAGCTGTTGTAAGAGTCGAGACATCGTTGGAGGTACCGGCAAGATCTGCTACGACGCTCAACGGTGGACTCTGAAAAGTACAATAGTTTTGTATTTTGTTTTCCTTTCCAACTACCTTTATAAATCTCAGGCCTTAAATTCCACTTCCCTCTAAGCAGGTTTGCATAGAGCTACTCCAAGCCACCATTTGAATGTCCATGATTTAGTAGAACACCGCGTTAGCGGGACTTTTGGTTCCAGAAGAAAAATCATGATGCAGGCGAGTTCCCACTCTAGGAATGCAAAGGGGAAATTACCGAAAATTTTCACAAAACCCACAATGATTACCTCCCTTCCATATCAATACAGTTTGCACCGTAGAAAAGTCTTCCTTTTCTTGTCAACTTCGTTGATTATCTCGGCCTTTAATTCGAACGAGAAGCATTTCCTTTTGTCTTTGTTGGAAGCCATCTTTTCTTCGGCCTTGTTGCTTGTGCTGTCTATCGTACCAGTAGGACTACTACAGAACTGGTGAAGTGGATGCGTGCGTATGCCTATGAGAAGCAACGATCACAATTCAAGGAATCATGGATCACACACTACATGCTCGCCTCTTCTTTTACTTTTTAGTCTAGCCTAGGCAGGGCTATGGCCTATACGATCTCGTACTGAGCGTCTAAGCTACGGCACATCACGTTTGACGTGGCTCACGTATAAGGCTATCTCCTCACCATCTCTCTCTGCCGCCTGCACCACCTCACTCATCACTGGACTGGCCATTCGCAACGCCGAACAGCTGACTGCCTGTTTGGATCCCGCCTACAGTCCCCCCTCCCCCTCCCCCCCCCCCCAAACACCCTTCCCCAAGCTAGAGCTCGCTCGATATCTCCCGCTGTATCCGAGTTCTGGCCTTTCCTTGCCCCGTTAAATCCGAACACAGGTAATTGAGTTTACTTAGAAAAAAAGAGAATTCTGGCAAAACCAAATGCCCGCTTGTCTTGGACTTTCTACGATAATAGCAGTCTGTTTTACATCTATATGAGGATCAATAATTTGGGATGTCTTCAGTCCTTATCCTGTTTTGGAAAACGTTTGGGGGAAAGCAGAATAGAAAGGCCACGGTGAGCGACAAAACGATCAATTTCAAAATTTAGCTGTAAAAATCAGGATTACAAGGCAATCAACAAATGGTTTGGAGATAGAACTATTCGACTTCGGAAGCCAATGATAACAGCTAGAAAACGATAGGCTACATTGTCTTGACTGGTTGTACGTTTCTTTAATTTTGTACTGGTAGTAGTGGTAGGCCCACCCACTCGTATCTCGTCATTAAAATGTGGCATTTTAAGCATTTGCCAGAACAGATATGATAAAAAGATACTCGTAAAAAGCTAACATATTATGTTATTGTGCGGATTACACATCCACTGCTCTTGTCTGAAAATATACACGTAGCTTACACGTACATGTCTTGTAAACTCTGTCTTTATTTCCTGATGTAGCTGCAAGACGTTTTCTTTTGGATAGTGTATTACATAGCCTAAAATACATTGTCTGGAAAAAAATCAACTAAACCCGACAATACGCATGTAAAGAAACAAAACAACTGTATCAAATAAGAATAAATTTAGTTCTCAATATACCATACCTTCCAAAAGTTTCACAAAAATAAATCCGTCATCGGAAAATGGGTTGTGCAAAGTGAAAGCAATGCACGGTAACAGTTTTAAGAAAAATAACTGACTAAAAACTCGACCAAAAAATGTGAAATGTCAAGTTTAAAATAAAATAATTAGACGGTAATGTATTACTTTTTCTTCCTTTTTTCTTTCTTTCTTGATCTAAGCGATGATCATTTTGATGTGATAAACTTTGTTCTCTTGTAAGGACGGAGTTCTGTTACTCAAATAAGGACCAGATGCTGACAAATACTTTGAAGACATGTTCAAAGGGAACAACAAGCACGTGTAAAAAAGGTAAACTTAAGGAACATATTATTTTTAGAAAGTCCGGCCAGCCTCGAGAGCCAACAGGTTTTATTAATCAATTTCAGAATCTGAAAAGTACCGGCGTCTATAGTGTAGTGGTGAAGAACCTCTCCACCACACGAAAAAAAAGACAGTGCGGGAATAATTTTCATAGAGTATCTTGGTACATGTGTCAAAATTTATGCTGGTTGTTATACAATATATTATTATATCTCAGCCTGGGTTGGCCCTGATAAGCAGGATAAAGGCTGCTTTCTAAATTATGATCTAAAATGAGTCGATAGAAGCCTGCGAATCACCTATATGTAAGAAATTGTAAAAGTGTAAGGGCTTCAAATCTAACTTGCTTTTTGGGATCAAATTTCTAACGTCTTATATTTTTTTTCAACTCCGCTGGTTTGTACCGAAATTCGTACACCCTGTGTCCTCTAAGCGTAGTGATATACTTACATATAACAATCTCGAGAGTGTGGTAAAAGCAGACAACTGTTAATGAGATTCAAAATTTATTTAGATCTTTCCATGCCCCCCTCCCCAAACACATACACAAGCACACACACATACACAGACACACATACACAGAAACACACACACACACACACACACACACACACACACACACACACACACACACAAGGTATACTTGCCTACAGTCACAAAGGCAGCGCAGACCAGAAACAGACAACCCCACTGCATGTTGCTGGAAGTAACAGAATGATTTTCACCCACTGGAGTGCTAGAATACTTTTTGGAAAGTGCCAGTGGTGTTGACATTTTATACCTCGTTGACAGAAATTACAGAAAATTGTACCAACCTATTTCCGGGACGTCCCGCCCTGACGCTTAAGGTTATCCTTTGTATCTCTGTACAAAAATACAATCGTTGTCATTTATCAACACAATTTCCTCTCTAACAAAATCAGAGTTAATAGGATAATTTACTCTTATCTATCTATCTATCTATCTATCTATCTATCTATCTATCTATCTATCTATCTATCTGTCTATCTATCTATCTATCTATCTATTTATCTATCTATCTATCTATCTGTCTGTCTGTCTCTCTGTCTGTCTGTCTGTCTGTTTGTCTGTCTGTCTATCTATCTATCTATTTACAGAAGGCCATTAAAAACGCAACTTTTTCAAAAAGTTATTCAAAAGCCAAATATGCTCTGATAGTGACGATTTTTTAAGACACAAGTAAGTAGTTGTTAGCCCACATACCCATGTACAATTTTTGCTATTTCAAAGAATTCAAAATTATTTACCTGGAAGACGATCAATTCTTTCTTTTTAAAAAAATCTTTTTCATTACAAGACTCCTCAACTTTGCGAAGCTAATCGCAACTTTCGCTTCTGCCTTGTTCGTGGAGCAAAATCTGCCTGAGAAGCAGCAATACGGCTAAAAACAATGGTGACAATGCAGTGCTTGTATTGTTCTCGACCTATACAAAGATTTTAGCACACTTGAGATGTTCGGGATGCGCAAAGAATAGGACAGTCTCGAGTGATCAGCCATGTTCAAGAGAGGCGTATTTTGCAGTAGCATTTGCGAAATCGTTTCGCTTCTCAAAAGTAGCAGCTCAAGGCATGCATTGGTTGCGTGAAAATGTTTCCTTCATCAGTGTGAGGCGCGGAGGAATAAGCACAGGACGTAGATGAAGAACGCCTTATTTAGGACTGTAATTAACGAAGCCGCAACAACCGTCTTCACGGTGCCAAACAGCACAAAGAAAAAAAATTGAATCTCTCAGTCATCCAACTCGACACTCCTGCCTTTATCGTGCCCATTTAACAAACAACACAGTTTCTGGAAGATTATAATATGAATGTCAAGGACTGGCCAGTGTACATACCCGACTTGTCTCCAACAGCGCACGTATGGGACGAACTGAACCGCAAAGTGTGTGCCGATGTGCGAATCTGGAAGATCGCGCTGCCACGAAAGCGGGACAGAATTTCTCAACAAAACATTGAAAATGTAATGAAATCCATGTGAAGAAGTGTTTTGTTCTGTTTAAATGTTAATGATGGCCATACAATTTACTAAGAATAAGATATCTTTATTGAGCTTCGATTTGTGTTTATCTGCACATTTCTCTTAAGGGGGTACGCCGAGAGAAGGAGGACAGTGTATCGAAATCATTCAAGTGTGTGATCAAAGTGGTTCACATTTGTTGGAAATTGAATAAACTTCAAAAAACATTTCTTTTTATCTACTTTAACTTGATACAAACGTGTTCAGACTATGCGAACGAAGTGTTGCGATTTTAATGGCGTTCAGTATATTATATCCGTCTGTTGGACCATTTGTAATTAATTTCTTTCCTTCTGTACGGTTGTCGATAAGTGTCGACGGGCGATGCAGTTTTCTATTGTAAATTAACTCCTCAGCTCTTTCAATTGGGATATTATTATTTCTCAAGGCTTCCTTGACTCCCCCCAATCTATCTTTTGCATGGCCTTCCTCTTCCTTTATAGCTTGTTATATGCTCTCGAGGTTTGCTGGCTAGGTGACATTCGTGGCACTTAATTCTCTGTTTTGCTATGAAATGCAGGCAGGACTCAGTGCCAATATCTGCTCTTACTTCTTCATTTCCCTGCCTTCCTCGTCTTGTGATGTTAAGAGTTTTGCGAAGACATTTATTCAGCTCGTAGGCAGTGATTTTGCTGTCATAGATTTTACTTAATGTTCAGGTCTGGAACTGGTAGCACAATGCATAAACATTGAGGTGATACGCTGTCCTGTTGTGCCCATGGAGGTGTTTAGATAAGATAGAAGGTAGGCGAGCTGGTAGGTGACATCGTTGGCCTTTGACCTCGCGTTTTTATTTCTCTGTCTATGGACCCGTTTTCAGCTGTTTTTTAAAATGCTGTCAAGATATTTATAATCCTTCACCTGTTTCAGTTGTTTACTATTGACATGGATGTTCAGGGGACTAGATCTATGGTTTCCATTCACTTTCATAACTTATAGTAGGCTACGTAGAGTTATCGCAAAACATTTTCCTAGCTAGGCTGAACTGTTTGTTTCCATGGACTTCTCAGACTCAGAGTAAGATTGCTTACTGCACTTCAGTTCATATTACAGAAAAAGTAATGGGCAGCTTGTTTGACCTTGTTCAAATATATAACCTCACAGGAATATTATTTTCGATGGTGGTGGTGTAGTTACGATTAATTTTAGAGGTTTCACAAACTAGATGAGTGGGGTATGGGTTCTATTTCTACTATTTTGCACCCATGCTATACAATGCTCATTGTCTTCAATTTCACGTTCACCTATCACGTTGTCTGGCTGACCGTGGGGGCACCTCTGTAGATTTTACAACCAGCTTCTTCCACTCTTCAAGGTCCTCGGTTTTCTGCAATATTATGGTGTTCCAGTCACGACCAGTCTTCTCGTTGGTTTCTCCCCATCGTTTCCTCTGTCTGCCTTTTTTAGTCCCTCCTAGTGCTGTTATCTGTAGTGTGGTCTTGGCTTAGTACAGACGATCGTGTTATGTGCATTTACTACAACAGATTTTCACTGAAGTCAGGAGGTCTTCATACGGCCCGATGGCATATCCGATTCTGGTTCTCACTACTGCATTGGTTACGTTATCTCTGTTAGAGACATCGAGGAGTTTTCGAAAATATATCATCTCCAGTGTCTGTACTCTTCTTTCGGTGATTGCTGTTATGATACATGCATTTTACAACATATATGGGCATGACCAAGTAACGCACCAGTCTGATCCTTGAAGTTGATAGTGATGCTCTCGTCCTTCCAAATGTTAATGACATTAAACTTGATCACTGCAGCTGTGGTCGGGGCTTAGATGCTTCGTCCAATATTTTAGTTCCCATGTGTATTAAAGCTACGGATAGTCACCATCTTATACTTATTGTCTTTAGTATAGTTTTAGAAAGAGTTTTACAGCACTTGCAACACAATAAGGTCATACAAGTGCCGAGGATTAGAGGTGTTACAAGAGAGTAACAATCACAAAAAAGGAGGAGAAGAGAGAAAGACGATAGTTGTTTTTTTTAATATAGGAAAGAAGGAACAAACAACACCATGAGCACCAGCCAACCACCCACTCTTATTGTCTATGGTAAAGACAGCGCTGAAGTTATTGGTGCTTATTTGTCATCAACTGTATTTTGTTGTGGGGGCCTTTTCAATGTGATTTACTAAGTTGGCCAGCTCTTGCTCTCGTCCAGCTGGGCTATCGAATCGTCGGGAAAATGTGAGTTTGTACATTAAATCCTGTCTCTGATGCTGACTTTAACTTCATGTTCTTCAAGTTCGAGGGACACATTAAACATTGTCAGTTTGGTAGAAATTTTGAATTTTGTCCGGGTGGTAGCTGAAGCCTACTCCTATCGATTTTGGGATCACCAAGGAATCTTTAACGTGCGCCACTTGCATAATTAGGTACCACCAAGATTTTTTGCTCTTATCCGAGAAGACTAAGTGTTAGAACTTACCTACCATAAGATCAGGTGTGTGTCTGAAAGACATCAGTAAAGAGATGTAACAGTAGAAAGGTTGCATAAAGAGTCAGGAGCTCACTGGGAGGGGGTGGGGCAAAGGGGAGGGGGGGAGAGCAGAAAGTGGAGACGAAAGCAGACGGCAGAAGACGTTTAGAGTACGAGAAAGGAGACGAAAATTTTCCGTCGCTGTCAGGTGTCGAACCAGGGACCTATTGAATAAGAGGTAAACACCCTAACCTCTAGACCACGAGAGCCCCCGCGCCATCTGTGTTGAACGCCTTCTTGAAGTCCACGAAGACAAAGTAGAGGCTTATTCTGGTGTTATTCATTGTCAGGCGCAGCCAAATAATTTGTGTCCGCTTCCAAAAGAATTGGGAGCTCATCCAAAAATGTCCAAGCGATTTAAACTCTCAGTGTTTCTGTGCTGATTTGAACACTGTAACCACTTCCCCCTCCCCCATACACAAACACAAACACACACACACACACACACACACACACACACACACACACACACACACACATACACACGCGAAAACACACACGCGCGCGAGCGCGTTTTTTGTAACGTAATTCAACAATTTCAGCGTTCGGCATAATCTTGGGCAACACAATGCTTGTTTCTGGCATCGCAGTAGGCTGCTACTCACTCTGCTCCAAACACAAGAGGAATGTTAATTACAGTACGCCCTGACAGAGTCAGAAGATGTGGACAATTGCCCGTAATTGGTACTAGTTGAGTGTAAATGAACGTCGTTCCGCCTTGTTACTGTTCGGATTTTTTGTGTTAGAGCGGTCATTTCAGCACTCTCGACAAAATAAAGAGTCTTAAAAAGCAAACTGGGATTCATAGATAGTTTATTTTGACATCTATTACGTATCAAGCTGATTATTTCGACATCTATTATGTATCAAGCTGAAAGTTAGGATATGTAAAAGACTAAACAAACAAACAAAACAAAAATAATGGTGCCACCTGCATAAGCCATTGTGGGTGCCTCTGAAGCACACTCATAATAATAAGAACATGTTTGATCTCTTAAGGATAGATTGTATCGATTAACATTCAGCGAACAGATTAAAGTGTGCACACAACAATATCAATTAAAACCTTGTTTCACAACAAAAAGCCCGTCTTTGTGGACCCAGCATGACTTTTGTTCGTTGTCAAACCGACTTTGAAACGCGATGGTTTTATCCACTTCAAATATCATCATTTTTGCTTGTTCCCGTCCTGCGCTGTTCATCTCATCGTGATGCTACACTTAAATCTAATTAATTAATATGATTGTTACGTCGCTTTTGTTATCTGGTCACGCTTCTGGTCTACACAGCTCATGGGGTGGGAGACAGACAGACAGACAGACAGAAAGACAGACAGACAGACGACAAACAGACAGACAGTCAGACAGACAGACAGACAGACAGACA
>NW_004797276.1:802060-805476 GCF_000002075.1 Aplysia californica
CCCCCTCGCCCAACAGCCCGCGAGATAAGCTTTACAACACAGCACAACCACTGCAGTAGTTACACGTGTCCGTTAAAGAATTTGCCCACACAAATCCTCTCCTCTTATTAACTTTACTGCTAATGGAGATATCAAGAAACTACTATACCGCAACCTGTTACTGTTACAAATTCATCACAACCCTGGCTATTCATCCGACCCACCACCAGTCGTATCTTTTCGCCGCTCATAAAAAAATTTGCAATGATGAATGCGTCATGCCTCACACTTCTCTTGTGTGCCACGATTTTCATTGCTGGTAAGGATTTTTATTAGATTCTTAGCTTTGTTACAAAGTTTATCGAGTAACACACCATAGCCTATACTTGCGTTGGGAGCACTGCCTTGCTTGCAGGAATTCCTCTGTTGTGCGCTGTGTGGCGACTGTCAAGTAGGCCTACCGTACCCGTACCCGCACGGAGCAGATATGAATGCACTATGGCTGGCGAGTTTTCTGTGTATTTGTATTTTCCTCACAGGTTGGTAAGAGTAGCTTGTGTACTATATAGAATAACTTTTTATTCAGTTGTGTGTTAAACTTCAACTGCGAGGTTAAGAATTCAGTGTTCTGAGGCAGTGGGCAATAAGAAAAGTGCTTTAGCGCGGAGAAAAAAATGTCCGATTCAAATCTGTAAAGGCCGCCCGCACACAGTGAAAACTTTGGGTACAGGTCTAGTTGAGGTCTCTATTCAGAACTTATTTGACCTGCTACGTAATTCCGGGGTCTCCACACTCTCTGCGGACAACATGGATATGTCAAGCGCAAAAGATTTGAACAAATTTTAAGAAGGGAGACCTCCGAGCTTTACTCAAATTTTGTATACATGTACCGTGATACATTTCCAGGAATGGGTCAATAAGTCTTGATATTTGTGCTTTATGTTAAGTTGTTAAGTTTTCTTTTCCGCGCCCTAAACGAATGGACTCTACTGACACTGTCCCGATTTGGATTGTTTTCTTTCTATTTCTTCAACGATATCAAAATGGTGAACTCGACTACTTGTGAACGTGATACAGTTGTGGACAGAGATATTTGCAATCTTAACTGGCTTAGCACTGGTGGGGGAAAACTTAAGTCAGTCATACGTCGGCTGCCACTAGATAATTCTGAATTTCTAATTGTTCTGTTGGGATTGTGAAAGTAATACACCCCCCCCCCCCCCCGCCCTTTTCCCCCTTCCATTGGAGAAAAAAAACTCTGCAGAATCTGGGTACTATTATAATTTGGAGCAAGAAATGGTAATTGATTATGTGAAATTTAAATAGATTTGGGGGCTCTCGTGGTTTAGAGGTAACGGTGTTCGCCTCTCCTTCAATAGGTCCTGTGTTCGAAATCTGACAGCGACGGAATATAATTTTCTTCTCTAAAATTTTCTCCTCGCACCCCCTTTCCTGCTCTTCAACCTCCTATCGTCTGCATTCGTCTCCACTTTCGAAGGTCCTGTGTTCACGTTGTGTACGTTAAAGATCCCTTGGTGGTCCAAAATAGATAAAAGTAGGCTTCGGTCGCCACCCGGGCAAAATTCAAAATTAATTCCTTGCGAACTAAAAATGCTCAATGTGTCAACAAGCTTGCACTGAACTATGGGGACAGGGTGGTATTTTATATACTAGAGCTCGTGGGAAGCGGGATTGGGGTTCAGATCCTTCATGTACATGGGGCACGACAGCCATGCCGATGAGGGTAAAAAGGCCCCCATGTCTGACACGTGTGAAGTCACTACAGCGAGCTCTAGTATTATAATATATGTATCCTCTTTGGTCTGCGCAAAAAGATTGGGACCGGCTTTTGTGGTGTAGCGGTTAGGTGCTTCGCAATCCCACGTAGGAGACCCGACTTCGCTTCCCGGGTGGGATGAAATTTTTATCGAGGACAAGCATGTAACTCGGTCTTTCTGCTGGGGTGTTGTATCCCTCTCAGACCGGGTTTGCCTTTGCAGGGTCAAAAGCCAGCCTCTTAAACTGTGTAAGAAAAACTCCAACCAAAATAAGATATTGGAGGCTATACTTTAATCTACCCGCAAGCATTGTGAATTTACAAGTCAACAGTCAAGTGTGCTTGCAATGTGTATGAATACAAACGGTTTGCTCTCTTGCTGACGTTTCGAGCTCGTTGCTCATACGTCATTGGCACGCAAATAAAACATTAATTATTAACATTTGTTTACAGTGTGTGTGTATAGATCCTAGGCCTTTATATGTAGATTTATGAGTCTCCCCACGAGTTGTGGGCACCATACAAGCTCTGTGGTCCAGGGCCGCCTTTTTTAGCCTGGCCATAAACAAAATATCCCGTAAAGCATGAAATATGCCGAATCTCTCACGCATGGTAATTGTATATAACGAAAGATCCGAGGCCGATCTTGGTTTAACAAAAATATATTTGTGGTCAATTTATGGGAGGAGAAAACTACTTGACACGTAAACATACATAAAACGCCCAGGCGCGGCCTGAATTTATTACTGTCGGCAAAAATAGCTTTGAGGTCTGATTAAAAACTTTCTCACTGCTGACGTGTTACTACTGTACGAGGAAGGCGCGCTGTTACTGTTAGTTGTTAGGTTAATTGATATCCCACTAGACTGTATCATGAGCTACCGTGGTTCAAATCTTCAACGGGACTTGAAAAAAATTGTTTGAAGACATTTCATGACTGTCCATCCACGGCGTCTGTGGTGTAACGGTGTTCTAATGAAGTGGGCTCTCGTGGTCTACAAGTTAGGGTGTTCGCCTCTCTTTCAATAAGTTTTGGGTTGGAATCTGAGGTCTCGTGTGCAAGTTGTGCATGTTATAGGGGGTGCCCACTAGCGCGATCGGGTCGGGTCGTGTCGTGTCGGGTCGGTAGTTGGGGCTAGCCAAATTGAGGGCGCAAAGCGGCCATAGTGGCACAAACCGATCGACTCGGTCGGTGACCTGCAAAAACATAAGCGTTTGTTTTCAGGCCTGCGAGTCGCGCGATCGGGTGGTTTGTAGCCAATCACAACAAGGCTGAGTCACGTGTCCATGTTGACACTCAAAATCCGGTGGCGCCCTCTTCGAAAAAGTGCGGACTTTACGAACAGAGTTACCCTACTTGTGTGAAAAATAATAAAATCGAAACTAACAAAATGTGCTATTCCTATTCTTCTTCTGGAGAAACGAAAGACACAGCGCCATCTGAACCATTGCGCGGACTTCCGCGGACACTTTTTTTTGACCGAGTGACCTATCTTGTTATGAACTATCGTTGATCATAGAAAGTTATCGATGTAACCCATGTTTATGGGATTCCAGGCTGCCGCTGAACTACAACAGGGAACTGCGGAAAGGAGCCCTGAAAGCCATTGAGATTAAAGGTTTCTCTACTTTAACTTCCAGGTCGTCGGGTACAATCGCG
>NW_004797276.1:808596-812392 GCF_000002075.1 Aplysia californica
AGAGAGAGAGAGAGAGAGAGAGAGAGAGAATGAATAGCAAACAGACAGACAGACAGACAGACAGACGATGCATTCCCTCAGAAAAGGCTGTACTCTCACCGCTCACACTCGATAAGCTTAAAAAGAGCAACAGGCAGCCAAGGAGGCGTTTATGATCTCTGTGACGATTAATGAATGGAAAGCACCATTTCTGTCAGTGTCAGTTTCATCAAATTAAATTTGTCCTGACTGAGTTGCGTCTTAGACAAAGAGGGGGGGGGGATTTTTATTCTCGTGGAGGGGGGATTGAGTGTTGTGTAGTTTTATTTCCCCTCTTTTCATACTTCAACTTATATACTTGCCTTGCCACCTTTCATTTTGCAGAAAAAAGGTACGCCTGAATCGAAGCCGTCTAAAGCTAAAACCCAAGACAAGAAAAAGGAGAAGAAAGCTAAAGGACCTTCACTATCTAAAAAGCAGGAGTTATGAAGCTGCTTATTTATCATTAAAAAAATTATACTTACATTTGATGTTAACAGAAGAGTTGATTGTTGATATTGCCATTCCGTTCATGACTAAATGGCCTAATAAATTCTCCACGTCTTTTTACATTTGAGGAGCTTTATTTCCTGATTAAGAGCTACAAATACACATGTAGATGTAATTCCTCTAATTATGCTTTTATGTGTTATGGTGTTGAAAAATAAAAATATATTTTAGATCCACTTCATAGTCACATTCTGAGTTTTTTTATTTTGAAATAATATGATGGCCCTGATCAACAACTTTGAATCATATGTTCTCTCTAATACATTTTTACCCAGGATGTTCACACTTGCCAGACGCTGCTACCTAAAGAGGGAGACTCAAAGACCTAGAATATTTTAAAGTACTATGCCATTGTGTTAACTCATTTCTAATTTTTTTTAAATGTGTTAGAAACGCACGACTATTCAAATTACATGTATAAAGACACATCACACTACTCGGTACAGCTGGTTTCTGTATAGAGCCGAACACACACACACACACGCACACACACACACACACACACACACACGCGCGCGCACACACACACAAACACACATACACATACACAAACACACAGTGCATGCTAAAACAATAATAGTGGAATTCCTAATGGTCCTGTTTTGAACTTTAACAAAGTTTCCGTCGATCCTTGCGTAAAGATGCTGGTTCCCTGTTCCAAAGAACTGGCCCGTAACGAGGAACACACTTCGCCTGAATATCTCACACCTGCAGCTCGCTGTTTTTGTTCTTATGGGGTTTTTTATGACTAGTTCTTCCAGGCTGCGATGTGACGCTGAAATTATAACCACGTTGAATAGGTAATTGGAGCAGTATTAAGATACAATTAAAAGAGATCACTGCTGTCATTTACTGTATGCAGACTCTCCTGTGGAACCAATAAAGCACAGGTGATCCTATCTGGGTCGCTTCGTTGATGAAGTTAATTAACTGATGATGCATATTCTGGTCATTCGACAAAGTTTGAAGACGCGCTATTTTGTGCCACTTCAAAAAAAAGAATAACTAGAAAGAAGCATATTCCTAAAGATTTTAAAAAAAGTCTATTACCTTAACTGTTTGTTAGGAAAAAAACATGCATACTATGAAATACAATGAAACCTCATTAATACCCCCCCCCCCCAACCACCACCACCACGTTATACTGCCAGCCCTGTATTTTACCGTAAGATTTTGCCGATGTTTGAAAAGGAGCGCCTATTTAAACACAGTGTTTACGCTTTCACACCGCCACCCACCAACTGTCAGAGTTAAATGGCCCTTATTTAACTAATGTAAATTTGCCTCGTCATACCGCCAGTGAACTGACCGTCAGAGGTAAACATTACACACAGCGCACAAAACCCATTAGCTGGTTACTTGATAATCTTTCTCCCCCAAGAACAATATACACATGCACGTAGATAAGAGAAACAGAGAGAAGACTCGGCTCTGAATACATGTGCATGTACATGTAAATTTATATTGCCAACAAAAAGACACTTTTCAAACACAGATCACACAACAGAATCATGTTCCTTGACAATGGGTAGTCGAGACTATGATATATAACAGAGGAACCCCGTTGAACCACTGGTCCCGCTATTTCGCCAACTTCATTCATGTTGGTCCCAAGGATGGCGGAATAACGAGGTTTGGCTGTATGAAAATTCTTGTTTCTGATTAATATTTGACGGTTCGAAACGAGTCGCATTATTGCCTTTGTAATATCGATGACTTGACAGTTATGTCCACTACGTCTGTAAAGAGTTAACCATGCAGCCTTGTTCTGGAGCCGCCTTTCAACTTGGACGGTTTAATTGACGGTTTCAAATCCTGCACTCAATGTTCAATGCGGGTAGGCAAACCTTCCCTCCACAGCATTCACGAAAAATATCATTTGAAAACTGTTTACTGTGGGTGGTTGGCGGATGCTCTGGTGTGGTTTGCTCCTTCTTTCCTATCAAACATCTATCGTCCTTATCTCCCCTTCTTTTTTATGTTTGTTACTCTCTTGTAACACCTCTAATCTTCTAGCGCTCATATGACCTTATGTAGTTGCGAGTGCCGTAAAACCTCTACTAAAACTAAAAAACTAAACTGTTTACTCTGAGCTACACGCCTGGTCATTACAGCACACAGACAGTAGACGCAATAGTAATGATGTCCACCCCAAGTCATGCGTTCTGTTTAATTGGTTTAATTGTATCTTCCTCATGGCTCATACTCATAGGATGATTTTTGGCATGCACGAATACAACATGCCGTGTTATTGTTATGTTTGAAAACACTGATCAGTTGTATTATTCGTTCGTACGTTGTAGACACTTTTGTATGCTAGTGGACGCAGATGTTACGTCTAAGCTACAGCTATTCAATTTAAAAAAAACAACTGTTCTTCAACTTGAACTTTAATGAATAAACGAGTGGTTGATATAGTTTGGGTGCCCAAGTGCTTGCTATACCATGTAAGTATAAAGTGAATTACATTACATTATAGGCCCCTATTGAACATACGATAAGACACGGAGCTCAAGTGGAAATTTAATACTAAGCGTTCCACTGGATTGAATACGGGACAGAGCTTTGAATTATAGCCTACTATCAGTTTGACTTGTATGAATCAGTCAATTAATTGCTTATTGACGGAAGTACAAGAACAGACAGGACCACAAAACATGTCATTACTGAATTTCACCTCATTTCGTCTACAATCTTGAATCACAAACGTCACGAGTTGCCCTCGGAAACAGAGAGTGCTTAATAGGCCTACATGAACACACCAACTCGAACCAT
Organism: Aplysia californica; assembly: GCF_000002075.1. Classification (NCBI taxonomy): domain Eukaryota; kingdom Metazoa; phylum Mollusca; class Gastropoda; order Aplysiida; family Aplysiidae; genus Aplysia; species Aplysia californica. Next base: position 811,900 of record NW_004797276.1, read on the forward strand.
TCTATATCAAGAGATGGCCAAACAGATTCTCACTTTTTTCAAGCTAAATCTAGATCTAGTATGATTTGACAAAAGACAGGATACATATAATATATATACATGTACATGTATTTCGTTTGTTACCTTAGATTGTGACACTAATTACATGTAGCCTACATGACTCATCTTCGGAAAGTGAGAAAAAAACAAAACAAAGTGTCTGCACATTAATATTCCGACGGAGCCATGGGACATGACGTGGTATGATGAGGTGGGGGTAATGAAAACAGAGACGCGGTCTCATTCTGAAGTTAGAGATGGTCATATATTGGCAAATCTAAAAAAAGAAAGAAAAAAAAAAGGAAAAAAAGCAAGTGTATGTTTTGGGGTGAAACAGGGAAAGTGTATTCTATGAGTTTGCTAATCTGGATAATATGTGTGTGCATGTGTGCGAACGCGCGCGCGAGTGTGTATGTGTGTGTGTATGTGTGTGTGTGTGTATAGTCATGTACAT
>NW_004797276.1:813151-869158 GCF_000002075.1 Aplysia californica
TATATATGCCAAAATCATTTATTCCACAAGAAAAGTGAAAGAAAGGCGATAATAAACGCATGATTTACGGACAGGCTATTCGACCAACAGATAGATTAACAGGTCACAAGGGCTAATTTTAAGATAAGCCTCATATAATTATTATGATGACTAAACACAATGAGACATAAGATTGGTCAGTCAAGCAGTAGATAAAATCTGAGAGACAGGTCGTGCTTTCAAAGAACGTTATAAGATCAACAGTTACTAGATCTAGATCTTTTCTGACATCTGATAGTGTACCGCTTAAATACATGGTCTCAAGGGCAATATCATTAGCGATTCTTTTGAACTCGAAGGCGGTCGAATTTTAAGTCCTCCTGTACAACCTAAACTCAATATAAGGTATAATAATAAACAATATAGGCCCTAATTTATCTGCGACATAATTTCTGTCTGGTTTATCATTATCATTCTCAACTCTCAACCCATTCATTCAAGAAATCCTCAGAAATGGCATTGTATCTTTGCAGATCGTTCTGCCTGGGCCTACTTTATGTAAGCCAGCCAGTAAATGAACGCAACATAATAAAAACGGATTGTTCTTAAAAACAAACAAATTTCCGCTTCGGCGACGCCCACTTTTGTCTGGCCTATCCACAGGCCAGAAGGCTAGTTCATCGCAGGTATGATTCCACTTTAGATTAGAGTAGAGCCCCCTGATATAAAGCTAGCCAATGAAAATACTTGTAACAGCCGTGCTCTTATGTGAGACGGGATTTGATTGAACACCGATGATCTAACATAAATTGTCAGCAAACATGGCGGCTGTTGACTGTCCAGCTCTGTAAACAACAGACAAGTTGGTGTGCTGATATGATCATGGCTGGACATATCTTTTCTGTTACTGCCTAGGAAGAGGTGCTGTGGCCAATTGTTACCGGGACACAAGGGCACAAGGTAGTTCAATTCAAGTAGTTGATTTTGCTTTCAGATTGATAATGTGAAGGCTGTAGATTTGGACAACTGGCTGGTCTACCACACTCCACACGACACAACAGACCACACGTTACTAAAAGATAACATTATATTATTCTACACTACTAGACCTCTACTAACTACTAGATTCTAGGCGCTTTTTCGGAATTTCCAACCCCCCTTATTGGGCTTAGATCCAGATCTAGATCTAGATCTATATGTTTGATGCGCAGCGAGCGAGAGATATCAAACCTGACCTAACAACTGCAAAACAGTAAAATTCAGGGCGCTTTTTCGGTAGTTCCTACCCCGCAATTTTATTCACGGGTTTGGGCCACAAGAGTAGGAGGGGGGGTTTCAGGGGGGCATGCCCCCCTGAATTTTACCATAATTTAATGTTTTGCAGTTGTTAGGTTTGATATCTTAGCTCACCGCGAATCAAACGTATAGATCTAGTTCTAGATGTAGGTCAGGCTCAAGGGGGGTGGGAACTACCGAAAAAGCACCAAATTCAGGGGTGGGTGGGGGTGGGGGGCATGCCCGCAGTGTTGCGGTCCCGCGGTCCTTTGTTGTCAGTTGGGTACAGTAAAACCACGCTTCGAGGTGACGATACTGGCCAAGATTTTCAATGCATTCAATGCCAAACTGCACATTAAAATAGCCAAAACACAATTTTAAAAACAAAAACGGATCGTGCAAAAAAAGGGGGGGGGGAGAGGGGTTCCCCGCAAAAGGGGAGGGGGGGTGGTGGTGCATGGGAGTCTTTCCCCTGCTAAATTTGATAAAATAATGATTAATGACAGTTTTTAGAGGCAAAATTGTTCTCGGCACTCTAAAAAACATTAAAATAATGCCGAAAAATTGTCAAAAATGGGTCTCTTTCACCCTGGCAACTCAGTCAGCTTTTTTTTCGAGTCGACTTCCGGGAACGGGACCGCAACACTGCGGCATTAGCCCCCGCCCCACCATATTTTTATTAGGTCAGGGGGGGGGGGCAAGCCCCCGTAAAACCCCCCTACTCTTTTGGCCAAACCCGGCGAATTGAATAATAATTGGAAGTGGCTATCCTCACCCGGGGTGAGAATAAAAATAGGATCTACCTCTCACCCCGGATGAGACTTGCCAGCGTAGGGTATTCTCACCCGGTGTGAAACAAGACCTTTTTTCCTCATTTCGGAACACTGTCTATCGGTGTGGATGATCAAATTGATAAAAGCCAAGAAAAATTACATTATAGCACAAAAGTAAGCTAATTTGATCATCTTCAAAGATGCTATGGCTATTTCACTTTTGGAATCGAGCAGAACTACGCGGGTCGCCATTTTGTTTTGCCTGGAAGTTTTCGCAAGATCTACTCCTCCCCTCCGTCTCTCTCTCTCTGTCTCTTTCTGAATACTGTCTATCGGTGCGGACGATCAAATTGACCAAAACAAAGTTAAAAAATGATGTTAAAAAACAAAACTAAATTAATTTGGTCGTCTACAACTACAAAGATGCTACGGCTATTTAACTTTCCGAATCGAGCCGAACTACGCGGGTCGCCATTTTGTTTTGCCTGGAAGTTCTCGCGCTACTCCTCTCTCTCTCTCTCTTTCTCTCTCTCCACTGCCCACAGACAAAATTGCACGCTTTTAGACTAACACTAACAGTAGTAATAGATCTAGAACGTTTGTTCACGGCACAGAGTTCTACAATTCTGTTATCACAGTGTAGAATTCTGTGGTTCAGGGTGAACGCTTCACTGGTTGGCCTAGTCTATAACGGTGAACGCCCCCCGGGTGAGAATAGCCAAAAGACTCGCCTGCGCTATTCTCACCCGCGGTGAGAATAGAGGTGGCCATAATAATTGGGGGGTGGGAACTACTGAAAAAGCACCAACTACTAGACTCACTAAGTAGACATATATGTATATATATAGATCTCGTTGTACGACTTATGACCACTGATCATGTAACTGTGTGACTGCCGTAGTGTTAGTTTTATTATTGCCTGGCCTAGTCCTAGATCTAGATCTAGTCATTTCATTTGGCTAAGTTTTTGGGTCCTGCTGTCTATTTATTCACACACTCGACTCATGTCTCATGTCTCAATGCTAAGCACCGTCATTGGTGGGTGTATGGCATGGACAGTATATGTTATGATAACTGTTTATGTAGGGACAGGTTCGTGTAGCGCTGTAAAAGTTCCGATACTACTGCTCCCACCTTTATGAAAGAACACAGAGTATCTTGGTCTAGATCTCTAGAAGTGTAAAGCAGCCATTCTAGATGTACTTCTTGATTAATTATTAGAATGTTCTTTACTCTCATTCTAAATTTTCAACCAATCGTGATTTTGTTGCATACCCTCACTTGGGGTAACTTTAAGAGGGGTTAGTGCAAATTCGACCCCCCACATGGGGCAAATTCGACAGGGTCTGTGTGTGACAGGGGCTGTATGCAACTTCGGCAGGGGGGCGGATTTTCAACAGTATTGGTTTCTTATTTAATTTATTATGCCCTCTCTCTCTCTCACACACACACACACACACACACACACACACACACACACACACACACACACACACACACACACACACACACACACACACACACACACACACACACACACACACGTCTCTGTTTGTCTTGCTTTCGGTCACAGGGGTGAAAGGCATTGATGATGACCCTACAGTTATATATATATGTTAGCACTTCCTTGTTCATTTTTGCCCCTTTTACTTTTAAACATATTTATCCATTGCAAATTATTACTTTTTAAAATAGTTCATGTTTTTATTAGAACTTTAGGCCTTATTGCATTGAACTTAATTACTTAATATTTCGCACATAGTTTACCTAAAAAAATCTGGGCTCTGGGATAGTTCCTTCAAGGTTAAAAAAAGAATGGGGAGAGGTTTTCAGGGAGGCATCCATCCCCCACCCTGTTTTTTCCTATAATTTAAAATTTATTTTTTTGCAATTAGATGTGAGATTTTCTTGAAAGCCTATGTGACTGTTTTAGTCACTGTATCATACTGTCTGTATGTAGTGTGTGTTTGGTAAAAAAAAGTGCGCATGTTTAGCCCCTGAAAGCAATACATCTGCTCATGGGAGTCATTACAGTAAAATTTACAGAAATTTGTAATGGTTAATCTAGGTCAGTTTGATCCTTTGTTAAATCTTGCCGGGAGCAAAACTTCAAGTTTTAACTTTTTATTTAATTTACTTTAGCAGATCACCCACTTATTTCTTGACTGATAAAATTACACTGTAGTGTCTCCGACCAGGTGCCTTGCTCTTAAATAAAGTATTATTTGAACAGAAAGAAAGTGAAAGCCAGGTAAATAAGTTCTTCAAACTCACAGAATATACGCCTGAAAAACAATATTTAAAGAATGTGCTGTATTTTTATTATATCATTTGTAATTTACTGAAATGCCTTTCTCTGTAGGCCTATTAGGTCCAGTAGACGTGTAAGTTGAAGCTGATATCTTCTCCCTGCTTTCTATCAACGCTGTTGTAAATAACTTTGGAATTTTTAGTTTCAGAGTCACTCTCCTTGCTATTACCGTAAATGATTTTATAAGAATTAGTATCAACTTATCATCTTGTAATCATGATAATATGATAATCGCTCTCTTCATCTTCATTTGACTAGCCTTTTACACTGAAAATCTTGTAGTTGATCCATGTCTATAGATTTAGAGCTATTGTCTTGGAACAAGAGGTGAAGATCAGTTGACAGTATTTTTTGCATATTTGTCATTCAAATTACAAGGAACCAATTGGAGGTTGTGGTATAAATATATAAAAAGTTTGCGAATTGCAGTGAAAACTAAGAAAATCTGATGTCAGTTATGTTTTAAATGTCAGGGTGAACTGGTAATGACAGAGTTGTCTCTGTGGGGATTTGAGAGTGGAGTATCAATGACCAAGTGCTCATTCTCGGGTGGATTGATTTGAACAGTCCTTGTGTTTTATAGGGGAGAACATTGTTTAAAGTTGTGAACCATTACTGTTCTCTGTTTAAATTTTTTTCTAAATTATTTATTGACACTCTGAAAAAAACATTTGTAGCATGATGTTGTTTGTTTTTATTCCCGACAGCATCATTCTCTTGTATATTTGTAGACTCGAAATGATTTGTCGTACACTTCTTTTGACAGCAGCAGATTGACAGTAGAAAAGGATTTTGACTCTAGAAAGAGCCCGATATTCCAAACCTTCATCTGAAACGATCTCCCAATTTACATTGGAATCCTACCCTAGGAGAATTATTTAACGACTCCGTTGTATCATTTTGAGTACATCTAATGAAAGACATTCTTTAAAGTAAGTCACACTGCTTTGTATGTGACATATAGAGCATTAAGATGATATGAAAGTGGCATGGCTTCCTCTGTGAAGACAGTTTTTTTGTGTGCTTTCTTTATTTACTGTTATGTTGATTGTGATGTTTGTATTACGTCATTTTTTTTCTATAAAATATTTTGTTATTTATAACTATTTTTGTTTTCTAGATGGAGGTCGTTGGGAATGGATGGCTGTGGGTCATCCTTGGCTCTTGCCTTTTCTTTATCACATTCGGAGGACTGGCTGTTTTCCTGAGTCTGTATTTTGTTGCTTTTTGTGCAGGGTAAGTCAGAAATGTGTTGTGAAGATGACATTGTTGTTCAAGCTTGAAATGTATTTCTCTTTAACTGGAGGCTTTGAAATATTTTTTTTTCTTCTGATCTCAAGAGATTGTTAAAAAAGGAGATATTTATAAATGTTATGTTAGATAGATTTTTCTGTGATGTGTGCTCATCTTCATGTTTTTCATGCCTAGCTCAACATTTTTTTAACATAAAAAAAAAAAAATCCATCCTTTTCTTAAAAAACTACTATTACCAATATTTCGATTCAACCATGTATTGTTTAGTCAGACCTATTCATTACCATGGAGATGGTGGCCATCTTGAAAAAAAAAAGTACATTTTTGGTACATCACCATTTCTATAACTTTCACTCTTTGGTCATTTTTCCACTTGAAATATCTTCTAGTGACACAGTTGTACATAGAGAAAACCTTTGATTGTCTAATTTATCTTTTTTTGGGTACTTTTCAAAGCCATCAAAGTGAACCTTATATTTTTATTAGAAAATACACCCGCCCACTCCTAAATATCAAGGTGTAAAAAGAAAGTAAGGTACAAAAATTGTGAGTCTATCCCTGTTTGTAGAAACGGAGAAGCTAGCCCCATGCTAAATTTGAAGACTTTTTCTCCAGAAATAGTAAAATAGTGATGTACCAACTGTTGAACAACACCTGAAAAATGAAGTTTTGAGAAAAATCACGTTTTTATTTGTAGTACACTTGTTAGCTGACATGTCACATGCTATGTAAAGTGGTTAGTAGCCAAATATTTCATACCAATGAGTGTTCTGAATCTACCTTAACAAGTAAAATCCCCTGAGGAGTAGGTAACACCCTCCTGTTCCTCTTTTAAAAAAATCTTTTTCATAGCAATTTATTTAACTGTTTTCCATAAAACATTCAATATTTCAACGAAATATACTTTCCATCTATATTAATCAATGAATTAATATTTTAAAAATTAAAATAACGCTAAACAAATCGAAAAACATAGTTCTTACTCGTTTCTGATATGGTTCCATTTTCCGGAAAAGACCTACTCGGTGGCAGTTCATGCAGCAGTTGCTATCGACCAACCACATCAAAGATTTTTAGCACTCGTGTTTCTATTTGAATGCTACTGGTCAATTTTTTTACATGGCATTACCAAGATCATATTTAAAACATTTGTGTATCTGTTGCCCTCAATGATATTTTAGACTTTGTATGTTTTATTTCCTGACTTCATTTCTTTAAATGTCCTTTTCAGATGTCTTGTCATTGTGTTTCATTTCGGAAAACAAGCAATGGCTAATGAAGAAAAGCATGATGATGTTAGTGGAAGATGTCATGTCAGTAAAGGTCTTGAAAAGGTAGGTTATTGCATCCATGGTTGTAGAGATGCATTGAGGGCAAACATGCTGATTTCACAAAGATAATTTAATAAAATGTCAGACATTGTTTTACTAGTGGCTCATCTTTTACTTGTGTATTGCGTGTGTTACCCTTGATTTTGTTTACATAGATTTCATCATCATCATCATCCAGTGCCAGATCTGTGACAGACATCGGCGATCATGGTTTTCCATTCATTCCTTTGCTCAGATGCTCTCAAAAAAGCTACGTTTCCCTGATCTTTCCCAGTAACCCATTTGTTTAGGTTCCCTAAGTATGTTGTTCTGGGTCTACCCCTGCCTCGCTTGCCCTTAATTTTTCCAGTGAGAGCTAGATGTTCAAGACCCTTATATGTCTATTCAGGTGTCCCAAAAACTGCATTTAAGGGAAGGAAACCATAAGAGTCGCACTGTATTCATGACCTGGTAACAAAAAGAGATAGTTTTGTAGTTTATTTCCTGACAGGAGGGAAATTTCAATTGATTATATGGGATCATTTTTTTCTTCCAGATTTTTTTTGACGTGGCGTTACCCAGATCGTATTTGGAACATTTTGTGCTGTTTTATTGTTCTCTCAAGGTTACTGAAAAGTATAAATACGTACATCATTCTTCTTCTTTTTTTTTTTTTCCACCTGCAGATAAAAGAGTCGATGGAACCCACTACAAAAATAAAAAACTTTGATAAAAGAATGACAGGTGCAAGCGTGATCGATGATGTTTTGAAGGAGGTATGGTAATTGCTAAATTATTTCCATCCTTTTTTTGTGGACAATTCAGGCTGGTTCTTCAATATTTACGTTATAATATAGTTAATGGTACCAGAGACTCCTGTTTCATTATTACTTATGTTCACTTCTCTTTATTGTTTCTGTAAATTATCTTTGCTGAAAAACACAGACTAACAGAATTTTCATAATTTTAATCTTGAAACAACTAACTTGTCATTGACTTTAGGTTTTTATCCAGCTTCAATTTTCACCAATATTTGATGCAAGATGAAACAAATTTTGAGACTGATTTCCTCTTGCAGATTCATGAACGATAATATTACCCTTTGTTTGGTCTGTTTTGGTGTGATTTAAGGAATGAGGTAGATAAATGTTGTATGAAAATGTTTCAGGTTCTGGAGTACACGGTGCGCGACTATATAAAGACTTGGTACAGGCAGATCAGTGACCATGACAATTTCCTTGTAGACATTTGGCAATGTGCACAAAAAGTCGTAATCAGCTTTTCAAACAGGTTTGTATTTAGTGTACTATCTGTTCTTGATATGTGTTTGGATACCCTTGATGTAACTGTATAGTTCATGAATATACCCAATAGCTTTATGCAAAATCTGTTGACAAGTCTGAAAGTTATTTTCTTGCTACATGTACTTGGTTCTGCCTTTATTGTTACCTACTTTTATGGCATTTGTCAAAATTATGAATTCTAAGAAATCAGCATTTTTCTGCTCGTTTGACAATTTTTATGGAATTTTTTTTTGGGGCTGAACACCTTTTATGTTAATTCAAAAACACATCCCAGTGGGGATTTTACTCAAAAACGTTGATTAAGGCACAAGAAATGTAATTTTGCAGTTTCCAGGGACTCTCAAACTTTTGAAGTCCCTTAACTTTGGCGGCCATTTTCTCACCAATTTTACCTCTGAAACCAGGCAACCCCTACATCTTTCAATTGCAAATATCTCGAATTCTATTCATAATAGATGAGTATTTTTTCATCGAAAGCAGGACAGATGAACAAGCCTTTTTAAAAATTCCAATAACTTCACTTGCCCCAAAATTGACGAATGCCTGGGTCACCACTTTGTGACACATATATAGCACAAGTTCTTTTGGTGAGACATTTATGTGGTCAGTGTTACAGATAATTCAAGTTTTTGAAATGTTTTATTATATCACAGGTCCAAAGAAATTGACTGGATGCCTTACTTCACACAACGCTTAGTGGATGACTTTGCATCACATATCAGATTGTACCGACGAGCAGCGGACAAAACTGCAAAGTCAAAAAATGAAGGTGATGGTTGCTTGCTGACGTAATTATTAAGACATTCGAAAACTTTTTTTGCTTTTAGGTATCTTTTTATCCTGAAAAGGAAGGAAATGAATCCTTTCTGATGGATCTCAGTAGATTTAGTTACAGTGTGCTAATTGCACATGCATTTCAAAACTTTGACGGTTTTTGACTGATCTAGACCTTTCTAATTCCTTGTTTGTAAATGTAAGTGTTGCAAATTTTTTACTGTGCTTTTGATTTTCAGTGTTTGTATTGGTACGTATAGAAAGATAATTGTACACATTTAGTGCTTTTCTTTCTTTTATTTTAAAGACTGATAAGTGTTGAATGAACTTTTTTTTTGCTATTGTCTGCTAAAGCCTCACAAATGTATTCTCAAGTGTGTGAATATATTTGATTCTTTTATTTCATTTTTAATGTGAGTTGTTTTTCTCTTGAGGTTACGAAAGGACTGTGGCATTTTTATCCTCTTTTCAGATAATGGAGCTGCCCTTGAAAGTGCTTTCTTTGACATGGAAGTCGAGATGGAAAACAGCATGTGCAGAGACTTAGTGTGCCTTGATCCCAAAGCAGAACGACGTAAGCAGTGACACATTTGAGGCCATAGTGTTGTGACACTTAAGTTGACTAAACAAAATAATTCAGTTTCTGTTATGTAGTGGGATAATAATAGATTGAAACAGATTTAGCGTGAAGCTTTAAGTGAAAGGTATACCATCTTTTTTGTGGTTTGTGTGTCATGTCTGATTTTTGGATGACCAGTAGTTGTTGGAGAGTAGTTATGTCTCTTTTTTTTTGGTCTGTTTCAGTTAAGACAGTGGTGCTTCGTAAATATTTCTTTTTGTGATTTTTTTCCCTTTGAACACACTGTCCTTTCCTTTTTAAAAAAAGATTTAATCCATTTCTCTTTCTTTTACTGATACATGTATGTTCAATATTAATATAACATTAAATATTTTTCTTTCCTCAGAATATTTACAAGATTTGAGTGAAGTGTTGTTGTATTTGTTACTGCCGACTGAAGATTTCCACAACAAGCCATTCCGATACATAGTTAGAGTAAGTGATGAACTCTGCATGCAGGGTGGCATTTGTTTACAATTGAATCGGTGAGTCAGAAAACTGTCCAGGCCATGCAGAATTTCTAAGTAGCTCTTCCTACTGAAATAGTGCTGGTCTCTTTATTTGGTTTTGGTATTTTAGGTCTTTTTTCCCGATCACATGTACTGTAGGCCTGCAGTGTTTAGAAATGATGAATGAAAGTCATGACTTTTTCCTCTTGTGTCTTGTCTTTGATAAGAATATATGAATTGTACCTCTAATCTGACATTTCATTGTGGGAGAAATATAGACAGTTTTTTTTCTCTGATATAATTTTAGGCCCTTTTGATTAAAATGTCAACCTTTTATTGTTTGTTTTCCAGGAGGTTCTAGTCAATGGAATTTTCCTACCAACTATTGACCTTTTGTCTGATCCAGATTATATTAACCAGTATATTGCATGGTTGGTAAGTAAATCAAGAACATTGGAAATTGATTGTGCTCTTATGTACTTGTCATTTACTTGTCTTTTTTTGAATAATTGATTTATAATTTTTTTGCGTTCATTCTCCTTGGTTGTTGGCAGCATTTTAGTAATGTGTCTGAAGTTGTCTAATAGTATTGTCCTGAATAGTAATACTAATATTTGAGAAAGTGACTGGTAATGAGGTTCAATAGTTCAGCGAAATGTCGCCTCAGAACTATTTTGTCGAAAGTCACTCTTTATTTAAGTACAAAATAGTTCTGAGGTGAGGAACTGTTTATTTTTTTTTAAAGCAATGATTTTTTGTGTTGTCTTTCTATCTTTCCAGTAAGTAGGTTTTAAATTGTTTTAAATCCGTTTTATCTCTGTAAACCTTTAGGTCATTATTGTGTTGCAAGTGCCGTAACACTCTTACTAAAATTTTTAAAAACCCTTTAGGTCACCAGGTATTTACTCCATGCAGAAAAATGGAAAGCCTGTCAATTTCTCATTTTTCTGTCAGTGCTATGAGACGTCTTTCACCCCTGAGACTTTCCTCACTGTGATACGGTCCAGTGATCATATGGAGGAGCTGCTGGCAGTAAGGGACAAAGTGGACTCGGACATTGCTAGGTGGCGCTCCAAAGACACTGGGGGCAGTGACGGTAAGAGCACCTGTAGCATTGAAATTTAATGACTTTTCGGTTATACTTTTAGAAATTGAGTGTGGAGGAATGGAAAGGTTTTGGTTGTGCTGAGCTCAATTATATGGCTGTGTTATTTTTTCTTTTAAGGTAAAAAAAATGATGAGGAAATTTGATAAAACCTTTATTTTTTACAAGTGTACCCCTAAGTATCATTCATAAAGGTTTTAGAAAAGAAATTTTGGTAATATGTATCTTTTCTATTCCCAAAGTTATACTTCCAGTTTACTTTATCTAAACGAGCAAATTGCTGTGGTCTGAAATAAGCAAAAACACTTTAAGCTAGCCGCTGTGTGTGGGTGTCTGTGTGCTTGTGTGTGTTTGTGCATGTGTGCCTGTTTGTGTGCATGCATTTGTGTGTCAGTGCGTGCGTGCATGTGTGCGTGCATGTTTTTTGTGCCTGCCTTTATGCACTACCATGTGAGCTTTTCATTTAGAATTGCATGTAACAATTCTGTTGTCATTCTCTCGTCAGACACGACTGTCAAGCAAAATTTGAATAGCTTGATGTTCCTGCGTGATACCTGTGATTTAAGAATACGTCGATTGCAGGATGGACCTGTCACAGAACAGATTATTGACGTGAGTGTTTCTGTCAGTCGGTATATTATGGTTGACTTATCTATTCCTGTGGTGGGATAATGTGGTCATAAATTCTAGATTTTTTTTGTTTGTGTTCACGAGACCTGCATTTTTTTTTTCAAAACTTCCCTCTTATTGGTGTATTTTAGTGAAAACTGAGTTAATTTTTGTTTTGCTGTAGAAGTAAAATGTCGTAATTTCTATGGGTGATTTCCCTTTCAGCCCATAAAATACTGCTGAAAAGGCTGAAAGTTCTGCATCAAGATGTTTCTGTGAAGCCCTCAAACCCAATTTCTAGGTTCTGAGGTGGGCACTCGGCCTCTTCATCGGGTACCCCATTTGTGAAGCAAAACACTGCTGTCTAAGTAGCTCTATTTGTTGCTTTGATAGTTTTTCAAGCTATGATGGGATTTCTGTGTGCGTATTTAGTTTGTTAACCATATGGCTACACACTTTTTTCTTCTTTTTCCCCCTCCCACACTTTGGTGTTTCAGGAACCTGATTTTTTGAAGTACCAAAGCTTGTATGTACTCTCATTAGATGACATCTTCAATAACAACATTGCTCTTCAAAGCTTTATTGGTAAGTGTTTGGACTGGTTTTCTGTTTTTCATACTGTAGTTAAACCATGACCTTTGGAAGAGAATATTTACACATTTCCAGCAAACAGAGACAAAAGGGGTTGATCTTGTTGTATTTTTGTTTTTTGTATTACACACTATGCTTATGAGCCCTTTGAAATTGTGAAGGCTTGTCTTATGTTGAGAGCTGGATTTTGTTTTTGTGTATCTTCTTTGTTATTCCTCAATAAGACAAAAGATTATCTGTTTTAATGAGCTTGTCTTGTACTCAATTTTGTCTTTTTTCTTGACTCTGACTTCATCTTTTAAAGTGAAATTTTATTCCAGAATCCTTTCTGTTTTTTCTGTACCGGTACCAGTTGTCAATGAAAGCCAATCTTTGCAACAAGTAATTATTTTTTTCTATGAACCATGAAAAGTTAGTGAATGGCAAAAGTTATGTAGCAGATTAAGATCTATAAGGCCGATATAGAGAGGGTGATCAAGTTGAGATAATGCTCTAATTTAATATTGAATATTGATGTGAGTATGCTGAATTTTCCATAAGGGCATATTCAACTGTTACATGTATTTGTGTTCTTTGGTACCCTGTTGTGCATGTTGAATCTCTTGTTTTGGCTGCAGGAATTTGTCCAGAGAATGAATTGTTATAGTTGACCTTTTACTCCCTTCAAAACTATTTCTCTAGTGATGTAACCACTAAGCCCCCGCTGTCGCTCACTGCCTGCTGTTTTTTACCAAGTCAGTTTGGGATGTGTCCATTCGAAAGTAAACAAAATGTCTTTTAATAATTTTCTAAGTTCACTTGTCTTACCTTTTCTCCTCAGAGTATTTGAAGAGCAGAGGTGGAGAACAATATTTGTTTTTCTACTTGAATGTAGAGGTAAGATATTTTTATCATTTTGTTTTATACAGCCAGCACACGACTTTATAGAGCATATTTCACATTTTATGCTGAGTGGGTGTTTTAATGCTGTTCTCTGGACTTTGTGAAATTGAATGTCTGGCTAGCTAATGATTTACAAAAGAAAATGTCAGCTATTTAGCTTTAGCACTTCTTATTACACAGGGGGCTGGATTTCTAGAACACTTTTATGGTACGAGCCACAGTCTCAAAGAAGACATCACAAATAGTTATGTTCCTATTGTTTCTTGGATACTGGTGATCCACACATTTATTTTGACCTTCCGGCAAGAATAACGCTCGTGGCTTTAGTTTAGGCTTGGGGGGGGGGGGAAATGCCTATATTTGCTGGCTGTATGATAACTCAAAGTTGGTGCTTGGATTTGAGGTAAATAGGAGAGGAGTTCATGGTGGAAAGCTTCTTGATTTCTATGTTGTAGTTGTCATTTTGAAAGTCATTGTACCAGCTACAGTGCAGAGGCGGAGGCTTTTATACATGTGTCAAACAGGTGTGAGGGATCCCCAAAACCAATTAGTTTTCCTGACAGATGCCGTGTTAACACTGCAGGCAATCACTGCCGACAACCACTCAAGGCTGCGAGAAGCAATAGAGGACATTCCATGCCTAAGGATCAAGCTGCAGTATCTAGGGAAACAATCAGGTGAACTGGATGGCAAAAGCTGGGTGCGCTGAAAAAACAACCGGACAACATCATCAACTATCCAGGAGAAAAAAAACCCCTCATAAAAATGCTGTAACAAACTCCGCAGACACCAGTTAACTACCATGAGCTGTCCCGCCAAGAATTAAACTAAAAACGTAATGCACAAGGCAATCACCAGATGCCAGTGTGAAGAAGCAGACCAAGCTGTGGAGCACATCCGCCAGCAATGCAGGATACACAGAGCCTAAAGACAGGAAATGTCACCAACCCCAATACCACTACAGGAGAAGCTGTACGGGCCAGCAGAGGAACTAAGCAGGATGGCCCAGTATATGACAGGTATTGGTCTTCAAGGGCGATGCGGTGGAGAAGAAGGAGATATATAAAATTTGTTTTTTTGTGCTAGTGATTGCCTTTGTTGACTGCTGTGATGATTGTGTGTCATTTGGCTTTCAGGGCTTCCGTGCAGCTGCTGAGCAGCAAATTTCTGAAATGCAGAAACAGACTCAAGACTCGGAGACTGCTGTGGAGCCAGATCTTGAGTCCCTGAGGAAGTTAGCTGTTATTATTTATGATCAGTATTTATCTGATAAGGTAGGAATTTTTGTACAAAATGATTTTCATATTTGTTTTATTTTGTTGCCTACATGTTTTCATTGCTGAAAGAGAAATATTGTCTTTTACACTGTTAGGAGTAAACATGATAAAGCTGACTCTTTGCTCATAGTTAAAAGCAATGTTTATTGAAATTTTAAATACTTTGCTTTGTACACAAATAATGGTAAATGTTTCGTTTGGAGGACATATATACTTGTGCTTTTTGTATATTTTTGTCTGTCAATCTTGTTTGAACAGCTTCTTATTTTATATTGCGAAAATATTTCTACAGTGAACTGCTTTTTCAGGGGGGGATTTGGGGGGGGGGGGGGGTGTTTCACGTTTGCTCATGAATTCTTAACCCTTCCAGCCCCAGCCATTTTTGTGCTCTTCCTAACCCCTGTCCCAGCCAATACAGCAGTATTTCAGAAAAAGAGGCATGCATTCTAATAAAAGTGATGTCATACCTTTGTAATGAGATTTAGATAATAACATACAACAATGTTTAAAGGTAAATGAACAAATATTATTAAAATTAAAGTTTAATTAGGTTCTTTAATTTTAAGAAATGTGCTACTTTGGTACCCCCCGAAACTGAGAATATACGCTCTTGGGATGGTGGGAGGTACAAGCACTGCTGAAAATATACGCGCTTGTGGCTTGAAGGGTTAAATTGATTATCTTTGTTGTTGCTGTAAACCAATGCACACATTTTTACTATGAATTTCTGGTTTCCCTGTATAGTGCATTTTACCATACACATTTGGCTCACCAGTCTCTCTTGATCTTTTAACAGGCTTCTGTGAAGCTTAAAATTGAACCTCACATCATCAAGTACACAGTGCAACGCTTGAAAAGCAAAATGATGTCTGAAGATGTTTTCGACAGCGTCCAAGCAAGAGTGAGTGCCACTGAACAATGAATGGTAGTATGACTATAATGGTTTTTGAAAAATCAGTATAAGTGTTATCAACATATTGAATTGTTGCAAGACGTAGAATTTCATGTCGTTTTGCCCTTCTTAGGAAAAATAATGACTGTTTAGTGCAACTTGCTAAAGTTTCTTGAAGTCTCTTGGTATTCTGTTGCACTTTTTGTCATCCTGTAAGTGTACGTTGTAGGTGCTGACATTAGTCATGTTTCTATTATAAGTTAAGTGAAAGTCCACTCTTTTACTTTGACTTTTAAATTGTCGTATCATTTAGACTCCTCATTTCTCTCCAGGTGTACCAGATCCTTCACTGTCAGTTTTATGAAGATTTCCTGCAGTGCCCGGCGTATGTTCGTCTGCTGGGAGAGCTGGGGCTGCTAGGGGGGCAGTCGGAGGATGGGGACACTTTCAGCCTAGACGATGGTAAGGAAACATAAAGTTCTCCTCTATTCCATCTTGTTAGCATTTTCCTCTTTTTAATGAGTTGCTATTTTCGAGACAGCACTATGAAGGGAATATCTTGTGATTTCAGTTTTGGGTTGGAATTAATTTTGTCTGGATGGTGGGTAGCTTACTCTTTTAGCTCTTTTGAACCATTAAGGGATTTTAATGTGCAAAACTTGCACAAGGGACTTTTGAAATCTTTCACCCTTGTCTGAGAAGACTAGATGTTCAATTCTACCTACTCTAGGATTTAGGAGTTTAGAAGACACACAAAAAAAAAATATGATCCTGGCAAGGATGAAAACCCAGATCTCTGGGTTGACAGGCCAACATGATACTTGTTCAGCCACTGAACCCCCTTAGTTTATTCAATAATGCCTAGTATTTCATTTTTAATGCTCCCACATTTTTAAAACTTTGGGTGTGGGAAGTAAGATTTGTGAAATAACAGTTTATTCAACATTTTTGACTTAGTCCAGTGTTAAAAATTTGGTGCTGGTTTAGTTGAGAGTCCATTGCAATGTTTTTGGTCTACTGATGGTCGACTGCGAGACTGGTCTGACACCGTGTCTTATTGACAGTCTACTAGTTTATACAGACTAATGACAAGGATCAGTTTACATTTTCCCTCTGCGTAAAAACAGGTTTGGGACTGTCGTTTACCCCATTAAAAATGTTGGTCATCAGAAGGACTATTAATGTTTTGGCATTTGTAGTTTACATTTTCCCTCTCCCACCCACCCACTCTCCACATCTGGGGACTAATAGTAGACATCTGTATCGCGATAGATGGTAAATTAAACCAGCACAAAACATTTTTTAGGAGCAGTTGACAGGAGAATGTTCATGCTTTATTTTTTTTTCAAGAATTTTTTGTTCGGTTTAGTCTTTTATAGGTGTTTTGTATATTATCAGGTTCACATGTTTGTCTTTCAGTGGCCAGGATAATATGGTTTAAAGTAGGTTATCATTTGATTCTACTAACTCTGTACGGCATGCAGACTCTTGACTGATACATTCATGACAAACATCAGTCTTGAGAGAGTCAGATAACACTTTTGCTTAATAAGTTTTGCCTGTAGCAATAGAGTTTTAGGGCTTTAACTTTTGTATGATGAACGTGCACTTGTAATGCTCAGAAGTCCTTTCTCTGCTAGCATGAAGTGAAGTGTGCCTGACTGCATGTTTGTGAGTGTGTCTGTGTGTATGTGGGTCTTCATGTTGTTGTAGTTGCACTTTCGAAAGATATTAAAACTGTTTATTCTAAAGGTATGGGAGCCTTCACAAATGATTGGGTCATGCAAAAGTGATAGGTTGAAGCAAAGATTGAAGTGTTAAAATGCTGGGTGGTACTCTTCAATTATGAGCACAAAACCATTTGATGGCTAATGCTGAAATCAAAGTGGCAGCGAACTGTCCTTGCTCTTGTTGCTGGATTGACTCTATGCTACTATGTGATCAGAGGGACATTACTTATTAGGAGACTAAGTGTCATCAGAAATATTCCAATAAATTATTTTAGGTCAAAGTAAATGACACCAATCCCTGTTTGTCACATTCGTGGCCTACATTAATTTTATGGTTTGTGGAATCTTCTTAGTCTTAAGTGAAATAAGCACTGTATGATTGCCAGGAGATAAAGACAAAAAAGGGTCCGAATAAAATGTGCAGACGAAAGTTTTCATCAATTTTTTAAATCAAATATTTTGGGGGGAGCGGGGGTAATTTAAGTGGTCATCACCTTTGCTGATGAGGTTAAGTTTTGTCATCTTAAGCTAGCCAAGCATGTGTATATGTTCACCACTGAATGAATCGTTGTATTGTGGGTCAGTGAGTACCTAAACCATTTGCACAACCTCAGGGGCACAGAGCACTCACTTCTGAAAGTTTCTTGCTATGTTTTTTTCTTCTCTTTTGCAGTTTTTCTGCCTGTACTTTCTCTCTGCTGTGATAAAAGGAAAAGAATATCAGATCCTGACATCAAGTCAGAAAATGTTCTCTTGAAGGTTGTTCCTTCAGCATTCGCTGTTGATGCATATAGGAAGTCAGTAGATTTCTTTGCAGTCGGCTATTTTACAGGTGTCAGCATCTGACTACTTAATCAGTTAATTTCACTTCTTGCGTCGAATAAAAGAAAAAGAATCCTCCAGTCCTTTTTTGGTCTTTTTTCACGCATAAGGTTAGAGGGTATGGGTTTACATAGTGTGACTCCTGTTTGTTCTTGCGGTTACTGTTTGAGGATTTCGGCTGGGAAATGAGAGATATTGCTAGCTTTTAGTGGCATGAAAGTTTTTATGTTAGTTGAACAAGCCTACTAGATTTAGATGTAGATAGACAGTCTAACTTGATATAACACTGGTCTGTACATTTTTCTTTTCTTTGCTTCTATTGTGGCAATATAAATATTAAAATGTTATTAGAGGTTATGCAGTAATAATGTTTGATGGCATTGAGTATTGAGTTTTTGAAAATTACCATACTAAGAATGCTTTCTCTTTGCATGTTTGCTTGTATTGTACTATTTCTCTTCTTTTTTAACCTGTAGATGGAAGTGCCCAGACTGGCTCCGAATGTTCCGTAGGGAGTGTAAGTTACCACCTGCCCTCTCATCTTGTAATGTCCAATCTTTCAGTTCTGCCGAAGTAGTTTTAACATCCTTTTAACGTGTTTTTTATTATTTCATCAAACGCTGTGTCGCTGAATGTGTTTGGGAGGGGTGAAGAAGCTGAGATAAAAGTTAAGTTTTAAATTGGTCCTTGAACTTGCACATTGAAAGATTAGAGATTGTTTCATTTGGGGACATATGCAGTAATTGAAATGAAGTATCTATTCATGTACAATTTATTTGACCAAAACACAAATTTTATTGTGTAATTTAAATGAAATTCAAAATTTGAGTCTTTCCAATTTAACAAATGGGTTACCATTATGTCTGCATTATTTAAAGAGATTTTGAGAATTTTGTACAAAGAAAATAATTTTTGGGGGTTGCGTGAAATGTAAAAGTTTGTCCTACTTGTATTTTTATTGGTTAAATATTTTCTCATGTTGACTGGCAGGAGGAGCAGTCTGAATCGCCTCAGCCTGTATCACCTCAACCTGTAAGCAAGACCTTTGCTTTTGTAGGCTTCTCTCCTCTTTTTCAATATATTTTAACAACCTCTGATTTTCTGAACTGGTAGAAGTTTAACACTGAGACCTGCTGGAGAAGCCAAATTTCATGGTCACTTAATTCATAGTTTTGCAACTCGTCAAGCAGCAGACTATTTTGAAGTCATGGTATATGAAGTAATGAACCGCACACACTCACACACACACATGCACAATCACACTCACGCAGACTCCAATGCATGCTTCTTTCCCCGTTTCTTTTGTAACTGTGTAGGGAATGCTGCACTTCTTGTTTTGCATCCTTGGGTTGAGCTCGAAGGAACTTAGTGTAGTTTGAATAGCTTTTATTGTTAGCACTGGAAAAAAACTCAGCTACCTTTGCTCAGACATCTTTTATCAACTGCTTATATGAGCCCTAACTATTTTTATTTCTATATTGGTCTGACAATAATGACCTTGTGTGTAAATTACTTTACTTTCAAGTGGTGACTAGTTCCAACATTCCTGTTTAGTTCTAACCTTAATCTTTTTTGTGAAAAGATGAGTGTTAACGCCTCTCACTCACTTTGCTGTGGTGATGAATTATTACAAAACATTTTAGGTCTCACCTTTTTCTCTGTACGAATCAAAAAATAAACAGATGATGATGACACATTTATTCTTTATTCTCTCTCTCTCTTTTATAATCCAGTTTCTTTGTTCCGGCTTTTTACTAAACCAACCAGTCCTTTCTATGTTAATATACACTAACTATAATTGTGTTTAAGGCTAACCATGGTGCATTTCATCATGCACAGATCATGATTGAGCTACTATAATAACATGTTCAGAGCTGGAAATTGTGTCTGAAAGATTTGTGCCCTTACCTTTTTTTTTATTGAGCTATAACAGGCCCCGACTCTTATTTCATAGATAGGATTTTTCTGTCAGTTCGGAAGCATGCTTCCATTTTTAAAATGCTTTATTTATTGCTACATATATGACAGAACAAAATTGGATAAATAGTGCTTGTTGTTCAGGCAGCCCCCAAATGTGTAGATTTTAGGAAAACTCAGAGGTTCTTGCATGGTTTTCTTTGTAGTATTGAATTGTCAACAGACAAATTTCTTTTACAGGTTATAAAGCTAGCAATGTTTTACTTTTTTTTTAGCTCATATATTATTTATTTCATTAGCATGGCCAATTATAATTTTCATACATTTTTTCATCGACCAAAATTTTCAGTCCTTTTGGTCATTCCGTATGAGACATATATTCTGTATTTTTTAACTCTCCTTACCCATTTTTTTCCCCCGCAAAGGCATGCATTTTCTAAGCATTTTTGTTCTGTATGTTTAATCTTTTTTTTTGTGTAGGTGTGAGTAAGTTTTATGTCAGAAGTTTATTTAAGTTCTTTTTCTTTTTGGATAAGGTTTTTTTTTTTATTGTAGTAGTGAGAAGGTTTTGTAAATTCCTACTAGTGCCACGGGATTGGGATTTCTGTGAATTTTTTTGGTTTTTGCACATAAAAGTCTGGGGGTTTATTTAGATTAGAATTTAGGATGCAGGTCTCATTTAAAATGATTTTCATTTCAGTATAATTTTTTAAGAGATTAAAAAAAAATCCTTTGATTAGGTGTGCCATTGTTGGCTTTGACTTATCACAAGTAAGATGCTGTTGATTAGGAGGAACCACCGTTATATCTTTTGACTTTTCTATCTGTAATAATGTGTGTATCATCTTCTTTTCCTAGCATTTTTTTGTTAGTTGTGTCAGTCTACCCTTTTTCTAATACGCTACTGGTAGAAACAATGTGTGATGTCCTGTTTTCCTTGATGATATCTTGCAAGCTTTTCCCGACCAGTAAAAGTAGTCAAGAATTTGGCCAGTGAGTTTCAAAATGGTTTCTGAGACTTGTTTTTCCTCTGAATTTGCTCTCTCTTCATGAGCTACAGAGAGCAGTTCCATTGATAAGCTTAGAGTCTCCTTTGTCCTAGCTTTTCTGAATGCGAATGCTTCCTTGTTACGCTTCCCAGTTATATGACATGAGTTAACTTTACTTGGCTTATACTTTTTTGTACCCCATCTTTGCATCCTCCCCCTTTTTTGAGTGAACTTCGCTAGCCAATTTACCTCATGATAATGGCATAGTACAAGCCAGGTTGCAATTGAAGGTATTTCTCTTATTGAATATCTTTGTAGATCATTTTCGTAACATTTTCTCCTACTGATTTTTTATGAAATCTTCTTGATCTTGCTGAAAGACTTTGTAATTGGTTGGGTTTTTTTGCCTCAAGATGCAGACTTCTTTAAACTTGTTTTATTGTATAGAGCACATTTGTGCTCTTAACAAAACTTCTTTAATGTGGTATCTTTCTTCTTTTCTTTTTCTTTTGTAAATGTTGTGTGACTAGAGTCTTTCACATCTAATCACTAGACTTATTGTTTCTCTTGTCTATTATGGAAATAATGATAATAGGCCAGTGGTATTTGGCATACTCTGCAGGTTGCCCCTAAATAATTGTGTGTATCTTTTACCATGTAACAACATACTCCTTACCTATTCCTTGCGACAGCGTGTTATTTGCTGCAGGCATGGCTTCAGACTCCCCTACTATTTTTATTTATAGTCTGGTAGGACTTTTTCTCTGAAATTTAAAAGTTTGGGGAACTTACTAGTTTCTTTTTCTTTTGGAGAGCTTGTCCGTTCAGGTCACTGTATTCTACTTTGTACAAAACCAGTAAATTAAACTATTTGATATCAAAAGCAAAATAAAGAAGGTACGGCTTGTACACACCTCTGTATGAATATGTCTGTTGAGTAAGTAACCTCAAGCAAGTATTTTCATTTGTGTAAAGTTGAAAGACCTTTTCAATTTGGCGCACTATTTCATACCTTCATTTATTCTATTGTTCACTCATGGCATGTGTATGCTTGTAGAATTTTGTTTTGTTTTTGTTGGGGGGATTTTGGGAGTTTATTTACACACATTTCAACATTGCTCTCGCAATAATGACTTGTCTCGGAATTTTTGAGGAACAAAGAATGATGAGCCCTGTCTTCATAGGTGAACATGTGTGTGATATGTATTAACATTGGTCAGGATAAGAGGAATAACTCTTACTCTGTGCCAGTCACAGTAGAGATTTATGTCTCCAATCAGAGAACATCCTCCAAAGTAAACTACTTTGTCATGGTATAGACTTGCGACTGTTTCATCTAAAGTTAGATTTGAGGAATGCTCTTGTTCTGGAAATTCTTGGTTACAATTGAAAGATGCTTGATTCATAAGGATGTTATTGTAGTTTCACTGACAAAAGATTTTTTTCCCCTCCTTTTTTTTAGCTCATGTATTAGACCCAGTACCGTACTGCTCTGCATTTTCACACATTACCATATTTAAAAAAATGATACTTCTTTGTAAGTGAGGACAAGAGTGCCTGTCTTGTCATAAAATGTCAAATCGTGCTTGGCTATTTTTTTGTCCCCTGCTACTGGAAAATATCTCCCTATTACTTTCAGTCTCAAGGATAACTTGAGATGTGTGAGGCAACCTGCAAGAATTGAGAATGAGTCACCAACTGGAAATTTTGACTTTTTATTCGATCTCACTGCAAGGACTGTCCTGGGTATTCTGCTCTTTAAATTTGGAAAATATCTGTTCTCAAAGCAACGTTAGGGTGAAAAGAAGTCTGAAATTTTAAAGAAGCACAAACTGAGAAAAACTGGGGTAAAAGTTTCAACACACATTTATTTTCAAAATAGTCTTAGAAATGCAGTTTGGCTCTTACTTTGGCCCCTAGAATGCCCAGTTTTAGAGTTGCACCTATAGAATAGCACAAAAACATTCACAAATCTCTTTATAAAGAATGAAAAAGTAGATAAAAATGCCAAACGATGTCATAGTTTACTTTCTAGTTTTGGTGACCAAAATGAAGTCTGAATAAAGAGCTGCAATCATTTGTGATAAAATTGCATATTTTGTTTGGAAAAAAGCAAAAAAAAAAAAAGGGTAGGTCAGAAGTTTATCAAAAGTAAGACATTTAGAGGCCTTGTTTTAGGAAATAATCATAAGATGGTGGGGAACACCGGGCGCCCCAGTATAAATAATTCAAACTTAACCTGGGATGACTCATTCTCATGTTTTGGCCTACAGCTCAGAACTTTGTTTGCAGAAATATTCTCCTCTTGCAGGCCGCCTCACCTATTTGAACAAAACTAACTACCGTTGTTCTGAAGGAGATGAGCTCTGGATTATTGATATGAGGAGCCTTAATTAAGGCTGGAGATTTTGGCAATATATGTAGAGCGAAACAAAGGAAAAGAGAGAGAGGTTAACCTGTCATTTAAATACCTTGGACTGCTAACGATTATGTAAAGGGTCGTGTTATGACTATTATATATTTTTTCCCTTATAATGACCAGGATGAAAAAAAACCCCATAGTGTTGAATTGATCCTTCAGTTATAAAAAAAAAAATGAGGTGGGTTTTGTCTTTTAGCTTTGCTGAAAGTGAGATTTTTAAATCATACATATTGTTGCTAAAATGACTTGAACAGAGAAGTCCGTTCCTGATTCACTTCTTAGAAGTATGACCTTTCTTTGAGTAAATGGTAGCTTTTGTTAAGATAGAATGAAAAAAAATAAGACATTCCTGTGAAGTAGTTTTTTAAAGTCTTTCTTAATATTGACATGATTGTATAGTCCCTGTGAGTTATTTTAGGTCTTCTCCAGTCTAATCTTTTCCTTTGTATCTTATATTGTTCAGTACCAAAACCTTAATTGAGGAAAGGGTTGAAATTGACTCTGTTGTTTTAGGAAAGTTAAAGAGTGTCGTCATGGTTTGTTGTCTGTGTTTTCCCAGGCTGAGGACCTGGTGGATGTGCAGAACGAGGAGTCTATTTCGGACACCATTTCTGTGGGCTCCGCATCATCAGCCACCTCCGCAGGCTCTCCGGCTGGGGATGTCTACCTCTACGCTCAAATCACTCAGTCAGGTACAAACTATGCTTGATAATTTTTAAAGGTTAAGAGAAGAGAGTTGGATTTTATTGATCTCCTCAAAGAAAATTTGCTGTGGTATGGCAAATACATATATACTGGTCAACATACAAACATACACTCACATACCCCCTCATATTAAATGATAAAATAATGGGGAAAATTACTTGGCTGCTAAAAGTTTTGTAAGGTATTAAAGTCTAATGATTTTCGCCATGGTAATTTTAGAATGTTGCTATTTGGGCGTCTTTTTGAAGGAATGTACAGGTTATTACAAACTTCAGCTACAAGCATACGGGCACCTTCCCCATTCCTTTTGGTCCAGCTTTGGGAATGCTTGACTCTTTGTTTGGCCAACTTAACACCTGAAGGGATGTCACCAAAGGCCGGTATGTTCTTGCTGCTGGCAGGTTTTGAAGATGTTAGTGCTACATTGTAGTCCTTGCTGAACAGGGGTTATAGCTGTTTCCAACGTCTCATGCAGTAGACTGGCTTCTGTGGTGTAGTGGTAAGGCGCTTCAATGTTGCATGCAGGAGACTTGAGTTTGATTCCCGAGTGGGGAAACATTTTTATCGAGCATCTCTGTCTTTCTGCTGGGATGTTGTGTCCCTCTCAGCCCAGGTAGGCCCAGTCATGCGGGGTTGGAGCCTGCCTCCTAAATGATGTAAATTGTGCACTGTGTTAATGGGGGCATAAAAACACCTACATTAATTAAAATATCATTCAGCAGAAACTTTGACTATCGAAAAAAACAGAAACTTTGATAGAGTGTAATATTTGAAAATGTTCAAACATTTCCTTGACAGGTATTGTGAAGGAGCCAGACAAGAGTGGCAAAAGCTATGCAGTGTTTGCTGTTACTGTGCGAAAAAAAGAACCATATGCTGAGGAGGAAGAGATGTGGGATGTGTACAGGAGATATAGTGACTTCCATGATTTACATATGATTTTAACAGAAAAGGTAAGTGGGCAGTCTTGTTTCAGTATTTCAATTTTACACTTTACTGTCTGATGAAAGTAGAAGACCTTTCATGTAGCTTCATTCATGTTACTGATGTATGCAGATGTTTAGGCTTGGTGGGGAAAGTCAAGGCATGTGGGGTCAATGACAGCCAGGAGTGAAAAGCTGGTCTACATTGACTGGTGACAGGATGTTGTCTAGTTAAAATATGGAATCAGAGGTACAGTGCAAACTGAAAAGGGATGAAAGATCAGAATCTGATAGTGTTGGCAATTCCTAACAAAACTTTGGTGATCGCGTCTCTGGTGGGTCTGTAAGTTCTGTTGTAGCTCTTCCCTGTTCATAACTTCTTACAGAAGTATACAAATATACATTTTGTAATGCACAATAACCATGCTGGTGGTGTGCCTAGTTTATTGCCATCGATAATTTTGTTGGAGTGCTCTTTGCGCCTTTGTCATGCCTTATTTTCTGTGAACCATAGGCCACCATGGCTTTTAAAAATATTTTTTTTACTGTTTTGTTAATTCGCGTTGACTGGCACAGTAACAAAAGCTGTGTCCTCTACAGAGAAAAATATAAATTTTACCACTTAACGTGGAATAAGTCCATAATATGGTCTCACATTTGCTACCTCCCAGTTCCCAGAACTGACCATTCCTCAACTACCTGGAAAAACAGTACTTAAGAAGACAAATCAAAGTTTCCTCGAGAAAAGGAGGAAAGACCTTGATAAATACCTCAGGGTAAGTAAATAAATTGTTTTCTCTGTGAAGTAAGGTTTGTCTTGACACTTTCTCTATTGTTTTAATTGATTTGTTATAGCTTGTACAAAGACTTTGGCCCTTATCACAGCATGTTGACAATATTGCTGATCATTTTGCAGTTTACTAGGGTCTGATTATTGTTCATGGTTTGAAGAACCTGATAAGCCTTTGGAGGTTAAGGTTAAGTCCAAATTGAATGAAACTTTTATAATTTCCTTCCTGTTATGTTTTTAACTGTCAATGTCACTTGTGTGTTCTGGTGAAGAAAAAAATGCACTGACTGGACACAACTTTTTTGTTTTTAGTAGGGTAGGGCATTGAACCTCACTGTTTTAATTTCTCTCTCAGTAGCTGTAATGAAGTGACCCATTTCCTTTCTTTCAGAGCCTTATGAAGCCAGAGCTACTCCAGAATGTTGCAGGCCTCGAAGATTTGCTCAATCAGTTCCTTCACACTGGAATCTGGGAAAAGCACAAATCAGAGTTTTCTAGAAAGGTACACATTGTGAGGCCAGCACTTATCATTTTTCTCTCAGTCAATGTGCTTCATCAGTTCAATAAACAGGAAATGAGAATTAATTGGGGATTTTTAAGGGCAAAAGAGAAACAATACATTAAAGCATCCTTTCTCAAAGAGGCCTGGTTGAAAATATGTGCTGAAATGAAACAGAATATGAAGTTTTAAAAATTGTGGTTCATCGTTTGTCAGTTCATAATTAGTTTTGCTTGATTTATATTTGTTTTGTAATACAATTAATTTTCATTTGCATAGATTGAAAGAAAGAATTCATTGCTGTTTTATGCAGTGAAGTTATGAAAGATGTTTGATTCCGTCCATCAACTTTATCTTTTTCGTCACAGATGGACACAATAGTAAATCCACTGAAAACAGCTTCTAAGAACGTGGGCAACGCTGTCAAAAGTGTCCCAGATGGTGTATCCAAGATAGGAGATGGTCTTGGCAAGGTGTTTGCATCCCAAAGAAGTGTAGGTTTTCATTAATAAGAAACAATTTAGTGTTTGGTAGTTATCTTGTGACTCTTGTGGTTTTGTGACTTTGTCATGTTTTTAAAAAAAAGTGAATCCAGTAATTAATGTTCAGTTTTTACAGACTTTACTTGGCACTGTGGTTTGGAACTATATGCAGCGAATATTTTAAGATTTGCTGTTTTATTGTTTTAAGAGTGAAAAAAAGAACAGAGCTTGATTGTTGCAGAGCTTGTTTTGTTTATGACCTGCTGTTGAACATAAATACCGATATATATGTACTTATAAATATGTTGTTACTTTTTGGCACTCCAGATGGAACAGACAAAAGCTAGAGAACTGTTAAATCAAGGCAAAGTGGGTGCAGGATTAGACCCTGAGGTGAGACTTTTTGATGTCATTAATTTTCACAACTGGTTACATGATTTCTTATTAAATGAAGAATTTCACAACTTGTTACATTTCTGGTCAAATTAGTTAAGAAATGAAAGAATACGTTTCTGGCTCACACAAAAAGTAGGATGTTTTTAATCAATGTTTGTCATATCCCCACCATATAAACAAAGTAAAAAAGTTGAATTCGCGACACCTGGAAACTTTAAAAGCCAAAGTTGTGTTCTGATGAACTTGTGTGTGTTCCAAAATACACTGAATTTTTGTTTTAGAAATGAAAACTGCGCAAGGCTTGTTGACCTTAGAGGCTTGTTAAGCAAAAAGAAAACATGGTTATAATAACAATTGACTGGTGCCTTATCAGGCTGTGCTATATCACCCTCCCTACTCTTTATTTTAGCAAATGTGCAAGCTCATTTTCTTTGGTTGGCTTTCCTTTTTTTCATTGATCCAACTGATGTTATAAAGAGGAGCAATTAATCTGATTCTTATTAATGTTGATGTATTATGAGTTGTGATCTTTTCTTGCATCTTATGATACATATAAAATGGAATCATGTGTATTAGATTTGGGTGTTGCATTTTCATGGTGCTTGTTCTCAACTCTAACTCAGAATGAATAACACTGTGGATTTCCATGGGCCATCTCTCATTGCAGTTGGTGGAGAATATCCCCCTGAGGATCATGTTGCTGCTGATGGACGAAGTGTTTGACCTGCGCCACAAGAACCAGTGGCTTCGTCGAAGAATAGTAGCCATTTTGAGACAACTCATTAAGGCCACATTTGGAGACAAAATCAACAGGTTAGAATTTATTTATATTTTTATGAGTGTCCCCGATCAACATTTATTTTGTTGTTTTGTCCTTCTATCACTTACAACTCATTCTCTCTTACGTCATAATACTGTCTAAATTATATATGTCGGCCACAGATTGTCGAGGAGAAAAATAACTGTCTTAGATAGGTGGCCTTCTTATACCGTGTCATTATAACTGAAAAAGTACGCAATGGAGGAAATAGGAAGTTGCCTTTTATACTGGTGTTTATCTTATATAGGTGGCCGTTAGAGCTGGTTCGACTGTACTTTTTACATTGTTTGTGAATTTCTTAATCAGAGGAACTGGTAGGATTTGAGAAAATAACTGTTTTTTCATTTTCCTGAAAATGTTTGTTGCCACACTAACGCTTTAGCTTTCTATCCTCAAGAAAAATGAAGAATCAACTCTAAAAATGATTTGAAAAGTAGACAGAATAAAGACAGAAACGGCAAATGCAAATTGAACTGCAGGATGGATGTCAAGTTTAGAAAGGAAGTACTTCTGAGGCATTTAAAGATCATACCAATTCTGTGGTTTATAAATCTCTAAATTGGTAGCACGCCCTGCTCTTATGAATCGGCGAATTTTTACAATGATTTGGTAATACCAGAAAAGCAATGATTTAGCATTGGTTGTTCCCACGCTGTCAGTATCTTTTAATGCCTCAGAAAGAAATCTTTCATATTTAGTATCTTTTAGTTCTTGACGCAGGCTTAGACTTCTTACATATTTGCCCACTGTAAGTGGGTTGGTTTACTGTAGTCTTGATTATATACCATGATATCTAGTTAATGTTGGCAAGCATAAGCAGAGGTATGAATGTAACTAAATTTCTTCAAGATACAGTTGTAGGGACTTAATGAGTGATAATGAAACTTTTTGTTTTTGACAGGAAAATTGTAGAACATGTAGACTTTATGACGTCCTCTGAGCAGATGGCAGAATATGTAGCAGCTTTCAGGTGAGATATGAATATGTCCTGATTAGATTGTGTTGTGTATTTTGCTTTTGATAATGCTTTTCGAATTTTCTTTATGATGTTCTTTCAAAGTGCCCTTGTTTTGCCACAGTATATTCTAAGTATATCTTGGCTGTTCAAACTTTGACAAAGCTCCAAATTCTAAACAGCTAAGGAAAAAACCTTAGCTGTTTAGAATTTGGAGCTTTGTCAAAGTTTGAAGTTTTGCATATGTAAGGGAGTAGATCTACTTTCCTAAAACTACCTCAAATACTGTCTTTTTTCATGGAACAAATCTTTTTAAAAATCACAGCTTCTGGTAAATAGTTGAGATGTTTGTTATTTGTTGTGAAGATTGGAGGCTGTTTTAGTATGACATGAGCCATTGTTAAAAGATTTTTGGTCAAGTGTCGCTGATTTTTCCAATCTGAGAGTTTGATTAAGAATATTTTATTAATTCTTTTGCATGTGTTGCTCTTTTAGTGAAACAATATGATCACTGTTATGCATGGCATTGAGTTGGCTCATTTCAGAAATTCCTTTTGGCCAAATGGAGTCCTAGCAGAAGCAAGGCCACCGAGAGAGGAAGCAACCAAAATGAGGACAAGAGTTCTGTGTAAAGCAAAGATGCTTGGCAGTGTTCCAGGTAACATTGCTTTATTCTTGGATTTTTGTTTTCTTTTGGAGGGGTGGGTGAGTGGGGGGTACTATTTCAATAATTCACCTAAATATTCAGGCTGCAAACTTTTTGTGGTTATTGAAATGAGTTTTTCCCTTATGACAACACCCCCCGCCCCCAAACAAAAATGCCTGTGTGTGGCAAAATCAATAACAGAATTGCATGAGACCTGATAAAGAAGCAACATCTCTAATTAATATTTCTTTAAGTTGGTTTCCAATAGGCCAGGGCAAGATCGACTCTGGGATCGATTCTTTCGACTCGAAATGAGGACTCAAAGAATAGATCTTGTTCCATGTTCCCAGACTCTAAGCTTCGAGTCCGCCCAGGGTCGACGCCTCCCGTCTCCTTTTTTTAAGCCTGGTTCCTAGCCTAGACTCCGAGAATCGAGGCAAGAATCTAAATCTCTACCTCACTATTACAGTCCTGTCATGGGATAGGCCTAGGCCTAGGGCTGTCCCACCCCACAGTCGAGTTTTTTGCTTCAAAACAGACACCGCACCAGGACGGGACTCATCCGGCGCATAAGGCGGCTTCTTTGATGTTGGCCTAGGCGGAGTTAAAAATGCATTCCAAAAATTTCTTAAATATTGGCCAAATTTAAGAAATAATAAGATTTTCATGATCAGCGACCCAAAATTTGCAAAAGTTACGCGGGGAACCCATTTTAAGGCCCGATTACCAAGTTAAATTAATTTTTTTGAGTTTTGTTTACTTAGGTTTTTTTTTTCACTATTTGAATTCGGCCACAGCGGTTATAGAGCGCCCATTTAGTTTCGGCTGGCGCGAGGCAAGCAAGCCCGCGCTTCCCCAGGTCACGGGGTCATTTACCTGTGCCGCCGGGGATTTCCGTAATCAGCCGAACACCGGCAGGGCTCATGTATTTTTTGCAAAGTTTACCAGCACAGTGAGCCAAAGCTAATGTAAGATGAATATTTTAATAAAGACCACGTAAATATTCAACATATTATATTAAGGAAGAAAATGAAGAAATCGGAAGAACATGGTACTTTACACTTAAAAGCTGTGAAGTTCTCAAAAAGGGGACTTAATTTGATAAATGTGTCATGGGTAATCAATTATAAACATCGATTTAAATATGATTGCCCCCAACGAATTCAATCAAATTTGCACACAGGACTGAGAACATAATGAAATTTGTACTGACAAAGGGGCATATGCACGAAGTTTCTGGATCCGTAATTATTCAGGTTTGAAGTTGATTTTTGCAATACTCTTGCTTTGCGACCTTGTTTTTTCATAGCGATATCCACGATACATGTAACTACAGGACAGATCTTTTCTTGCCGATACACTTATGAAAACACAACCTAAACACAAAATACAAAAAGAACACAATATTGCTGGGCTGGAGGAATTATCTCATTTTTCCGCTGTAAGCTTTCGTCTTTTGATGGGTGGTGCACACGACAGAGTAGCTCAGGGTGGGTTTGGACGTGTTGTGACTGCATGATTGTTTTGACGTGTTTTTCTTTGTCTGTTAGGCCACGGTTGCATGAATGAGATCACCCCCTTGCTCACAATGGAAGGCCATTCCAAACCCACATTTTTGTATCCAAGGAACGCAGTGTTTCTCAAGGATGTGTTGTTTGGGGATGACCTTTTCTTTTGATCGATTTTGATTGAGTAGCACGTGTTTTACAGCACTATCGACTCAAGACCTTTTATTTGCCAAATATGTTTCTGTATAAAGACATATATCGTGTGATGCATGACTGAATATGTGGTATTCTCTCTAAAGTGATTGGCTTTCCATGTGCAATTACTGTGTGGATATCTTTGAAGGTGTCTTTTACGTGAACAAATTTCTCTCTCAGAACAATTGATGCGGTGTCTATTATGCTTTGATTTCGTGTACATGCAACTGTTCCTTTAGCTAAAAATGATACTAGCTGTCTGTACACATGGGCTGTGATGTATTTATGGCAGTGGCTTCCTATAAATGAACGGCTGTGGTAGGCCTGTGGTGTGATGTTGTGTTGTTTGAGGATGTTATCAAATTCAGAGCAGGCAGGACTTGACCTTGGAATAAGCTCCTCAAACTCTAACTCTGACAGCTGATCATGTACACTAGAACCCTTCCTCTCAAATCTCTCTGCTTCTCGTGGATTATCCGACAAAATCTGACAGCCCTGTAACAATTGAATGTCCTCCTCGTTTTTTTCCAGCCCTCTTTCATTTTTTGCCGTAGATATGCACATTTTGTCCTATTCCAGGCGTGCAATTCTCCATAGATTGATGGGCCAGCTGTACATCTATATCATGTGCAGCCTCCTCTAGAAGGCGATGATGTTTGAGCACAATGCCCACCATATGATCACGTTGAGTGTGGCACTCCATGACAAAAATATTGGATTGAAATATCTAAATCCAAACTGAAAAAGTTCTAAACATTGAAGATGCCAGTTTGAAAATCACAGACTTACTTAAATCCCTTGTAAAACTGAAATAATCGGACTTACAAGAAAACAAGTTATACCGGCCTACAGGTCAAACATAGCACGTTACAATGAAATCTCAATCGGCCTTGTAGCATTTATAGTTTCAGAGTTAGGAGGCTTTCAATTCGCACTAAAACGCCATATTTACTACTGCCCCGGCACAGGAGGAGTGGCGCTGCGGTCACCCCAATTAACCCCTCTGACAAGTGATTTATGACTACGCGCTGGGCTGTCGGGCGGGGCGGGCAGGGTGGTGAGGATGGTCGAGGAGGAACCGGGGAAGGAAAACTAAGTGAGCGGTCTGGACGGTATTTTATCCGCTGTGCGGCGTGCACTAGGCCTTGATAGGCCTAGTGCAAGAGAGAAGGAGCCTGTGCCCCACGAATTGGCAAGACACACACACACACAAACACACACACACACACACACACACACACACACACACACACACACACACACACACACACACACAAATGCGTGAAAGCCAACCTGCCTTGGCACGCGCGCAGGCTCAAGCCACGTCTGTCAGACTCGAGGTCTCGATCTTAAGAGCTATTTTTAGCAGTGTTCAAGACTCGAGGTCTCGATCTTAAGAGCTATTTTTAGCAGTGTTGAAGTCATGGCCTCTCTAAACAGCCCACTTGAAGCAGCTTCCAAACTCGAAAATCGGAGTCGATTCCTCAACTCTTTTTCAGTTTTGGAATCGAGGCCTCGAGTCTTTTTGCCGTCGATCTTGCCCTGGCCTAGTTTCCAAATAACCATACTTTCTTTTACAAATGAATTCTCAGCAAAAATTGTGTGTATGTGGGAGGGATCACATGAGAGTAAAATCTGTATGATCTATGGGGTATTATTTGCATCCAACCAGGGGATTTGGATTGAAAAAGAAGCATGCTACTGCAGCGAGAAGTTGCTCCATACATGATGTGCTTTTACAATTTACAACTTGGGTAATGGATTCTTGTTACAAAATTTAAAGTCTTAAGATATTTTTCCCAGTTTTTAACTAACTGCAGTAACAGTTGAACCTACTGTAACGGCCACATGTATAAGACAATCAACTGTACAAATGGCATGACCTATTTCCTCCCTTGTCTATTTTTTAACATAATGACACTGTATAAGACAGCCTTTTTTCCTCTACAATGGGTGGACATCTTAAATGGTTTCGAATGTCCTTTTTTTTTCTTCGTACATTTGATTAATCATGTTATGAAATTTTTCTAATCCAGATGAAGTTCGGACCCTGATGGGCACAGATGCAGTGCGCAAGGGTGTGGCCCGAATCTTCCAGATGTTCCAACACAAGAATCTGAACAAGAGGGTCCTTTATGTGGTGCTGGAGGGCGTGCTGGCCACGCTGTTCCCAGAGAACAAGTTCCCTGCGTTGTTCCGTAACCTGCACTCCCGGTCAACACGTGCTGAGAAGGTCCGAGAGCAACAACAGGCAGCCGCTGCACAGGAGTCTCAGCTACGAAAGCGCGCGGGAAAACGATGACCATAGTTTTACTGTAGCATCTTGTCTGTTGGTCAACATAATGGTGGTCTTACCTTTAAAAGTGCAACTGTGATGTGATTAATTTAAGAGCATTTCCAAAAAGATTTGGAATATATAGGTTTAGATATGGTCGTTTGTGTGATAGTTAAGCTGTAAATGGATCGAGATGCAGGGGACGAAGGTTTGGTTAGCACGGGATTTTTAAAAGTTTCTGCTTCTTTGTTGATTCTGTTTGGAAAATCTTTGAATGTGATGCAGAACTGAAACAAGTATAGTGGTAGAGAACTCTCAGATAACGATACTATCCTCTGTCCTCAAAGGTGTTCGTATCATGTAGCCTTTTGTTACTTCTTGTTGACTACAGAAGATCACTGGACCTTGATGTGTTTTGATGATAGAGCTGGTTGACTTTGATGGTTCTTGGGATTTATAGAAACTTATGGGTTTTAACAATTTCTTTTAACCTCTCTATTTTGCATAGTGTGTGCATAGGAGTCGATTTAGAATCAAAGAACTTTTCCAGATTTATTTTTGATGGTATAAATTAGGATTTGGTTCACAGATGTCACTTGAACATCTTCAAAAGGTCAAGCAACCAACTATGATTGGTCATTGTGTGAGAAAATGGGCTAATTTTGGTGACATGGAGCTTGTTGTGTACAAAAAATGGGATTCTTAATTTTTACTGTGTGGTGGCCAGTGTTTCAAAATCTAAAGTACAATATTTGATTGTTCTTTTCCCACTGTTCAGATTTTGTGCTTACTGTTACCGGTACATGAAGTTGGAATCACTGATCGCCAAAGCTGATTTCTATCGAGTCATTTTTCTAAAGAATTGTCACCTGTCAAAATTTAATGACTGTGTCTGTTGTCTGCTGTTCCCATTTTTGAATGGTCAATTAAATGAATGTCTTTTAAAAGTATTTAAGTGCAGTGATAATGCTCAGTGCCAAGGCATTATCCTTTCATAATGATTAGCTTGGAAAATGAAAATTTTGTGAAGTTCCCTTGTGTATTGTCCGGAGCAAAAATCAGTGACAGCACTATTTGCTGAAACGATGCTGGATGGGTTTTTTCTTTTTTTTTTTTGCACTTTGCAACTTTGAAGCTGGACCACATTCAAAGATGTTTAATGTTGCGCAAAATGTCTGATAGTAAATGGCATCCATTACTAGCTAATGGTTTTCAAACCAAATTGTTGCTGTCATTATTGATTCAATGGCTACTGTGTTCTGTTTGATGTACCATAGGCAGAGCATGTCAGTTATAGGTAGTACAGCCATGTTAAAAATATGATGACTTTAGACTGTTAGAGGGAAAGATTTTAGTGTGGCCTGTTCAAAATCAAATCAGGAAGAACCGATAAATAAATAAATAGTCAAAACTCTCCAAGGTCATCACCCCTTGTCGAGGAGAAAAGTGGTTGTCTTTACTTTTAGACAGGTGAACGTCTTGGACGGTGTCTTCAAAACGCAAGGGGGGGGGGGGGGTCTTTTGTACAGGTGATTGTCTTGGACAAGTCAAGTGACCATGAGAGCTGGTTCAACTGTATGCTGTTTCGATGCTCACAGGCCTGTTTGTCAAATTGGAACCGGTAGTCTGTGGTTTAAGATAAGGTCATAACCTGATAAGTGAACGGGTAGAGATGTCCAAGTCCGTCAAAAGGTTTACCTGTGAAAATCCAGTTGCATGGGAAATTCAATTTTGGAAACATAAGCAATGTGTGAACCAACATGACCTCAATTTTTAGAGAAAACATGAATGTTTTGTCCAGTTAATATTTTGGTGTGTAAGTTAGTGTTAACAGTCACTCTTGGAGGAGTGAGTGGGCAAAAAAGTTGCTAAGTTGCCAGTCATATGTCTTATTGTTTGTATACTCACGGATTGGTTATGTCGTAGGGAGTCTGTTATGGTTCAAACTTTGAAAAAAAAGGTATTCCTATATATCTATCATCGCACTAATTGCTTACAACAGGGATTAATTGACTAATCGTCCTTATTGTTATTTTCTGGCCGATACAAATATAGCATTTGTATAGGAACTTCATTTGAGATCCAAATTATTCTGAAGAAGTTACGATAATACGCTAACCTGACATCAGCAGCTGATTACTGCAAAATAACCCAGTTACGAAGTGCAATAAGCAAAACCTGAGAAAATTTGCTACTAGCTTGTATATGTGTATCATTATGATCATGGCTTTCATATGGTTTGGTGGTAAAGGAAGCATGATTTGGTTTGTAAGTTGTCTCATGTTCTTTTACGTTGGTCGTCAGATGCTGTTTTTGTCTAGTCAACCATTATATTTATAATCATCAGTATAGAGTAGAGCTCATAGTATGTTACCAGTCACCACGTGACTTTTCTTAAAATAATACATATATATATATATTTCGGATTAGATTTTGTACATGAAAGCTGCTTGTAAATTATAACAAGATCACGGGTGTCTTTTTTTATGGAAAGCGACCTGGTTGTGTTCACGTAAGGGCAAAGTTCATTTTCTTGTTGAAAATCCCTTTGTTCATTTTCCTTGCGAAGGTTGCTTGGATGTATTTCGAAAAGTTTTTGTGCTTGTGATAATATATTTGCCTTGTTCCTTTTGTTATGCTACTGCTGGTTCAATTTGTTCCGTTTTATACTGTTATTCCCATATATATATATATGTTATTTTCTGTGTGATGCACAAAGGAAGAAAAAAGCAGAGATAGAATGGGTTTGCTTTAGATTGTCTGACATTCTGATGAGTGTGAAAGAAGTATACATTGTAGACAATAGGATGTGTTAGAGATTAAAACGCTCTTTGGAAAGACAATCTACATTTGCCAAATTCATATTTTACAGTATTGTCAACCTGAAATGCCTGGTAATCATAGCGAACTTGTTATTGCATGTTCTTTGAAAGTTAGAAATGACGAAAATCAAAAAAGCAATACTTTTAAGTATAACACAAGTGCAATATGTGTACTTTATATGTTATGCGGGCAATCACATAAGTGTTGATCTTGTTCTTGTATGGTCTTGTGAAGATGAGTTTTAAGTACCCTTTCCTGCTGTTGAAAAGAACTTGTTGCTGTTTTGGTCATAGTCTTAGAATAATTAAAGTGCTAAATATTTGATTCCATATTCACAATGGATGTGTGGAATTTAGGGCATTGTATGGTCTATCGATTTGAAACTAAAGTAAAACCTCGGTATAACGTGCTTGGCTTAAAAATTACTCTTGACTGTGAAATTCACTTTCTGAAACCCCGAGTCCCATTTACTCCGCTCTGAAAGCGATGTCTAAAATGTACCTACATAAAACTTACCTATTCACTTTAATCTTTACTTTTCAAGGGGTTGAAGTGATCAAAAATGCATTAACAATGTACTTTTTAGATTGTGAGAGAAAAAAAGAGAAAAATTGCAAACAACAATAGTTATCATACTCAGGAATTCAACTTTATCAGCTGCAGTGAGAGGGAGAATCTTTCCATAAGGTACTTTTTCCGCCAGTTGACGCTTGCATTTCCCTCACACACGCACTCCTGCATATGTGTAGTCGCGAATTTCAAAGTTCAACCAAATTTAATCTCAATTATTAAACCAAATCTTTCTTGTGTGTCTAAAATTTGTTATTTTCACTTTATCATCATCTCTGCCCCCTCCACGTTCATAAATTCATAATTCATGTTTGTCCATGTCATTTGGATTTTAAATAAAGAAAAGCATCAAAACAAAACAAAAAACACTTTAAAAAAGAACCTTCAATAGTTCAAATGAACACTTTTAGACTGTCAATTGTGAATAAATATTACATGAACTCAGAAACCTCCCCTGTCCCGGACATTATTTTTGGCCAATATGTTCAAAGTCTTGGGTCTGCTGAAGGGAGTATGTTATACCGAGGTTTGACTGTAATTTATATTCTATATATCTTGCTGGAATGGATTGCCAAAAGGAAATGTTGTTTATTAGTACTAATCAAGGAAAATCATAGATTCTTAAGAAGAAAAACAAAACAAAACAAGCACTGAATTGCCTTTTTATTTATGAATAGAAGCTGTAAAAGAGCAAATCATAATGCTACTGTTTGATTAATGTGTCCCGTATGAAGAACTTCTCTTGTAATTCAAAGTAGGCTACAATCTTATTCTTAACTCCTCTGTTGCCAAGGGGTGTGCATTCCTCATGTCAACACTCATTTTCAGTGAAGCTTGTTTGCCAGTGCAGCAGTCTCATGTGTCTCCGTGTCAGCCGACTCCCTGTTTGTTTCTGGCCCCGTTCCTGACATTATATTTGGTGGACCCTGGATCCAGTAGTGTCACTTTCATCACCTTCCTGATCCGCGTATTCTCCAATATCCCCATATTTCAAACAATTTGCAAAAATATAAGTTAAACAGTGAAAATTGCTGCCTTTTTTCATTTTGGTGTTTAAGTTTTTCGAGAGAACGCTTTCATCTGCGAGACTAAACCTGTTTTTATTGATCGTTTGCAAGCCAAGCAGTAAAGTAATAATGCACATTTTAAAATTCCTGAATAAAAATTAACACTGTGCTTGTGAAGAATTAGAACTAGATGATTAGTGGGACATACATTTAACGTCCTTAGGCAAACAGGAACGGTAAATTTTGCCAACTTTCAACTTTCGTGACGTCATGGTCTGTCATAAAGCAAAACTTTCACATTTCCGTGATGTACCATACCATGTACATCATAGCCAGGAGAAAACTAAAAGGTTGATTCAGACTTAAAACCGAATTCATGACAAGTCAGAATTCATTTGAAAGCATAAATTAAAATGAAATTCAAGGCATATATATAAAAACTCTCCCAGGTTCATTTCTTTCAGTTTCAGCAGCGACTTCTCCAGCATAAAATTAAAATGTGGCTTTAGCAAAAATGTTTCATCCTAACGAATTGCTCAATTTGTTCTCCAGACTTTTATGTGTCTCAATATATTATGCTGGCATTATAAGTATTTTTGTACTACAAAATGACTGAGGGCTTAGCGCAAGGCTGTGCTGTGTACGTGCATGAAAATATATTGAGATTTTTATGTGTACTTGCTTTGTGTTCCACCATAAATTGCACAATATACTTGTTGTATGTTATTTATTCGTTATCCATGAGGCTCACTGCTTGGGAGTATACAT
Organism: Aplysia californica; assembly: GCF_000002075.1. Taxonomy (NCBI): domain Eukaryota; kingdom Metazoa; phylum Mollusca; class Gastropoda; order Aplysiida; family Aplysiidae; genus Aplysia; species Aplysia californica. The sequence continues at coordinate 851,798 of NW_004797276.1, forward strand.
GTCTATTCAGTGTTTAGCGTGGTGCTCTACCTGTACTCTTTCCTAAATCTAAATCTTGCCCTGATATATCTGAGCATGAACTCTGTGACAAAAGTAACATCTTATCTTAGGATGTAGACCATTTTCATTATGTTTGTTTGGTTGAATAAAGACAAGCACAGAGACAGTAATGATAATTAAGCGCAGAGAAAAAGCAAAAGAAAAACCAGAGAAAGAAAGAAAGGACCCACTTGTGGCACCTTGCAACCATCCTCATATTCACATGCCATAAGAGCAGGTGTCACTTTCTTCAGGGGACATTCCAAGGAAACCAATACAGTGAGTGCCGCATTCAACGAGGTCACATTCAACAAGAAGTCGGCGCCAACGAGGCAATCCTTAATCCCCGATTTTTACCTCCATATATCTTTGTAAATGTACCTCAGCTCCAACGAGGTTGCAAGCAGACCGAAGTCGCTTTCAACAAGGTCGCGATAACCAAATAAAAGCAATTAGTGGCCCAAAAAGCGAAATATTTTTCTTTCTCTCCATCTCATGCGAAGCACAAGGCCCATCCTCAATTCCTAACAAATTGTATTGCTAGATCTAGTGTGCCTCCTAAATATGGCCCCCAAAGCCAAGAGGATGGGCGAGGATTAGCCTATGGTAGGGATGGGAGGGGGTGGGTGGGAACACAATGCGGGCTGGGGAAACTGGATGAACTCTGGATGGGTAGATCTAGGTCTAGGATGGAATCCTTCATTTTTTTCAATTTTCTTTTCTTCCCCTGATCAGAAAATCTAAGCTCCTACCTTTACTTTATGTAGATCTAGGCCTAGATGTGAGAGGGTATGTTTCCACACGAGAAGTGTTCCGGAAAAAAAATATTGAAAAATGCAGAAATGACGGTCAGAACACAGCTCAAAAAACGCGCGCACACTTATGCTGTTTGAGATTTTCGTCATCAGGGGGAACAACTGTTTTAATTACTGGTATTGGTACATCGTGTAATATAATAACTTGTCTCCTTTCTTTTCTTTAGCCTTAGTCACGTTCAACAAGAGGTCAGATCCAACGAGGACAACAAGCCGGTCCCAGCAACCTCGTTGAATGCGACACTCACTGTACAACAATTTCCTCAAGGGTTTTATAACCAGAAAAGACAATTTTCTTTTCTCTTTTGATATCTTGGCTAATCTTCTCAACAGGCCTACATGAAATCAGTGGAACAAAAGGGAAAAAATAACCCACTTGTGATTTGTTGCATTTCTTCTGTAATGCTGCCTTTTGTATATTCAGTATCTCCAAACTGCAGAAAGGTCGACATTTAATTCTGTTTCACATTATTTTTTTGGTACGCTCACAATGTTGTGACCCCAAACTTGTATTGAAATGATAATACCATTGTGTAGTATTTTTGCAGTCCAAATTTCTTGAAATTGCCTTTTTCTCATTTTTCAGAATATAGGGCCTAGTGGGCAGTTACAGCTTACCACAAGTATGTTACAGTAGTTTTAAAGCACAAGTAGATAGAAGTGTCAGGAGTCAAGGACTTCTTTGGTCACACAAGGATTTTAACATTTGCACACACCATTAGATATATGCATATGAATCAGAGAAAGTAAATTGGATAGGTATGTCTGAAAAGATATTACTGTGATTCTTCAGGTAATCAGGTAATAGATTGGTCCGGCTGCTAGGTCTTATATATTTCTATCTGTCAGGTGTCTCTTACCCTTTCCAAACATAAAGGGGTCAACAGTGAGTCGAAGTGCTTTGATTAACCCAGCAATCTTCTTCTGGGCATATAGCCCAGTGCTCAGTGGTGCTCAAAGGGAGGGGAGTGAGAGCTTAGATTTAAAGGAATGTTAGGGTTATTCTTTTAAAAGTACTCAAAACAGGCATCTGCAACAACTTGTATACTCAAATTCTTATCAGCCTTTGATGTTATGTACATTCCTGCATGTTGAGATGAAAATGCTTTTTTAAAAAAAAATGAAATTATGCAATCAGTGATGAAAGCCAGTGTGGTTGGCCATTTTGCTTATTACATGAAATATTGTTTATACATTATGTTATGATCACTTGTTTGAGTTGTAATAGACATAATTTGTTGTGGGATCTTCTTAAAACCGTACACAGCGGGAAATTCTTGTATTCCATTTGTTCACTCAAATAAATTTTCTACATAATTATCCCCTGGTCCCAAAGCACACTCTGAATATTTACAAAACTGTGCATATCTGAGGACAAATAAAATTCTTTGCATACTCAAAAAAACACTTGGGTTTCTGCCTTATCTTTTCATAGCATGTTGCAATCTTTTCAAATTCCTTAAAATATTTATTAGGCTTCATTTATTCCTTGACCACTGTCATATCTGGCAATAATATTGTGTGTTACTAGATTCAACTACTTTTTAAAAAGTCCCGACAAATTTGTATTTTATTTTGGTTTGGTGTTGTCAGCGCCCCTATTGTTTTATCTGGTAGACTGGCTCTTTTATTCGCTTTCTCTTAAATGCTTCAAATGATGTCACTGATTATAGAGTCATGAAAGGTACCTCGACCTATCTAAATAAAGCAGTCAGATACAGAACTTAGATCTAAATCTGAGGCGATAATTGTATTGTTGGGTTGGTTGTGAGTGCTTTTTTGTAATACCAATGGTGTGCTAAAAAAAACTCTCAAATAAAATAACTTTTGAATACTTTTTTTTCTTTATATCCCCTGACACAATTGGGAAGAAAATGGGAAAATGGTGAGATTTTGATGTTGAAATTCACCATATTTTTTTTTTACTATGTTCCATTGCCATTAGATAATGTGCGCTTTATTACTATGAGTAAAACTAACAATTTAATCTACAAACTGGGGTAATTTCGTAACTTTGAAGTCTTGAAGTTCTTTAATGGTATGATACCATGGTATGTCGGTCCCTGGCCCAACAACGTGATAAAGAAGGCGATTGTATCAAATTGTGCTTTACCAAGGATATGTTGTTTTGCTTTGTAAAAAGGCTCATTGGTCACATGGGCTCTATGTACTTCAGCTTGTGCTACATTTGGTTCAATAATATAACGTTTTGGGACGTCTCAACTAATCAGTTGGCAGTGTACCGTGTTTTTGCCTTCTGCTGTGATTTTAAGACCCGCACTAAGATTTTTTCCTCTAAACTGAACCTGTATTTCCCACCTCCTGTTCTTTAATGTACTATTTCAATATAAACATCAAATAGTTGGAAATGTTCATAAAGAAACCAGTCAAAATGAGGACTCAAGTCTCTGAAATAATGTTAAAAAAACCCAAGTTTTTATACCTGAGACTGATATTGAAATTTTTGAAGTTAGAACATTCCTTTGTGGAGGAATAGAATAAATATAACTTCATTTGACAGGATGATGCCTCCTGGTTAACACTGACCCCAAACTATCTCTTTGGCGTATTCTCAGTTTCATTATCATTGACTTAGCTTCATACTGACTGATTTCAACATGTTTTCATTCCTTAGACATAGGTTTGAACAGTTATTATCTTGCTTGCAGTCCATTGTGTTCTCACTGTCCATTTTCTAACAAATCAATCTTTCAACCCGACTGTCATGCCTTTTCCATTTCAGAAAAACAGTGTTGTGCAAAGAGAAGAAAGCAAATTACGTTCACAGTCATCTTTATTGTTTTTGTAAATTGTATTAGCATTGTAATTGTAATGAATTGAAAAAAGAAATTTTCTCCAAAATAAAGTTGTTTAAAAAAGAGAGCACATGTGTCATCTTGAATGATGCATACAACGTCAATGAATTCATTATTTTATTCAATTATCCATACATATAATTATATATGTCTCAAAAGAAGACCTGAAACTACAAAAGCTGGATGCACCTATAATTTACTAATGACTCGTTGTCTAAGACTTCTTGTAGGACTGGTTATGTCTACAATAAGACCTGTAAGATGCTCACGCGACATTCTTGGACTATTTGAGAAAACTTGACTTGTAGTGTACAGTGTCTGAAATCACATCGAGCATTTGTTTTGGGGTAACAATCTAACAGGCACCAATTAGGATAATGACATCAGTGAAAGGCATTGGAAGGATCAGATTATGCTAAAGTCTCTGTCGGCCACCTGTGAGAATATAATTTGACAGAGATAGAGATGTAAATGAGATGCTTCATGAAAAATGGTAGAAATAGTTACACTGCATAGCAGGTCCCTGGGAGCTGATATAATATAGGTTGTCCAGTTGCAACAAAAATTGTACTGCCTTCACTTTTTTAGAGCATGGAGCAAGGCCTTGATTCCAGAAGGAAAAAAACACATTATTTACTCATTTCACATGAATGACATCATTGAGAGAAGATATACACATTCTGGGAGCATTCTGATTTGGGCCCTTGCATATAATTCAAACTGGGAGCTGTTTAGACATTTATAGCTCTTGGTGACGGAACAAAGAAGAGGGGGGGGGGGGGGGTCTGTGTAACTAAGTGGAAAGGAAATATTCACTGCCCGTAAACTGTAAATATACTGAAGTAACTGATGGTGAGACTGTAAAATCTGAAAAATCTAAGCACTGGGGGTCACAGGCAGTAAAGTGGAAAGTAATAGCTGAGGACAGCTGCTTCCTCCAGGTTCTTTGTCTTAAATCACATCTAGCATTTGTTTTGGGGTACCATCTAAAGCAGGCATGGGTATAAACTGGCCCGCAGGCCAGATCCAGCCCGTGATTTGACTCGCTAATTAAATCAATATTGAATATGGCTTTTGGTGAGTTTATAATAAATAAAAATTAATTTCTGTCTGGAAATTAATAGTACTAGTTTCTGGGCCAGCTGGAAGCAATAGATCTAATATTTTATTTCATTTCACGAAACTTTCTCGAGTGAGCTAACATATTGTACTGTCAGTACTAGTCTCACTTTTGAGAGCTTGAATATTTCAACCAATTTTCTCCAGCATTGGCCCAAGAGATATTTGGAACTGCTTAATCCGACCCTTGACTTGGACAAGCTAGCAAATGCTTGATCTAGAGGCTTTCCAGAAAGATTGCAAGTTACTGTTCTCTCCTGGGATCAGACAATGACAATAAACTCTATGGGATAACAACAAAGAGATTTTACAAATACCACTTCAAGGTATTGGACCAATGGGCTAAAACCAGAGTCCTAAAAAATCAATAGCATGTTGAATTATAGGCTGACCATATCAGGAGACTGAAAGTTTTAGATGATCAGCACTTCAGGATGGATGACACACATCCAAGAAGTCCTTGCTCCATGAATGCTGAATATTCCAACTTTGTTACAAAGTTGACAAATCAAACAGCGAGTGAAAAACAGGTCTATGGTGAATACACTGGACATCTGCCGCACACGGATTCAGGTCACAGAGACTATTCTCCAGGTCTGTGGCTGACATGCTGGCTTTGAGCTGTAGCACCATTCGTACTGCTTCTCCCTGCAGAAGAAACAATTATGAATGAGAAATCTAGTCAATGGATAAGTGCAGTGGAGTCAAAGAAATCCCTTTCCAGACCGCTCCATCTTCCCTCCTCTTTTTCTTCTCTTGGTGCATACTGTAGGAAAGAGATTTGGAATGGGCTGACCTTTCCACTTCATCTAAAAACTTGGGCTGCCACTCTCACATGCTAACAATGATGCCAGTGCCAAGAACACCTTAGTTACTGTCTCTCTCCCTCTTTTTCCCTACAACCCCATGTGTGAATAAATGATGATGGGTACTGAAAACGTACAATGGGCTCAATCAACCTTGTAACTCAGAGAGCAAAGGGGTTCAATTCACAAACTGAAACAACAATTCTTTTCTCTTCTATATCTAAAAGTTTCCATTGCTAGAACCAAATAAACTGACTAAATTTGTGGTTGCAAAATAAAATTAAGCATATGTGTAAAGGCAATATTCCACCTACTTTAGAATAACCGACTCTACAAAACAACATACCTGAACAATTCCTTAAAATGGAAGTAGTACTGAGGTTGGAAAAGGCCAATACGTCCTCTTTCTTTGCAAGGAATGCTTCTCAGTAAAGGTATATTATGTCAAACACAAAAACCACTAACCTGCAGGTAGTATTGAACTTTCAGAGGCCTCATCTGGCCTAGTGGAGCAGAGGGCTGCTTTGAAATGTTCCTGAGAACTTCTGAGAAATCGCTGATGTTGTAGGTAGGAATGAGGTCACATACACCTGCAAGCTCTGCTTCTAATTTACCATTGGCATCTGCAAGAAACATACAGTATGAGTATAATTTTTTTGGAAAATAATACAACCTTAACAATACATATTATATTTAAGATTGTACATACATATTAATTTAAATATGGCATTATACATTTATGTATTTATATACACACACACAAGTATATCGGTGCTGTCATGATAAGATCCGATAAGTGACATTGGGTAAATTTTTTTAGGAGAAGGAAAAACTGATTTATTAAAAGGAAAGTTTTGAGCTATCCAATTTTCGTAGTATTAAAAATGTCAATTTTAAAAAAAATTTGAATATGAATTTTTTACTATCATGTGGAACATGCTTTGAAGAATATGTTTCGCGAAAAAAGGCAAAATAAAAAATGTTTGATCTTATCACAATGGCGATGATACATAATATACAGTCACACCCGTTTTAACAGCCACTTGTCCAAGACAATCACCTTTACAAGTGACCACTTCTCACTTCCCCCTTTGCATATTTAACTTGGTTATAATGACACTGCCCAAGATGTCCACCTGTCTGGGACAACCACTTTCTCCTTGACAAAAGGGGGGCTGTCTTTGACAATTCTGACTATACATCACAGTCCACGCCAAGGGAATCCCCAGTTCACCCATCTACAATCAGAAAAAAACAGAAAAAATACAGGACCATCATGAGAACATGGCAAGCTCCAAGGTTGTATGCTTCCCAGAGGAGAGTTGAGTTGAAAAAATAAATGGATTCACCAATCACAGGTTTATAAAGGATTGCAAATGTATGAATGTGAGGGTCCTCATAGACGTAACGATGTGAGAGCTGAACTCACGTCTTTTGAGTGCCATGACGAAGAGCCTAACCATGACACTACAAAGGCCAGTACAGTGACAGAATTCATTGGGAACAACTCAACATGACTAATAGCATTGAATTTTCTAACACAACATCAGCAAACACTCTATTGCATCCCCCCCCCCCTTTCTCCCCCAAAAATACAAATGCATCAAGGATCGCATAAAAAATGAGAACAATGCAAACAACACTGAGATGGCTTACGTACCTTATAAACGTCTATCTAAACATGGAGCACTTGGAGTAGGCCTACTTACACTAGGTGCTCTACCACGTTCTTCCGCCTACGAACAGAACATATACAGCTCAACTTTCACTTGAACAGAATAAAACCAGAACTTCCCCCAATGTGTCCTTTGTGTGACTATGCATATGAGACAGTGGAACATCACCTTTTCCACTGTACAGCCCTAAATGACATCAGAGCTACCCTTCTCCCTCCGAGACCTAACTTCGACAACACACTCTACGGAACATTACAGCAACTGCAGCAAACCTGCACTTATCACTACATGGCATTGGACAGAAGGGCGAGAGCCCAGATGTTGCTGGATCGATAACAACAACAACAACAACAACACTAGGTGCTCCCACTTACAATAAAACACTCTATAAAGTTGGTAGTATTGACGATACAACGCTTCCGACTGGCCGAGGCGAGACGCATTAGGCTCAAGCGCGGACTTGCACAAAATAGTGTGGCTAAGGTACATTCGTGCCCCATTATGAGACTTACAGTGTGTCACAAAATAACATGTTAGCGTGGCCCCATCTTCTGTCTGCAACGAGTGTATACACCAACCACGGCCTGTTCTTTCTGACCGTGGCCATTCGTGTTTGCAGGCGTGGCCATCCCTTCTTTTTTTATAGTGAAATTATTCATTAATAGACTATCATTTGCTTTGGAGTGAAATAAAGTGCATCTGAATCCCAACAGCAAGTGTTTGAGTTCCTGTTTTGTTAATGCAGTGAAAGGAATATGGATCTATTGCTGTCCGAGAGAGAGAAACAGAGAGAGAGGCGGGGGAGGGAACAGACAGACACACAGACAGACGGACAAAAAGAGACTAACAGAGAGACAGACAGACAGACAGACAGAGGCACTCCTGCACAATTACAGTCCTGTTTGCACTAAATCACATTAGATTCTAGGCCTAAGTGTCCCTGTAGTAATTTTTACATGTTTCTTATTTAGATCTTAACTGAATTAAAATTATATCTAATCTAGATCTACATCTAGAGATACATTATCTTGGCTATCTAGAATCTAGAGATCTCGATATATCTTGATCTAGATCAAGATTCACTCCCACAATGGGCGTCGTGTAAACAAACTGGACTGCAATTGTACAGAAGTGCCCAGACAGACAGACAGAGACCGCGGTTGCGGACATAAATAATATAAGATTCAGTATTTCTTACAGCGGCCACCTCCGTAGTTCCACCCACATGCTATCTTGCAACGATTTAGGGAATTACAAACAATGCAGGTTTAATCTAGATGCGTTTTATGTTACAGGCAGTAAGGTATTTTTCTCTAGTTGACAAAAAAAGACCAAAGGGTGAACTTAACTTATAATATAAAATTGATATCGCCAGAGTGCATGATGTTTGACCCTCCGATTCCCGCTGACGAAACAAGAAAAAGAAGTCAAACCAAAGGGAAGTCACTGTTTGAAAGTTTTACTAACTCTTGACTGAAGAGTTATTTAACTTGACTCATTTAATTCGGAGAAACACCTTATGGCCGCGGATGTATACCGGCCGCAGTATGGCTCATGTACTCTACAAAGATATTTTAAATAAAGAGTGAGCAGTAGCATCACAAAGAATGATGCTAATTTAACTCATTCATGTCCTCAGAAGAAGCATACAGTTTCACACCTCATACAAGTAAATGAAATGTCCAGGTCATTTCAAAGCAGCAAAATAAAAAGCTTTTGGTAAAATTTTGGCAGTTTTCACCTGTGCAACATTTCACATCAAAGCCATTGGCTGTGACTCTCTCATCAGTTATATGGAAAATGTTTTCACCAGCATGGTTTTTCTGTGCCAATTCTTCTAGGGTAGGCCAAAGATCCTCTCCGACATTTCTGTTTAAAGGACAGAATAAGCATAATGATGAAATGAAAGGGGAGTTAAGTCGACAAAGAGCTGGGTAATATGCTGGTACCTCAGAACAGAGTAGACAATGGGAGTGGTAATGATCTGACAAGTATTTTCAATCTTTAGGCCAACAGATATGAACTTGTTAACATATCTGCATGAGACAACAGAACTAAAATCTATTTACGTCAATAAGTTGCTGCAATTTATCAAAAGTTTCAACGGAATAAATTTATTCACAGGGCTATTCTCCAGTTCTTTAACATAAATAAGATTAACAATAAATGAAAGTTGCCACAACACCTTCCACCTAAATTATTAACTAAAGTTCTACACAAAACACAGTTCTATATGTGAGACAATATTTTCTACAATTCTGGGCAATCAGTAGAGACTAAAGCTAACTTACTATGACCTATGTACATGAATTTTTAAAGCTAAGACAGTGTCTAAACTTCTAAATACCTGGCATCCAAAGAGACTGGCACAGTGCAGGGTGTTGCCTGCAGCTTATGCTCATTGGTCAGTTTCTTGTAAAGCAGCATCTCAGACAGACGCTGGGCATTAACCAAACTCAGCTGACTGGACAGAACCACTGCCCAGACATCACATGTTTGAAGAGAACCAATGACCCGAGGATCAGGAAAATTGGCCCTAAACAGAAAACAAAACGTTCTGGTCACATTGGTAAACATTTCTGTCAGAGACCATGACAAGTGAATAAAACTTAATTTTATCAATATGTATGTACACAAGTCTGTGTATGCTTGAGAATGTGCTTCAGTGTGTGCAAAAGTGACATTTCATCATTTTAAAAAGTATTGAAAAAAGTTTTGGATCAAAATCAGACAAAATCGAAGTTGAAAATTTATTATGAGAGTGTCAATTTCAATTACAGAAAGTTTTTATATCTACATACGTTCTGGAACATTTGAAAATGTAATGAGTAATGGTACTGAGGAGAAAGTTTACTGATACCAGAATCTCCCATTTTACTGAGGATAATAATAAAGGAAATCCATTCTTCTGATAGGTCTGAAAATCTCTTTTTTAAATAAAAAGAAAATACACCAAACTATGGTCAAAGAGACAAAACCTGACTAAAGGAACATGGTTAATGTTCCATTCTCATGCTCCTCGGGGTAACCTTTCAAATTACTGCATTACTCAGCACTAGAGGGTTTTGCATTCCATTAGAAAAGATAAGACAGGCTGAGATAGACTCTCTCCCATTCTCCCAGCAGGTGTTGACCTGATATCTTTGGGACTGTGACAGAATTTCACAACCATCAGAAGACATGTCATGCCTGCATTTACTCTGAATCAATTATCATATCCCAAACTTAAAGGGGGGGGGGGGGGGCCTAGGTTCTATGAAAACATAGGAGGACTTTCAATCAAATGGCTATGGGTTTTTATCATTTGTCTCCATGTGTAGGTTTTGTTTCCTTGAAAAAATTGCCCCCCCCCCCACCAGGGCAGTGCTACTGACTGAAGTGTCTTTAGGCCATTCCCACAGGAGGGATAAAAACATGTTCTTATGCACAGTAGAATTGTAAATGGGCTGATTTATCAATGTCATGCTCATACTGTGCCGGAACGACATATGGGGAACTGCTGCTTTTTCTTTCCTCATCCTTACTGTTGTCATTTTCCTCTACTTCTTCGGTATGTTTGTTACTCTCTTGTGAACTGTTATTTCCGTTGTGCTTTGATAGTGGAAGCAGGCTTTGTGCAGAGGTGAGCAGAGTAAGCCTGATTCCTTGTTTAGACTTCTCTGTTGACATCCATACCTTGGCGCTCATATGACCTTATGCAGTTGCGAGCACCGTAAAAACCTTACTAAAACTAAACTAAACTTGAAAAAAATTACAGCATATTCTTTTTTCCTCAGCTCACCTGACAACAGTTGTTATTTGCAGAACTGAGAAAAAGGAGTGACTTGATAATAGAATAAAAAGAACATATAGGAAGGCTTAACTTTTTAAACTTTCTATCGTCATTCTTTCAAAAAGAGCAGTACACCACCATACAGCATTTGACATACCTGTCTCCTTCCTGATTATGGGACTCTGTGATGTCTTTCACTTGCTTCAGTGAGAAACTGATCAGTTTTTCTGCATTATAAAGTCTGTTTTTCAAAACCTTTTTCGTTTTTTTGGCTTGACTCTGGGATGCAAGGTCAGCAACTTCATCCCTCACATTCACCTGTACAGAAAAATCCCAAACACCTTAAAAGATTAACTCTTTCTTGACCCAAAAACACAAAGAAAAACTTCATGTTAAAACATACATCTTGTGGCCTGTGGAAATCAGAAATAGCAAAATGGAAAAACCATTCACCTCCTGCATGCGGCAAATTATTTTCAAATATCTCAGAATTGGACCATGTCATGCCTATTTTAATTTTAGATAATAAATAATACTAAGCCTAATGAAAATGTGAATAAAGTGAGACAATTATTCAATGAAATTTTTCATCAGAATTATCGTAGAAACGAAACAGAACAATACTGGCTAATGTCTCAGTTGGCCAGAGTGCATTTCTCAGCTTGACTACCTTTAACTTTCTGTGCATTGAATACAAGTCTTGACATATATTATATATATATAGTGTTAATATAGCTAGCAATACCCAGGAGTTCAGGGGCCTCTTGTCAGGTAGGCTTTGAGGGTGGGGGTGAGGGTGGGGGCAAGGCTTTAAGGGTTAATAATACTTCTAAAAACTCACTTTAACCTTTAGATATCAGGGAATGTATAATCAACTATCAGAGCTCGATAAAACTCAATAAATCCTGGGTCCCCACCAAATCCTTGAAATTTTTTTCAAGGCCCCATTTCAAGGGAAAAATAAGGCTGCTGTGCGTCAAGAATGATCCCCAAAAAGCCCATCTATCAATGACAAAGAGTCAAAATGTCTTTAAATGAATGTACATTTTGTAGTAGTCTTCAAGCAAAGCAGGGTGACTATCAACCCAGCTTCTCAATTTTCCAGGGTAAGCTACATAACAAGGACAGCACGAGCTCTATATATAATATATATATATATGTATATATGTGTGAATATATATATATACACACACACACACACACGCGCACATGTAGGTACATTATATCCAGTCAACAACATGTCAGTGTGGCACTGGGATCTTGTGCGACTTAGGTATTTCAGTCTGTTTTTACTTATTTATATTTTCCCCTCATCATATTCGCCTACATAAACTATATTTTAAAAATGAATCTTGTTTTGAACCTGAGAAAAGGCCTAGAACCAAAATATCGACTTCAAGAACCAGTCTGGGTATCATGATTCATAATAAACTCGAAAAAGACAAAAATTATTCCTCAAGCTAAAAGTAGAGTAATAACTTGAACGGCTCAAGTAGACCTATTCAATGTGAGAGGTGTAACAACCGAGGGAGGGCAAGATGCAGTGACACTGAAAATCTGCGAATCTTGAACAGAAAGCTAAAATAAAAATATAATTTACTGTCACCCCAACCAATGAAACGCGAGCACTTAAGTTCATTAACAAGGAATGATGGATCGCAATTCCACACAAGGCCTGCAGCAACGCGCGCTTTGCAGAGAACACTTATAGTAGTTATCAAAATTCTAAATACTAAAAATTTGCTTCCAGGTTCAGTTTTTGTCCTCTAGTGTTGCTTTCACACCCCCCACCTAATCCCCTTCCCCCCCAGTGCATCTTACAACAACAAAAAATCAATAATCTCCTCCTTGTTCCAGAGCCATATGCTTCACAGCGCTCAGATTTTGAATGAACGTTGGTGACCCCAACAGCCTCCAGTACTCACATGATGCCTTATCATGTGATGCGAACGCGCAGGTTCACTGACCGATCACAATGGCGAGCCTGACAGGACGCTTGTATAACTTTCTTATCTTTTTTTATTACAAGTGACAGCACAGGACAGTTATTGATTTATTTTCATGGCAATACAGCATTTGTAATGCACAACCTGCATGTTACTGTTACAAATGTCGCGTTATCAGACTATCGCCGACAAATTTTTGGGCGGTAACGAAAGCGAAAGTAGTTTTTGATTCTTCCCGATCAAGCCTCGGTGTCACACATACACTTCCGCCTGCCGCCATAGCGGTTCAATTATGTTTCCTCTTCATGATTCATCAACCATACTGTCTAGATAGCTACACTACTAATATTACACAGGCCCTATCCTTTCCCGACTTCCCGACCCATTACAAAATTCCTGACTTTTTCCTGATTTCCCGACCTGGTGGGGACCCTGTAAATCCTTTTCAAACCAAATACATACTGCAATTTCTCTGACTTCACAGCAATTGAACACGGATGAGTACCAAAGAAAATAATTTAACTTTACAGACTGGATTGCATGCCTGAGAGAGTACTACTTTTGCATTGTGCACATCGAAAATAAACCTCTCACTTGGGCTTTCTTTGAGTTGCTGGTCTGTTTAGATTTCGCTTCCATTTCTTTCCTGCGCCTACACAAAGAGAGAAAATACAACAAGAAATGAGCAAGCATGTTTGACACCAAAGACCAAATCTCATATTTCTATAATATTCCATAATTTGTCGTACTCCTTCCCTTTATCAAGACAGCTTGAAATCTTTTTTAAAAGACAAGCCTCTAGTCTTAATTTTAGATCCACCACAAGCAAGTTTAACCCCTTTGCTGCCGTATGACGTTACCAGCATGTCACAGAATTATGTATTTTTAGCTTTGCGCTGTACCCTGAAAGTAACAGAAGTTGGCAAAATTTGCCTGGTTGTCTAAAAGACATAACATGTCCTTCATGCTAATCATCTGGCTCTTAAGTCTTCTGTACGGAGTTTTAGTCAGATATGCAGCTTGGATTCGCATTCAGTAATATAAAAAAAGTGCTTAAAAGTACCATATTTGCTAGTGAGTTTCCTGCTGGGCTTGCAAGTGATCAATAAATATGTATCTACTCTTGCGGATGAACACTTGCTCTCGAAAAACATAAATACCAAAATGACTTTAAAAAGGCAAAAAATTATCACCTTTTGACATACAATTTTAAAAAAATTATGGGTAAGATTGGGAATATACGAACTGAAGAAAACAATGCTATGAAACACACTGGGTCCAAAATATGTCACAAATGGGCTGGATCTATACAGCGAGTCCACTAACGCTGAGACATGAAATTGTTGTCCTGGCTTACGTGCTTAACTTAAGATCAGTGCTAACAGCAGGAACACATGTCCCCTAGCAACGAAGGGATTAAACAAATCACACAAAATTTATGGGCAATGAACAAATCGCCAATTCTTATTTGGTATTTAATACTATTTATGACAAATCAAGTCATGAATTCATTCACATTACAACTAAGACCACTACCTACTCTCATAGCTATGATGCCTATTTCTCCTAACAATGGAAATAACAGTGGTGGCAAAACACAAGCTTTCCTAAAAGAAAAAAAGCTGGCAAATTATGGCAATTTTTTACCTTTGAACGTCTTGCCAGTGATCATCCCTGTACTTCACCCTGTCGTCATTGCTGAGCTTCATCCATGCTGCCTTCAGTGTCTGAGTAACTTCCTCTTCACTTTGACTTGAGAAAAGGTCGAACTCTGGGAAAACATCATTGCAGTCATAGAACTTGAACACAGAGAGATAGCAAAGGCCATAAATGGTAACCAACCATTTTTATTTGACCTTATGTTTTGTTCTGTTTTATTTCATAAGAAGTAAAACGCTCAAATCTTCCTTTAACCCCTTCAATGCTGCAGAGGCCCCTGTGCCGGGGAAATCCCATGAACCAAGGCTGCTAAGGGGTGACCCCACTCTACCTCCCATAACTTTTTTAGTTATTAATATTTTCTCATGAATTTCTGAATGTACTTTCTACATTGAACCACATTTCTATTGATATAATTTGGGGGGGGGTTAATATATGAAAAGTTGGAGTTAGTAGCATGAAGCCAAAAATAACACCACCAAACAAAATAAAACAACATACATTCGAGTAATGATAAACTGAGACCAAAAGAAAGGGGAATACATGTTGTGTGAGTGTCTGCAGGTAAAGAGGAAGTGACAAGAGACTTTTCCTACCTTACACAATGCTCGTACAATCCATGTATATATATACGCAGACTTCAACATAAGTTAAGGACCACTTTGACAGACAGCTCTGGTTTTATAAAAATCAGAAAAAAAGACAGCCAAGAATATTTCAAAACTTTTTGCTCTGAAAATGTTAATGGGATAAGAATGTGTACTGCAAAGTTTCCTAAAGGGTCAAACCACCACGTGCAGCACGGAAATCCTCGGTGAATTATAGCCAAATTTGCTGTTTTTTATCGACTTGTGTGCGACACCACGGACATTCCTCAGTTAAAATTTCTGGTGTATGTGATAAATTGACGTTTGGTCTCAAATTGTGCTCACTTTGGTGGCAATATAAGATGCTTAGATTCTGTCATAGGGTTTCAAATTTTCAAAACTAAGAAACAAAACAATATGACATGAACACAGAAAAGTAATCTAACCAAGCCCATCTCCAAATCGCTAGTTGTCTCACAGATGTATTTATAGCTTTTCATGAAAAGAAAATGTTGTATTTTGATAGCATATTACCACAACTCTCCACTCTTTTACTCAAATCAGCTGGAGTTAACGTATGAAAAAAACCTCAACATATTACAAAAATAACTTTACATTTAATTGTGAAAAAACAAAACCAAACAGAAATTAAAGAAAGAAAGGGTACAAAAAATGTACAAAAATGTCTGGATATAACTCTTTAACCATGTCTGGATGGTGGCAGCTTCCTGTAGTCGAGGTCCATAACCATGGCTGGACGGTACCACTGTCCGATGCCAAGTTATTATTGTATTATGGTACGGGCGGAATATAAAAAAGTACGAGCCAACAAGCCTTTAGTTTGACCCGGAAGTCAAAGATAAATGAATTCTATGTCTGGGTAATGCTTTATTGATCAGTTTGACACGAAACAAGCGGTTTAAAAAATGTAATAGGTCTGGTCACATTTCCACAAACATGACAGAATTACGTGGAAACGAGATTTTAAATTGCATGGTAAAAGAGATAAAAATAGGAACTTTATCTGCCACTAATTCACTTGTGATACAAAAACAACCAACAACAACAAAAAAACTCACTAAGCATCCTCTGTTCTTTGCAGTAGTGAGTAAAAGGAGTGACTGGACTCGTTCCTCCTCCATCTCCACTGCTCCCTACAACATCATGTAGCGTCATTTGATTTGGTGGTAGGATATGCAGCTGAGGACAGATCTGAGGCATGAGCAAAGGTGGAAACAAGAAGACAGACATAACAGTTGTGGCTGTGGCTGAGCAGTGGTATATGACAAGTGAGCATGATAGTGACCACTTTTCACTTGAAACAGATAAGGATAATAGAACCACGGAGCAAAGTAGATGGAAGTGACCGACACACAGTACCCATCATCTATCCAAATATACAATCAAAATATAGAGGGGATTTACATAGTTTCTAAAAAACTATTAAAAAACAGCAAAAGGTAAAGAGATAAAGAAGAAAACCAGTTCTCAAACAAATTTGATTATGATGATACTTAGAACTAGAGCCTTGCTGCAAAATGCAAAGACACACATGTAGAAAGTAAATCATGTCTTTATACATACATGCAGTAATTATACAGGAGCCTAGTATCTGCCGACCAAAAATAAAAACAGCAAAGATGGATAGCGGTAGAAGAAATATGTCCTCAAAAAGTGCCAATAAAAGTTGTCAAAAATAGATACAAACGTCCAGTTCATCTCCATTTAGAGACATTTTATAATACGGCATTTTTTGTTTTCTTGATACTCGACAGTTTAATTATGCAGACAAGTCTATTGGGTATCAAACATAGCATTTATAACAATTGTCATTTGAATACTATAAGCCACTATACTCTGACTCAAATAACATTATGCTGAACCTTCAGGTAGTCTTTACCTTGGCACTCTTGGAAGGTCCCGGGCTGGGTTCAGCTGATGGAGACAGTGGACGTTTGCCCGGCACTTGCCGTGATGTTGGGCACAACAGCCGCACTGGCTGCAGGAGGAGGAGGACCAACATTTCAGTTTTGATTTTATTTTCATAAAAGTTTAACATCCCTCAAGAGAGAGAGAAAGTAAGAGAAAGTCGATAGAGAGAGAGAGAGAGAGACAGAGAGAGAGGA
>NW_004797276.1:869985-918330 GCF_000002075.1 Aplysia californica
GGGGGGGTTCTTTATTTATTAACAAAATTTTGTCGACTTTGACCTATCTTTAAAAAAAATCTTCATCACTGCTTTAAAGCTAAGGTACAGAAAGAGTAGTTCATAGACAACTTTTAAGCTTAGTGTCTTCAGATTAGAAAAGGTTTCTGCTAGCATTTTCCACATTTTCCATATACAAGGGCCTGTGATGCATAGACTGCATATCTTACAATCGCAGCTTCATCAACAACAACTTATAACTATGCAAAAGAAAAAAAAAAAGAAAAAGCCTAGTGCATAGCCTACATACCTGGACAGGTGTGCCATCACAGTGCCCAAGGCCTTGACCTCTGCTCCAGGAGTCTGCAGAGACAACAGTGGCCTCCTTTGCGCTGCCCTCACTAGGTGCTAAATTTTCGCCCCCAGCTGGATCTACTTGAGTATTCAAAGTAAGAACACCACAGGCAGTCTCTGAAGGAACAGACGAGTTGCTGCTTCCTGCGAGGTTTTCATTCATATTCGACAAGCTGCAGCTTGTGGCATTTGTGGCATCTGTCTTACTGCTGTCATTAACACCTGTGCCCTCCACTTCTTCACTGAGTAAATCTTTGAAAAACGCTTCACTGTCAAAATCATCTAAAAGAATTTCATTCTCACTTGTCATGTTGACACTCGCAGCTGCTTCAACTGAGTCACTCTGCTGCCCTGCCCTATTACTGGCCTCAACAGATGTATTTGTCTTTTCTGCACAGGTCAAAGACTCTTGCCTGTTGTGGTTGAGGTCAGAATCCAAGGACTCTCTTTTGTGAGACATACCGTTACTCAAATCATCTTCTTTATTGTCATCCACTATACAAGGACTGGAATTTTCCCCTCTTGCCACAGAGTAATTTCTGTGCTGAATGTCTGTCTGGTCTTGACTACTTTTTCTTGAATCAGCTTTCAATAGCCCGCATGGTTGTCTCTGATTGGATAAAATATGAAAAAACGAGAGTTTTAAAAAGTAAGGAAAAAAACAACAACCCAGATAAATGTAAATATCAAGAGAAAAAAAAAGCGAAATGCTACTCTGATAGTCCTTTTCTGAAATGTATCTTTTTGAAAATTTTTGTTGTAAAATCAACATTCTGCAAATTTCAAATTTAATTTCAATATTATAAATTACACAAATATTTAGAACAAAAAGACTTGTCCAAAGAGTAAAGCTATAATTGGCAAGGATGTACGGAAAATTGAATGTTTTATACATATCATTTCTTTAAATGGAACATAAAATCGCAATGAAAATGTACAAGTGTTGAGAAAATCCAACCTTCACATTGTGACTTCTACTGCCATCCTCTTCATCTGCTCTTGTCTGTTTTCCAGCTGGTGGGGCAGACTCGGCATAGTGCCAAGACGGAACATTTTCTAGCGGCCCATATACCTCCAGCAAAATCTCTTCTAAAAGATTTCGAACCTCATGCTGTGATTGCAAAAACAAAAGAGCCGTCTTTAAACATATGAGTTCAGTCTAAATTCCTTCTTTATCTAACGACTCAAACAACAGCATTTCTTATGTAAAACATGTATGCTAAGTAACTTCGAAAGACAGCCTAGAAACTTTATGACAATAGCCTATAGCATTTGATCTCGGGTCTTATTTATCATTCTTCTATGAGATGATACAATCCAACAAAAGTTATTCAATCACAGTCTTTTCAAACCAGTCCAGTACTTTGAGCTTATTGTCTCCCAGTGATGTAATTAGCTTAGAAAGAATGGGACTTCTGGTCAAATGAACAGAAATAATGATAAAAATCTATGACAATCATTATAAATCAATGTACCATGTTTTGAAGAAAAACTGTGGTTTTGTTTGGATCAACATTGACATCCACTTCCTGAGTTGGTAGTGTGACGGATACATAACATATTGGGTGTCTGACAGATTCACAGGCATGGCAGTTATCATAGTACTGTCGCAAGACCTGTGCCAGAGAAAAGAAAGGGGTTAGAAATACTTTCAAAACTTCCAACAAAAAAGCATAAAAGTCAATCCCACATAATTAAATTTAACAAGTAAAAATGACAGAAAGCTTGACTGTAACTTTCAATTTAGCCTTAATACAGTTTCCTCTGACAGACATTAATTTTCATTACACCTCGTCAGTCTTCTAGATCTGTGTTATGGAGGTGGAATCTATATGGGCTTGAGTTGGCAAACAAACTTGTGTGAAAATCTGTGTGAGATGACTTTAACCGTATTTATTCAAAAAACAAATCTGAAAGGCAGAAACCTTCACAAACTCTTTCACATGCACAGGTCTGTTATTAACTACAAGGAAAGTTCTGTCTGAGCTTGATCTTGACATGGCTTTAACATCAGTTCCAGCCTTAGGAATGAACACTGTCAAGGACACCTGTGGAGAATTAACAAATAAAAAAGTGATAAACAAGTTTAGCAAAAATCAAATTGGTAATATTATGAACAAAAACTTTATGGATTATCATATTATCATAACCTTTGAAGCATTGAAATACTAAACTACTAATCACATAGCCAGGAGAGGAGAGAGCACTGAGGCAAGCTTGTCAAAGAATAGAAGTATAGTAAGACAAGGAACCAAGAAAATGTCTAACAGGGACAGTAATTCCAAGTCAAATAAGTAAAACTAGAGCACACAGAAACGCATTAAAAAAATACCCATTTATAGACTATCATACCTTTGGTGTTTCCAGTTCTCTGGTGATGTTCAGCATACTATTAACAATTTGTCTGCCCAGGACATGCTGAAGCACAGCCTTACTATCATTCATGGTTGCCTTCTGCCATATGAGATCTTTCCCGTGCTTCAG
This sequence comes from Aplysia californica, assembly GCF_000002075.1. Classification (NCBI taxonomy): domain Eukaryota; kingdom Metazoa; phylum Mollusca; class Gastropoda; order Aplysiida; family Aplysiidae; genus Aplysia; species Aplysia californica. The sequence goes on from NW_004797276.1 coordinate 872,803, forward strand.
TGTAATACGCAACTGGGGTTTTATGATGCCATAGGCAATGAGAACTTCCTCCACCCTCTTAACATCATCTTTTCTGCGTTGTGAGCTATTGTAATACTGCCGTCTCACTGGCAAAGTGGCAAACAAGTTGCGAGCACAAACAGTGGTACCTGTGCATAAGATGTAAACATTTTAAAACACATAGTCCATTATCTAAACCAGCATTCTGAAATATAGAACATCTTTGAATATATATATAAGTTACTTAAATTGTCTGAGAAACTTAAAAGAGTAATTAATGAATCATTAGTTTTTATTGTATAAATCATAACTTTATTCGATAATCCTTTCCTTCTTCTAGAGTCATAACAGTAGTTTTGACCGTAATATCACTTCTTAAAAAAATGGACATGCATAAGTATAATCTAAAACTGAAAACAAAGATATAATAGGCTTATAATTTTTTCTTAAAAACTATTCTAAAAGTACACTTAAAATAAAATCAGGTCAAGTCCATATTTCAGCTAAAAGTCTGTATCTATTAAGAGCCTTAATATATCTATGACATTAACTCATTCGCTACGCCGAGCCGTGGGGGGCGGCGCGGCTAAAGTGCCGTCAGTACGCTAAGCCGCCCCCGTCGGCTCCAGAACTGACGTTCAATTTTAGCTTGATTTCTATTCCAATCCACATATCCATGTTAAAATAAAGGTCAGATTATAAAGTTGACTTCCGGGTCAAGCGTTTCCACCGAAAATCGGAAGTTTTGATTCAGTTTTGAAACACGATTTCGAAGTTTATGCGACATTCTTTTATCGCGAAGCCCAAATTATAGCCCAGACACCAGTCTTTGTACTTTTACACAACAAAATGTATCATTATTTTGCTCACTAAAGAAATGTAGGACTCTTCTTTATAATATTGATACTACTGGACTCAAATTGCCAGTGCTCTGTAATTGAGAAATCAATATTTTTGAGTGCTAGATCTAGGCCTAGATCTAAATAGTCAAAATATTTTTTTTCTCCCCAAAATCACTACTTTTTGGTGAATTTACTCAAAAAGTACCATCCAAGACATGTATAGGTTTATTCCAAATGCAATTCTGAATAATTCCATATAAGATACGAGTGTTTTTTTCTGTTTGGGATCCTTTTTTCAAAATTATTTAAAAAAAATTTTTTTTCAATATCGGAGGTTATGATCCAAATGTACAAATATTATGGAATGTATGTAAATAACTGCTCATTTTTCAATATTTTCCTGTTCTATATACAGTTATGGTTATTTTGATGTATAATTTGACTAGGTGCAAACATATTTTTTGAGTTTCATCTGCGATTATTAACTTTTTGTTTTCAAATTTTATCCGCAGCCAATCACAATTGTGTTGCATAATCGCCTCTTACAGGAACCAAAGTTGAAAAATACTAAAATAAACAATACAGATGTATTCTACAAACCATACTGGAAATGTTGGTAAATAATATGTTGATATTTATTTGAATTATGGCCCCCAAGACCTGTGAACTGCGCACTATAAGTCATCATTTCATTTCGCCCTCCCGAAAAAATTTCGTCCACAAGCCGAAAATAATACGTAGCGAATGAGTTAAGAGTCACACAAACAACCTTGATCAAAACACCTGAACCTTCAAACACCAGCTCACAGCTGTGTCGATGAGAACAAATATTCGTTTTATACTACATTTTCAAGATGGCCTCACAATAACATGTAACACAATTTGGGTACTGACCTTGTCCTAAGTGGGAGGGCTTTCTGTCTGAGACATTTCCTTCTTTGTCGATTGTGTATGTGTAGCTTAAGTCATCTGTCTTGGTTTTGGTCGTGATGGTGACATCAGCAACAGAGCACAATGAGGCTGCAATTATGCAATCATAGTAAAATACCAAACAGATTGAAAATTTAATTACATCATTTAACATTTTTTTCATTTCATAAAAGGCACTTCAGGAAACTGTAGATCTATTGCTGTTCTGTCTCCAGAACACGCAAATATTAGGGTGTGGAAAGTCATGGGGCACGACTTCACACCGAGGTAAAACATGCAATATAATACAATGTATGTAAATATTACATTATGCCAGTAGAAGGACTGAGTTTAGCCACAAGGCTGATGTCCAGAATAGATAAGTGGGAAGCAGGAGATTGGTTTAAGAAGTCTATGCTTAGCCTTTGTAGAATTTTGGGATCAATTTCTCCGTGTGGAGGATAAATAAAGTATATCTGGCAAAATCTAAATGTTTACTTTTTTCAGAACATACAAAACAAGCAATTCCCTTTTAAGAAAAGGCAAACATTACTAAACTAATATCCTTCCTAGAATGGTTCCCATTTTCCCCTTTTCATATTTTTGACATAATGACACCATGTAAGACATTCACCTGTCTAAGATGGCCACTTTCCTCCTCGACAGTGTGTGGCCATCTTTGACAATTTTCAATGTACTTTTCTGCCCAGTCTTCCGCATGAAATGCTAATTTCATGGCTCTGGTGAAACCGTTACAGGCCTAGCAAGTCCGCAGCGGTTATTTATTGCTAAAAAAACAAATAGAAGAAAGAAACAGACAAAAGGCCAATAATGTTAGTTATAACCGGCTTACTCCACTATTGAAACATCCTGGCATTCCCATGACAACAAAACTCAAAATGATCAACACCATGCCTTAGAAAAGCAGTAAACAAGACCAGGCGAGACAAAATTAGAAACACAGTAATCAGAGAAATGGTGGGCAAAAATGATGTCATGTATCACATCCAACACCAAAAAATCAAATGCTTCGGACATCTTATGCGTTTATCAACACACCACCCAGCACAACATGCGAACATTAAAAAAATCGATGGCAACAAGGCTAGAGGGCGGCCGAGAAAGACTTGGATAGATAAAGTCAGGGAAACACTAATAACTCACAGAATCCCCCTGACCCAAGCTCTCCGGCTGGTGGCAGAGAGACGTCTCTTTCTTCCCATGACACCCAAAAGGGTATAAGCGGCGGAAAAAGTAAAGTAATTTCCCCCAAAAATGCACAAATTCTGAACCTCGGAAACTGAGAATATACGCTCTTGGGAAGGTGGGACGTACAAGAAAGGCTGAAAATATACGCGCATGGGGCTGGAACAAAATCCCAACAGAAACAAAATCCCAGCAATCCTTTATTAAGTAAGGCCAAAAATACAGGGAACCCTTCTAAGGCAAATCAGGTCAGATATATGTCTCTATTTGCTGTTAGGGACCGGGATACAACCAAATTAAGAACTACAGGAACATTTTTCTAAAAAAGATGTTAAAATAAAATTATTACCACCACTACTGCTTTAACACAAAGACTTACCTAATGCTTCTCCCCTGAAACCATATGAGTGCAGAGACAATAAATCATCAGTTGATGTTATCTTTGAGGTGTAATGTCTTTTAGCCATGAAAGGAACATCTTCCACCTTGACACCACAGCCATTATCAATGATTTCAATTCTGTCGAGTCCATAGTTATCCTAAAATAGAACAAAAAGTATAACAATGTTAATGCAACGAAAGGCAAAAAGAGAAAGATATTCAATTTTTCTGCTGCTCCTACCAACAAAATACTAAAGTTTTCAGATACTGAGAACAAAAATGGCGCTCATATGACCTTATGCAGTTGTGAGCGCCGTAAAACCCTCTACCATAAAAAAAAATATGAGAACAAAATCATGTGACTATACTACAATCAAAGAGTGTTCCGGAAGGGGAATTCTTATTCTCAGCATGAACAGTCAAAGATAATTATGTTGCCTACTTTTATACTTTCAACTGTCTCATGCTCAGGTTTTGTACAATGCAGCGCATAGAGCTTGCTTTCGAGTGGGGACATACGCTATATAAATGCTATTTATTATTATTATTATTATCCGTCTTACATGAATATTGACTTTATATTCCTCTCAAATTAATAGTTTAAAAAAATATTTTATTTGATGGCTTTATTATAAATCAAACTATATCACATTAAGCCTAATTGCGTAATACTTTGCACTCTTTTGACCAAAGGGGGGGGGGGGGGGGGTTCTGGGGACAAGCTCCTGTTTCACCTCTTAATATGATGTTTTGCATTTCGGATTGAAATTTTATAGAAAATAATTGATTTGCGACAGTTTTAGTGGCCATGTGTCACATTCTGCGTGATCTGCAGCAAAAAAAATACTGTAGTCTGACCTACAAAGCAGTCATAGGTGTGTGAGAGTGAAAGTAAAAATTTACCTCATGTTATATTGTCCTTAACTTCCCTAATCCATCAAATCTGAATTAAATTGATAACTGGCAGGAAGATGTGTTTATGGGTACAAAATGACAGTACTGTTAGTAATATTATCACTTTTACTAATTTTTTTGGTTTGTTTTTGTAAAATGTTTTACGGCGCTCGCAACTGCATAGGTCATATGAGCGCGCGGGACACACCGAATATTTTCAGTTGGTAGGAAATTTTGAATTTTGCCCGGGTGGCGGCCGAAGCCTACTCTTATCGATTTTAGACCACCAAAGGTTCTTTAATGTGCGCAACTTGCACACGGGCCCTCCGAGATTTTTCGCCCTTGTCCGAGAAAGCTGTGTAGATCTTTCCTACCAGAAGATCAGGGGTGTGGCAGAAAGACAGCAGTAAGGAGGAGCCAAGGAGTAGCAGTAGAAAGGCTGCAGAAAGAGTCAGGAGCCCAGAGGAGGGGGCAAAGGGGGTGAGGGGTGGGGGCAGAAAGTGGAAATGAAAGCAAACAACAGAACATTGGTAGATAGCAAGAAAGGAGGTGAAAGGAGACAATTTTAGAGAAGAAAATTTTTTGGTCGCTACCCGGATTCGAACCCGGGACCTTTGAATGAGAGGCCAACACCTTAACCTCTAGGCCACGAGAGCCCCCTTTTACTAATTATCAGTGATACTGTGGAAGTAGGCCTATAGAAAAAAAATTCAAGTTATATGAGGTAAATTTAGTAGAGCTGAATCTTATCATTTATATTATATTCAAATTATCGGCCAAATCCACAAATTCAGAATTAAGCATTATTAAGTGGAAAAATCACAAAGAAATTATTCTTGCGTTTAGAAAACAAACTAGACTTAGGAAGTCTAGATCTAGTCCTGAATAGCGAGACATATAATGTGGCAGAAAGAGTTTTGTAAAAAACAAAACAACGGCAGCTAGGGGTCTACACTAGTTCTTCTTCAGGTGTCAGGTCTGGAACAGACGTTGATGATCATGTACACCCCACTCCTTCCTGTTGCCTCTCTTCTTGATCAGCTCAGTTTTTCTCATTGTAATATTTGTTGCGAAGTTATGCAGGCCATCTGTACGTATGTTGTTCTTTATTTTCCTCTGCTCTTCTTTCCCTCTATCTTACACACAGCAGCAGTTTCTCAGGTCCATATGATCCATGTATGTGGTTAAAGAATCTCAATAGTCTTTATCTGACGGTTCTGATTACAGATCTTTCACAACCTGCCATTTGGAACACTTCTCACCTATATTCTCACCCCTGGTGAAAATAGCTCATGATCCGCTATTCTCACCCCCACCTCGGTGTGAGCATGAAGCGAGCATTAACGTTCTTAAAATTAGGCTATATCTAGATCTAGATTTCTAATTGTGAGGACCTGCAGGTATTACAGTGGAGTCCACATTATAACGAGTCCTGAAATAACGAGAAATCTGTTATAAAGACACTTTTCTAAAACTCAGTATTTTTCCTTCTTTATTTTTGTAAATAAAATACAGCTATTGCGCAATCAGACAAACCATGCGAGTCAGTTATAGCGGAATATTGCTGCTGCTGTGCAAAGCGCATAGGCCAATTATACATAATGTAGAACCGCGCCAGGGATGGAGAGGTCACAGTGCTGTGATGGATGGAGGGAATGTGTGACATGCGCAAGCAAACAGAACGCACCACAGGGTGTGGTGTCGTGGGGGACAACACAGCAGGCGATTTTTTTTTTTTGGGGGGGGTTCAGTGTCCTGATTTTGGTGCCTATATTTGTTGGTTACGTAAGAATGTATTGACATGGTGCAAATTGTTATGTTTTCTAGAGAAATGAAACAAGGGAAAGGGGAATAGTTAAGTCGTACAGCGGGCGAGTAGCCGCGAGTTAGCCTAGAGCCCTTTCTTTCTGATCGCCAACGCCGAGCTGTCAACATCGGCAGCGCTAGAGAAAGAAGCCTGATTCGATTTTTGATCAAGTAAGACGTAGAAGTCATGTTGGGCAAAATCTGGGGCGATAATAAAAAGAAATAAGCAGAGAACACAAAACTCATAGATTAGGCCTACTTTATTATTTCCCTTGAATTTATTATAGGATCCTTTTCAACGAGAATATTATCCTGCTATAACAGATATTTCGCACAAGTCCCCTCCCTCTAATTATAACAGGATTCTGCTCTTGACATTTCGTCCTTGCATAAACCATAGATCTAGATCTAAGCTAGACTTCTACTGTGGTTTTTTTTTCACCGTTGTTTGCTGTTCATGGTGTGATATGGCCTTCGCCCAGCCCATTAAATAAAATATACCTGAAACTCATCTCTACAACTTATAATTTATTCTCTGTGCTGTTCTGTGGGTGTCTGTGCTAATATAGACTATAGGCCTACAGTACGTTAGCACACCTGAGGGAGGATGAAAATAACCACTTCCTTTCCTTCTGGCCATGAGATTCTTAAACCATGTACATTTCGGTGACCTCGAGTCTTCTCAGAGTGTCCTTGTTAAGAGTCCAGTTTTCGCATCCATACAAAAGGATTGACCACAACGTGGACACTTTCAGGGTTCGGCAAATTTTTACTTATGAACCCACACACAGATGCACTGATTTGAGGGCTAAACTGCCATAATTTTGTGGCAGAACACATGTATGGCCACTAAAACCCTTGCTATTCAATTGTTTTCAAGTAAATATCAATCCTAATATTGCCAAAACATCAAATCATAGTGAAATGTAGGGGGGCATGCCCCCTGAAACCCCCCCAGATTCTTTTTAGGTCAGGGGGGCATGGAAATCCCCCCTGTTATAAAAAACAAGTGAAGTATTAAGCCACTGGTCCTAGCTCTGTTTTCAAACATCAATAACTCAATAACTAGGCTACTGATTTGCGGCAAAAATGAAGGCCATTATATTCGTGTTCAGCAGGCAAAATACTACTAGAAAAACTGTAATAAAATATGTACATGAGACGGGAGCATGAAGTAAAAAAAACCCAACAGGGTTCTTATTTAAATTTAACAGTTTGCGGTTATGATTCTGTTTGAGACGACAGCCTAGATTAGATTACGTGAAGTAGAGGGCCGTGCCGTAGGTTTACACATAGCCTCAATGCTATGCATACGGGAGGGTCCGTGCGCAGGCGTACTGGAACTGTACCCAGCCACTTCGAATTATCAATATATACTTCTTCAGTCTTCATTTAAAATTATCTAATCGAGCTCTACCAGATTCAGATCTATCTAGATAGAATCTAGACTTCTAGACTCTCGGGTGCTCTTTGGAAATTGCCTTCCCGTTCCAATTGATACTTTGCCATGTAAGCGTGAAGATTGAGTGGGGGTTTTTTTCATTATTATTTTTGCCAGGGGGGGCAAGCCCCCCTCGTAACCCCCACTATCAAGCCCCCCTGAAACCCCCCCATCAATAATAATAATAGTGTCCATTAATACACACGGTGGGTCCATCAAAGTTCAATCCGGCCAAAATAAATTCGAAGACACTATTTCTCAGAACACTCCGGAAAATAATAATAATAAATAACAACAATAAATTGCATTTATATAGAGGGCATGTATCCATGTTCAAGAGCATACTCTATGCACTTTACAACTATTGTCACCCCATCAGACCCTTTGAGAACACTTAGAAACATTCTCGGCTTCAGCAGAAGCATACAGTGCAAGCTGCGGATTTCACACGCTCAAACACTATCAAACTAACAAGATCGTTCACTGTCTATAGCCGGGTACCCATTTCCACCAGGGTGAAGTGAGGAAAATTTGTGCAAAGTGCCTTTCCCAAGAACACAACGTCGGGCCCCTGACGGGATTTGAACCCACGACCTTACGGTGGCGAGTCCGAGAGCCTAACCACTTTCTCCGAACAGTTTCCATTGAACCGTTCTCAAGATTTTTTGGTTATTAAATTTGAGAGATTTCGGCGTCATCTTTCTTTCTGCCATTCTCCGAGGACTGGGAGGAAGCATTTTTTTCCCATCGAATTCAATTTCTAGAGCTACAGATTTTTAAACGTCTGAATATTCAGATACTTCAAATTGAAGTTCAATTGTGGTAGGGGAAACGTTCCCGGACTATACTTCATTTGAAAATGCCGTCAAAGGGTACTGCGAGAAAACAAGACTGCTCGTCCTTGGAAATAACCCATTTTGCATAATATTTAGTCACCCTTAAAACTAAAACTAAAATTCTTAATGTAAAAAAAAAAAAACCCTCCGCCTCCCCCCCCCTGTTCACACCTTACACACACACACACGAACACAAACGCACACTCACACAGACACAGACAAATACACACACACACACACGCCCGCGCGCGGACCACTTTATTCGCATATAACCAACAAATCTTGAGAACGTAAACCGTTCGGAGAAATAGAGTTCAAGTTTAATTTTCCCGAGCATTTTTGGCGGAAAAATAGAGCTGGCCAAATAAATTTTTATTAATACAAAAAACGAAGAAAAAGATTACTGGCTAATGTGGCAGGGTTCATTTAGCCCACATGGTCACTTTTGTCCTTAGCAATCACTTCTGTTTCTTTAAACAAACAGGAACGCAATTTCCAAACAGCGCCGACTCTTGATCTAAATCTAGACTCTATGATAATGATTCTGAAGTTGAAGCCATCCATAATTCATGGCATGACGTTACTTTTATACTTATAGAATCTAAAGAATCTACATTGATATGTTGGGGGCAACCTGTCGATTTGCGCAATTATCGCGCAGCGTATTTGGTTGATCAAGGAAATGGCAATTTTCGTACACTTCCATCTTTGGTGCCATACGGTTGGCTATACTTAGATGTAGTCACGTGATCGTAGGGGTATACTGGTGTGACGTCAAACAAGATGGGCAGCGTACCTAAAAATAGTTTGCACCTTTCTACGTTTAATCGCATATGTGTGTAATGGGGCGCTTTTTCGGTAGTTCCCACCCCGCAATTGTTATTCACGGGTTTTGGCCACAAGAGTAGGGGGGTTTCAGGGGGGGCATGTGAATTTTACCATATATATAAAATTTAATGTTTTGCAGTTGTTAGGTTGGATATCTTAGCTCACCGCGAATCAAACGTATAGACCTAGATGTAGGTCAGGCTCAAATAAGGGGGGTGGGAACTACTGAAAAAGCACCTGTAATGGAACGTTTGTTCACGGCACAGAATTCTACAATTCTATGGAAGTGGCTATTCTCACCCGGGGTGAGAATAAAAATACGATCTACCTCTCACCCCAGGTGAGACTTGCCAGCGTAGGCTATTCTCACCCGGTGTGAAACGACCTGTTTTTCCTCATTTTGGAATACTGTTTATCGGTGTGGATGATCAAATTGATAAAATCCAAGAAAAAATTATGTTATAGCACAAAAGGAAGCTAATTTGATCATGTACAAAGAAGCTATGGCTATTTCACTTTTCGAATCGAGCCGAACTACGCGGGTCGCCATTTTGTTTTGCCCGGAAGTTCTCGCAAGATCTACTCCTCCCCTCTCTCTCTGTGGACGATCAAATTGACCAAAACAAAGTTAAAAAATGATGTTAAAAACAAAACTCAATTAATTTGGTTGTCTACAAAGATGCTACGCCTATTTAACTTTCCGAATCGAGCCGAACTACGCGGGTCGCCATTTTGTTTTGCTCGGAAGTTCTCGCGCTACTCCTCTCTCTCTCTCTTTCCACTGCCCACAGACAAAATTGCACGCTTTTAGGCTAACACTAACAGTAGTAATAGATCTAGAACGTTTCGTTTGTTCACGGCACAGAATTCTACAATTCTGTTATAATCACAGTGTAGAACTCTGAGAATTCTGTGGTTCAGGGTGAACGCTTCACTGATTGGCCTAGGCTATAACGGTGAACGCCCACCGGGTGAGAATAGCCAAAAGACTCGCCTGCGCTATTCCGAATTCGCTATTCTCACCCCGGGTGATAAAATAGAGGTGGCCTTCTGTTATCACATTGTAGAATTTTTGGGTTCAGGGTGAACGCAAAATTGGTTGGCCTAGATCTAGGCTATAACAGTGAACGCACACCGGGTGAGAATAGCCAAAAGACTCGCTTGCGCTATTAAGGGTGGCCTTCCTCGATCAACCAAATCAAATGCGCTGCGCGATCGATGGATCGCGCAAATCGACAGATCGCGCCCAACAGATACATTTAAAAAATCATTGATCAACGAACCAATTTTATGTCAATAGCAGTTGCACCAGCATCAACAGAATTTTCTATCAATTCTTTTACAACACTGAAAACACTAGTAATGACTTGACCACTTCCAATTAGTCGGACAGCAGACGGAGGCAGCCCTTCGATTTTGCTGGGCGGTGCCATATTTGTTTATATCGGCGCCAAGGAAAAATAGAATTTCGGACTCAGGATTACTGAAACGAATATTAACTCAACGCACATCAGCGTGCAAAAGAAATTAGGCTACACGTTGTTCTTTTCCATCTTAAACATTTATCTACATGCAACAAATTTATGAAACTATTGATTTAAAGTTGGGATTGTATTAAAAAGACCAGATTTATCTTACTTTGTCATCTTGAAAAATATCAAAGTACATATTTCAGTAGATATATCTTATTTCGTTTACGTTTTCACCTCATAATTATACATTTAGTACTTCCGCAAATTTTGTTGTCAGTACAGTCGTCCGTCATTCTTCTCTGCTGTGCTGGGTGCTATTCTGTGAAGGGTTGAGTCAAGATAGAAGATTATCTGAACTTATTTATATCGTTGTCAACGGATTTTGACGCCCGCCACACTGACTTGTATAACCTTATGTAAGTTGTATATGTGAAAAGTTGTATATTATTAATGTTTGTATTTGGGGGCTTCCCGGTGCTTAAATTTAAAACTCCCCTTTCTAATTTTCTTAAAATTGTCTTGTTACGTCCTGTACTGTAGACTGTATGTAGGCCTCCTGAGTTATAATTTCGCCTCTCGTCTCGGTCTCAGTTCAGCCACCACAACAGTCGCCTTGGTTCAGTCAGGCAAGTCTTTAAAGTTCAGTTGTTACTTTGTCATAAGACAGTCACACACTTTGGTCACTTTGGAGAAAAGTAGGCCTGGCAGTTGTCTGTTTTCCAAGTGACACAGACTAGAGATAAGAGATCTAGAAATCTAGAATGTAGATCTCTAGATAGATTAGATCTACATGCATGTAGTCATGTAGGCACTGGTACAACATATACAAAGTTTTGATTCACAGTAATACTGTGCTAGATATTTTAGTATGTGAATTCCTTAAGGCAGGCCACCTCTATTCTCACCCCGGGTGAGAATAGCGCAGGCGAGTCTTTTGGCTATTCTCACCCGGTGTGCGTTCACCGTTATAGCCTAGATCTAGGCCAACCAATTTTGCATTCACCCTAAACCACAGAATTCTACACTGTGATAATAGAAAAATTGTAGACTTCTGTGCCGTGAACAAACGTTCCATTTCTACTGTTAGTGTTAGCCTACTAAAAGCGTACAATTTTGTCTGTGGGCAGTGGAGAGAGAGAGAAAGAGAGAGAGAGAGAGGATTAGCGGAGAACTTCCGGGCAAAATAAAATGGCGACCCGCGTAGTTCGGCTCGATTCGAAAAGTTAAATAGCCGTAGCATCTTTGTAGACGACCAAATTAATTTACTTTTGTGTTTTAACATCATTTTTTAACTTTGTTTTGGTCAATTTGATCATCCACACCGATAGACAGTGAAAGAGACAGAGAGAGAGAAGAGGGGAGGAGTAGATTTTGCGAGAACTTCCGGGCAAAACAAAATGGCGACCCCCGTAGTTCGGCTCAATTCGAAAAGTGAAATAGCCATACATCTTTGTAGTCGATAAAATTAGCTTAAACTTTTATGCTATATAACGTAATCTTTTCTTTGCCTTTATCCATTTCATCATCCACATCGATAGAAAGTATTCCAAAATTAGGAAAAACAGGTCTTGTTTCACACCGGGTGAGAATAGCCTACCTACGGTGGCAAGTCTCACCCGGGGTGAGAGGTCGATCGTATTTCTATTCTCACCCCGGGTGAGAATAGCCACTTCAATTCCTTAATGACTGTGGACTGTAATCACCACATTATTTATGGAGACTTGGGTCAAGTTGGGATCTAAATGCCACGCCAGTGAGGTCGTGTTCTGATTTAGAATTTAGTCGCGCATGCACCTTCCACTCCCCCCCTCCCCCCCCTCCCGTCCCACCTTGATTTTCTACAACGAGGAAGTGTGTAACTGCTCGTTTAGTTGATTAAAAATTAATGTATACTCAGCATACGTGTAAACCCTCATTCTCATCCAGTTTGCATTGCAATACATCAAACACAGGTTTTATTTTATCTTCTTTCAGAGTAATCCGAGGTAGTAAAGGAAAATGGTTAGCAACACTGGAGATGAAGATCTTTTGTCTTTTTGTAGGAAAGAGAAATTAAGACTTTAACAAAAGTTCACACTTTAATTATTATGCTATATAACTTAATGACAAGATGACCCTGTGGATCATTGGAAAGAAACTAAGAAATATAATATAAATTTAATTGCAAAGCGTATCTTAAATACAGGGTGATAAAAAAACAACTGTTCAACTTTTTTGTTGATATTTTCCTCCAACACTGAAGTTTTGAGTTTCAAATTTGTACACATTTAAATTTGGAAGTCAAAAAGAATTTGAACGGTTTTGCTCTACATAGCAGATAGCACATAAAGATTCAACCCATTTTCAGTTATGTACCCCTTTTTTGTAGCATGGCGCACTAGTTCGTATTAAGCGTACCACTAAAAATCCCAACGATTGTGCCCTATTGCAAACTAGGGTAGGTTGGGGCAAATTCGACCATGGGGCAACTTCAACAGCCTCAACCTAGACTTTGCTTTTGAGAATCATTTGACCCCTGTGTCGTGGAATTATCAAAGCCCACTTTTATTCGTTGCACATTTGATTCTATCTAAAAATAAAATTTGGGCTTCCAAGGCTTCCACTTGTTTCTTTTTTTAGTCAGAAAGCTCCAGAAAACACCCATCCAAGTTCGGCACTCCGTTGCGACGTACTTTTCGCTCTTGAAGAAAAAAATTGATATTTCACCCGTCATTTACTTTCTTATACACGCTTGTTTTCTTACTTCAAAATACTAATCATTTATTTATAACCAAACTTTGGTATCCTTGGGTTCATTTTAATCCAACTAGAATTAGAAATGTTGATTATTTGAATTTAAATGATTTATTTAAAATGATGGGGTGAGATTTTGTGGGTTGGTGCATCTTCGACAGGGCGAAATGGGGCAACTTTGATAGGGGGGTGGGCCAATTTCGACCTACCAGCTTCATAATATACATATAATATAAGCAGAATCACCAGTAGGCTACTACTAACAAACTATCACATTTCATTAATATCTTGTGTTTGTTTTTATCATTTTCATCGAGGGTCGAAATTCCTTGACCGGTCAGATACAAACTAGCAGAAATCTAGATCTAGACTGCTCAATTATCGCATTTTCGAAGCTAAATGTGTGTGTGGGTGTGTGTGTGTGCGAGAGAGAGAGAGAGAAAGTGTGTGCGTGCGTGTCACGTGTGCGCACGTAGGACTATGATGCGAGTGTGTGTCTTCGTGATTGTGCGTGCTCGGAGAAATAGGGAGAGGGGGGGGGGGGAGGACTGGGAGGAGACAGAGATGATAGACAGAAAATTCAGCATTCTAGAGGAGTTGAGAAAGAGAGAGAGAGAGGGGGGGAGGCACAATAAGTTGAATAAGAACTCAGTAGCCTAGGTTAAGCCTACTGTTGAAGATATCCGCCCCCTGTCGAAGTTGCCCACAGCCCCTGTCAGTCAGTATTCTTACTCTTTCAGCCTATGTCGAAGTTGCCCCAAGCGGGGAGTGGGGGGGGGGGGGGGGGGGGGCGAATTTGCACCACCCCCTGTCGAAGTTGCCCCAAGCATGGGTATGCCACAAAATCGTGATTGGTTGAAGATTCGGAATGCAAATAGAGTAAAAAACGTAATAATCGAGAAGTAGAATGGCTGCTTGGCACAACGATACTAAGATAGTCTGTGTTCTTTCATAAAGGTGGGACAGTATCAGTTACTTTTGCGGCACTACACACACCTGTCGAAGTTGCCCCAACCTACCCTACAGTAGTCTTAACAAGCCAACAGAAGTTTGCTGGTAGTTTTTTCTCATTTTTAAGATTAGTTAAGAGCAGAGAGCTTTTGTGTTGAACTTTTCCGTACCACCAATTCATTTCGTAAGTCGTAAGTTTCGCACAAGGTATGGAAATAGTTTTCAAGTGCCCTAAGGCGTTCTTTGATATCAAGGGTGAAAACGGTTCATCAGTTACGACCTGTAGAGAATCAAAACAAAAAGTTCCCTGACTAAATAACCACTTCAAGTCAAACACACACCATATATGCACCCCTTTAAAGGTCACCAGGGTGCAGAATTCAGTAGATGAGCCCTATGTTACGTCTGTTCGTAGAAGATGTCTGCAGCAAGGGCTTTCCAACTTTTCAACGGTTAGCATGAAGGCAGATCTTCATCTGTGACTGTACCATTTTCCCGTTCGCGAAGCTATCAGAGGATAGCAATGTTCATTATTCCTCGATCATCTTGAAAAGAGTGAACATTTCCTCTATGACATTTGGTTCCTTGGCAAAGCCCATATATATACCTTTCAGGTTAACTCCATATATGCTGTCTATTTGGCCAACCTCCCCCCCCCCCCCCCCCCCATATTGTCTCTAGAAACAGCTCCATACTGTAAGGTGTACAGTAGTGTGTGTGACTTTGAGTACTCATGGTTGAGTGGGTCCTTGTGTTCGGCCACCTCTGAACATAACGAAAGATGCATTAAAATGTGTTGAGTCCAAAGGAGAACAAATGTATATATAAATAGACCATTGGTTCTTGGAATATCACAATTTAAAGAATATTTTTAAACTCTGAAGGAGAAAAGAAATATTGTTTAAAGGTTACAGGGATGGAAAGATTAGATTTTTAAAAAATTTTTAAAAAGGAAAAAACAAACCGATCATTTCATGACTTTCCTGACAAGATCTTTGAAATTGGTGCATAAAATTTTGCATTATAATTTAAAGGTGGTTTTTATAAAAGCCATTTTCGTTTTCGAAAATAAGTTTCTTATTTGTGAATTTTATATGAAAACAAATTCCTTTTTGACTTTGAATGAATTATATTTGTTCCAAATTACAACATTCTAGTACAAATGTTTTGCTAAATATTAAGAAAAAAATGTATACAGTTGTTTTTTTTTATCACCCTCTGTATATATATATATATATTTTTAACATGTTTTTTTTTAAAATTCTTCCTCAGCAAGGTGTTGAGATCTCATATAAAAATACAAAGAAATGAATGTGGGTGTAGCACACAGTGACAGCAACCCCACACACTCCTACCTCAACAGCAAGGGGATATGGCTCACATACCTGCTGCTGGTGTTTGGAGTCCATTTGCTGTTGCTTTCTGTCCCTTTCTTCTCTGTGGCTGTTGCCTGGACACTCACCAATGTTCTTCATGATCTTGTGAGTATTATTATACAAGAGTTGGTGTTTCCCTTACATTTGACATTGCTCAGTATGTATCATGTGTGTGCTATTTTCAAAAAAAGAAAATTTGATATGACCATGTTTTGTAGGCGCTTTGTACTGTAGTCCCGCTGTTTTAAGAAAACAGAATTTTTAACTACACAAAAGTCATCCCTAAGATCCCGCTTTGATTTACTCTGAAGGTCTACATTCGGCTAAGATCCCTTTTTTCAGATCATAATATACAGAGTAAAAGCCTGGGCGGGCACCGCCAATCAATCAAGAGTGAAAAGTTGATACCATTGAACTGCCCGTCGCATCAAAGATGAGCCATTCTTGTGAATGTGATCACATTTATTGTAAAACTCTATGAAATGGTACAATGTTTGCCTCAGACAGGATCTTAATATCGAGGTGTGAACTGACCAACACGTTTAGTTTCCCCAAACATCGCTCTTGCATCTGAGCTGTACATCCATGTAAACTTACATCACTTTCTGGGTGGGAAGGGTCTAAGATTTCTCTCCAGGCGGGATTACATTGAACTGTGAACTCTTCCTTTATCATTGCAGCTGTTGTCTGTACTACCGAATTTGCGAAACTTGACTAAATTTTAATTTGTGTGGTCACAATGTAATGGTGCGTAACGACAAAGATGGGAGAACTTGGTTAGAAATGGAAAGAGCTATAAATTTTGGACAGGTAAAGGGGAGGGGCAACTGGATTAGCGTAGATCTTGAGTCTCAGGATAGGATGATTTATAAGTGACAATGATTCTCAATGGCATGCCTCATGCCACTGTGATTGGTCTTAAAGTTTGACCACTCTTTGTTCACCATATGTCATAAACCCACTCAGGGGTCATGTCAGTTCATTTTTAGAGTGAATGGAAACCATTTACCGGTTGTGGTTCACTGTAGATTCTTCCCTTGGTGCGTCGGCTAAGATACCGTTCATCTAAGATCCCACATTTTCCTTGTTCCCTAGCACCGGGTTCTTAGGTGGAGACTTGCACTACCGCATTGTTTGTGTTGTTCTGGATCAAGAGTTAAATATCAGAATTTTTTTCAAAACTTCCACAACTCTGAGTAAAATATGAAAAAGTTTAATGTTAGTGCTGGGGTCTCTTGCTTCAAGGGCAAGACAAAAGTGTGCCAATTATTCTGAGCACCTTACTGCTCATGAGTGAAACTTGGAGCTGGATGAGAATGTGGTGGGTATAGCGAAGATTTATCTGACTTAAG
This sequence comes from Aplysia californica, assembly GCF_000002075.1. Classification (NCBI taxonomy): domain Eukaryota; kingdom Metazoa; phylum Mollusca; class Gastropoda; order Aplysiida; family Aplysiidae; genus Aplysia; species Aplysia californica. The sequence goes on from NW_004797276.1 coordinate 889,830, forward strand.
TATAAGACTTAGTCTTAAATATGTTGATCAAATTTATGTGTCAAAACTGGAAGGAAAGTTAAAGCCATTTTACTGGTAGGTATAACTTAAGCCCCAAAAGCTCCTGGCTCCTCAACCTGTCGCGACTGCCCAAAATGGAATGTTTCACACTGCAACAGTGGCTTTGGGATGTTGAAAATATTTTAAGGCATATTCAGATTAGAGAGTAGCATACTACAGTGGAACTCCTATTCAAAGAGCTCTGATTCAACGAGATGAGACAGATTCCCCGTTTATTTTTTTTCTTTAAAATCAATAAAAATAACCGGATTCAACGAGATCGGATTCAACGAGGTCGCTTCCAGGGTGAACAGCCCCCGTAGACGTGACTTCGCTCATTCTTCTCCCAGAACGAACTTTATCTGTTCCCGGAAACCATCCATTGCTTCTTCATCGTGAACCATTAGGCCTATTCACTTTGCCGATTGCATGCGACCAACCAGCGGCCTTTTTTCATACCAACACATGCGTTGTTGGCTCGCGCACGTGTCTACTCTAACGTGTGTCGGGGTCGGGTGGGCGGCTTGCACACTCGTGTGGCTGTGTGTGCGTGTCGCATATACAAACGCGTCAGTCTTTTTTTCCCCCCGGCAACTGATCATTATTACAATGATAAGCTAGCCTAGTCTTGACTTAGATCTACATAATGAATTGTGCGCTGGTCTATGGAATCAAAAGTTGCCGTATGTTTGGCTCTACACAGCAACACAACTTTGTGGTAAACAATCGAGATGACACAGGGGTGTGCATTTGAACAAATCGTTGTTTTTTTTTTACACAGCTCATAATATGCAGGCATTTCAGGCACTACTTGTGACTTCTCTTTATTCATTACTTGCTCAGTGCCTGTAATTATCTACTCAAAACCTCGTGTTTGCTATAACGAACACTTGGATTCAACAAGATTTTAGGTCAGACCCGGCGACCTCGTTGAATCTGAGTTCCACTGTATAGTAATAGTAGTGAACTATTTTTTTGCATGAACAAAGAGGTCTTTACTCCAGCACACTAACAACTTTTGCTCAGCCGCAGCTTGTGGCCGATGCCAGATAAAATACACACTACTGGTTTGTCTAATTTTTAGACCCCGCTCATTGAAAATATGGCCGAAGCCCAGTCTCAAACTTATTAATCTGAATGAAGACTAGTGTGCCACAAAAAATATCAGATTTATGGATAGTGTTTTCGCTTTGACGGAAAAAGTTTGAGGACTTTCATTTGAGGTCCATTGGAAAGATTTTTTGAATATCATTGCAAGACAAGATATGAACAGAAAGGTAGTGGGAAGACAAGGAGTTACTATTGTACTGTCACTGCTCATGCAATATGAACTCAGCAGTCTAGCACATTGTGTTGAATGGGAAATGTGGAAGTTCCAAAGACATCTATAGAGGACCACAGAATAGACTGAAGAAAGAGGATTGACCTCTTTTGAGAAATAACTATCTCTGTAACTGTGTGTTTTGATGGTCCAGTGCTTAAAAATTTATATTTTTTTTTCAAAAATCTAATTGGAAGAAACTCATGAGACGAAATAACTAAAAAATTTGTCTCAAGCTCATGTGTCTGCTGAAAGTGAAAGAAGCCACATTCTAATACTAATAGTCAAGAGCTAATGACAATAATCGTCAAAAAATCAGTATATTAGGGAGAAAAGGCTCCAGAAATTGCACAAAATGTAAGCATTCTGATGAGAACTGCGTGGACTTAATTTTTAATATGAATTTAAAGATAGAGTAATGTGAATTTTAGATTTTGGTTTTTACGTGGCACCACGTTGTTAATGTAATGTTCTTTAGCAGGAAGGCCGCTAGGACTCCCTTGAAAACTTTCTACTCCCAATGTTTAAGTTAATACTTTGATTCAAACTCTGGTTGCTAGTTGTGCTGTATTCTGGTTCTATCTCACTTTACTACCATCCCATAGAGAAGAAAACCGGAATTTTAATATATTCAGTTTGAGTTGAGAAAATGGGTTAAACTGGTGGAAACTACTTGTATGGTCCCTACCTAGTGATGACATGTTTTGTGTGTTTGTTTCAGAGTATGTTTGTGATGCTCCATGTGACCAAGGGCACTCCTTGGGAAGCAGCTGACCAAGGTGCTGCCCGCACAGAGACACAGTGGGAACAGCTGGACTGTGGGGAGCAATTCACTTCCACCAAAAAATTTCTCACAACTGTGCCAGTGGTCCTGTGAGTACCTATTAGTGTGTTGAGATCTTATGAATGATTTCTTGTTTTTCATAAGTGAGTCAAATTTTAACTACAAAGATCTTCTCTCTAGTGCACTTTGTATTTGTTGAGTTGTTACATGCCAACTTCATGGCATTTTTGTGGTTTGCTAAATTTGTTTTATGGCATCTTCAGGGCATTTTTGTGGTTAGCTAACCAGGAGTAACCAGGTTTATTAAAGTACTTATTTGTGGCTCAGGATATTTTTTTAGACAAAATACTCATATTATGAACTTCTGTGCCAAGCTGTTGCTTGTCAAAAAAGAAGACTGTCTTCAAGGCGAATTTATTTTAGCTGTGAAAAAATAGCAAAAGGCAGTTGTTGTTTTTTGGGGGGGTAAGTGTTTCACAGTGCTCGCAACTGGATAAGGTCATATGAATGCGTGGAACACGTTAACTCTTTTCCTACCAGGCCAAAATTCACCACTGGCCCAGGGCTTTTCCCTGACCTATTTTTACGCCCCTACCCCACCACAGGAAAATGTCAAAACATTCAACTTAACACACACAAACCATATCATATGGCCCATCAAACTGAAGGTTAAAAAATAATCTATCTGATAGTGATACAATATTGAAGATTTATTCCAATTATATTAGTTTGGGGTTTCTAAAAGTGATGATGCAATATCGAAGATGTCATATGAAATTAACAATTTTCCAGCTTTGAAAGGTCATATATCTAAAAAAGTACAACAACAGCATCATTCAAACTTCCTAGGTAGGTTGCCTCAAGTAATGCAAAGAAATGCTGAAAGTGTTGTATGTGTACCTAATATAGAAGTGAAAATATGAGACATATACTGAAGTCGAGAAGGGGGGCGCTTTTCTTCTCATTTTTACATTTCGAAGGGGACAAAAAGCGCTGAAATGGCTGAAAATCGTCTCTCAGTGCTACATTTTCTTTCGTATCTGCTAACAGGAAGTCTATTCTATTATTTTGAAAACTTGGATCGGGCGAGAATTTCATTACTGGATTGGAATAGATAGCGAGCCACTCAAGCCGAATTTTGCAGCTCTCGGTCCAGCGAGGCCAGGTCCGCGACGGCTCACAGTAGGGAATGTGTTGATACGCATTTTCTGTTGGGTACGAATTAATGTTGAATTTTGCCCCCGTGGCGGCCGAAGCCTTCTCTTATCGGTTTTGGACCACCAAGAAGTCTTCAACATGTGCAGCTTGCATATGGGACCTTCGAGATTTTTTTACCCTCGTCCAAGAAGGTTAGGTGTTAGATCTTTTCTGCCCTAAGATCAGGAGTGTGGCTGAAAGAACAGTAAGAAAGAGCCAAGGATCTACAGTAGAAAGGCTGCAGGAAAGAGTCAGGAGCCCAGAGGAGGTGGCAAAGAGGAGGGTATTAGAGAGCAGGAAAGGGGGTGAAAGGAGAACATTTTAGAGAAGAAAATTTTTCGTCGCTGTCAGGTTTCGAACGTGGGACGTTTTGAATGAGAGGCGAACACTGTACATCTAGACCAGGAGAGCCCACAAGGGCTGCCTGGCTGTTCCTTTGTATCAGTATCATAGATTAATTTCCTCCAAGTCCATGGAAATTGGTTTCAGCAGCTCCTTTTTAAGATAAATTTAAGAAACTATTTTCTGAAAATTGCTCTCTGTTTGCTTTACTTTTCAGAATACTAATCATATTAGGTTGCTTTAATTTGTTCATGTGATTCTGTGATCACTTTCAATAGCCTTAAAGGTCTTCACCTGTGATTCCTGGTATATATATAGTTCACATGTTTGAGTATTTTTAGCTACAGGACATACATTGTTTTTGCAGGAAATTGCATTTGTGGATCTGTTTTTTCTATGATAGTGTGGATGGATTATTGCTGGTTGTGGTACCATGGGCTGTTCTTTTTGCAACGATTCTGAATGGAATTGTTTGGCATATATCTGTTTGAGTCTTTGTCACGTACAATCACAAAGACATTTATTCTGTTTCTAGTATTTGTTCATTGTACTTTGTTTTGCAGGTTTTTCCTGGCCAGCTTCTACTCCCGCTATGACAAGTATCATTTTGTGATCAACGCTGGTGTTCTTGCCCTCAACTTAATCCCCAAGTTGCCACAATTCCACAAAGTCCGCCTGTTTGGCATTAACAAGTACTGAGCTCATCAGTCTTGATTTTCCCATTGGTATTTTATTATTTGTTTGTGAAAAACTGGAGTATTTTTTTTTTGTGGGTTTTTTTCCCAGTACAGTATAAGGTTTAGCCAGAAGACTACTGAAGTCTCTGGAAAGATATCTCAGATATTCCTAAAGTGTGGGTGCCCATGGTTGAACATTTGCCATTTTATTTGATAAACTTGCAATCATTTTGTCTCTGTGTTTAGAATGCAGACACTAGTATTACAAATTTCAATGTTCATTGCAGATATTGATCAGTTCCTTTTCTCCCTTTTTCTTCAATTCTTCATGCAAACTGATAATGAAATTATATATATTTGGTCCACTGGTCATGTGAAATGTGCTGATGATGTCTCACAGTATTTGACAAATCGTTTTGTTTTAATTTATTTTGCTGTAAAGAAGCTTGTTTCTTATTTTTATTTTTTTTGTCCGAAAATTTGAAACAAAAATTGAAAAGAACTGGACTTTTTTGTCACAAACATCCACCATATTGTCATTTAGTGACATAAATGTTGTCACTGTTTACTTAAAACTTAGCATTGTATTTATTTTTGAAGATTTTTTTTTATCTGTGCATCATAGCACTATTGTGACCTTTTTTGTGTTTTCCTTATTTGATTACATTTTGGGAAGAAGTTAATTTGGTTTGCACTTTCTTTGCCAATTTTTACCAACTTGTTATGTGGATTTATGCTTAGGTTGTAAAGGGGGGGGGGGGGGTCATTGTACAGTTTTTATAAATTTAACAGATTACATCTTGAAGTCATGAATATAAGAAAATGATTTTCAATGTCAAGGGTTTTTGTAGTCATAAGCTCAACCAGGAAAAAATGTCAAATTATTTTTTTTTTCTTTTATCTTACTCTTGAGATTTAATAATGATGTAGTGCAGTTGAAAACTAAATTATAATAAAAGTTTTTATCATTAAATTTTGTTTTGTACTTGAAAAGAATGAAAGTTGAGATCTGGTTATCATTTCTGTGTCAAAGAATATGAATACCAAAATTCTCAGAGGGTTATTGTTTGCGGCGGCTGTTGTCATGTAAGCACTCTCGTTTGCCAATGCTTTGTGAAAAATGTACTTTTTTTTTTTCAAGTTTCACATACAATCTCAGCATAATCAGCTGGAATGTCCTTAGAGACAGAAAAGATTAGTTTGGAAATACTCTTAGTAAATAAAGTTGTGAAATGCAAGGGTTGATGTTTTTCTACATAAAGATGCATTATTATTCTTTTGTAGACCTTTAGATTCCAACAATAAGTGTTGTCCTCTTTACCTTTGAATTTGATATCAATTTAATGAAAATTTGCGAATTGATAAAATACTTTTGTTTGATACCATCAGAATGAACATTTGTGTGATTATAGATAGGGTTCCCTTGACAAAGTTTTTGTCTTGACTTTGATATATCTCACCCTTGTTTTGTTGTATAAATTGCCTTTCTTTCCACAGGAAACTTGATCTCTGTTTTTATTCTCAAATGATTACAACTCAGGTTTTGTTTTCATTTAGCTTTGTCTGAGCAGAGGTGTAGGCCTACTGTGGTCATCTTTCACTCAATAAAAAAGCAAATCTTCCCAGAGGCTCAAATATAGCCCTGTGTAACAGTAATTGGACTCCAAAACAAGAGTACATCTCTTTTTTTTTGTATGTTGATAATTTTTGGTCTGTAGAGAAAAGTTTTTATTAAAATTAGAGACAGAAATTTCTATAGTCTGAGGAGATGTATGCTAAATAAGATTTTTTTTAAACGTCTGAAATATATATATATATATATATATATATATATATGATTATGGTTTTTTAAAAATTACATGTTAAGCTCATGTCATCCAGGAGTAAACCCTTACCGAGCATGTTCCTTGCTATACTTCCTAATAGATGGTAGCAAGCTCATATTTGAGCATGCTTTTTTCTAAAACGGGACATTCCTATGTTGCTCTTTTGGTTCAGTCTGTACAAAGTCCTAAGTTTAACTTAGTTGTACACGGTAGTATGAATCAATTTCTTCACCTGAATTAAACAGTACAGATGATAGTTAAATATTAAAAAGCATAGGCTTATCAATTTTAAAAATGAGTGTCAATTTTTTTAAATCCAGTGTAAGACTGACTGTGTGCATTGCATTGTCAGTTTAGCCAAGCCGATATTGATATATATGCCTGTTTTGTTGCCGACTTTCACAGAGTATTATATCCCTCTCTTTTTCCTGCTCCTGTTGGTTATATGTTTATGGTAGAATGAGCCAGGTACTTTCTACAGCTGTTTTCCTGTTTGTTTCTAGTAGGTTAAATTCCACAGTGACTCATGTATTTGACATGATCTCAGATGTCATTGTATAAATTTCAGAGACTCAGTTTCGAGTTTACTTTTACTACTGTTGCATGCTTTCTTTTTCTTTGTTACGGAGCGGTCTCTTTGTGGTGGTGGTTTGTTGAGCCTAATACTAATATTTTTTTCATTGATTCTGAGGCAAGGGACGGAGCAACTTTGGGACTTATGGTTCTCCTGTATTGCGATGATGTCAACCTTTCTGATCAGTAATCAGTCAGTTATTTTTGTTTTTGGTTCAATTTATTTTTGGACAACATGTGGGTTCCACCACCCTTCCAGAATTTTTTTCAGTGATGTAAATTTTGAAATAGCTTCACGTTTTTTGTAAGAAAAAAAGGAATTCAAAGTATTTCCTTCTTTCTCTAGTGAAAAGCATCCCAGTAGCAGTCAGAGGATGATATGATGTGTACTGCTCCAGCTACTTGTCTAACAATGTTGATACTGTCATTACTTTACTCACTTTGGTTTGGTTGGCTTGATAATGCACCCTAATTACAATTACAACAAGGCACATGCTGAATTGCTGAAATTTTATAGCTGAATTGATTCTGTTGGTCTTGTAAATCAAGTTGTTAGTTGAGATTGTGAGTTTAAAACTAGAGAAATCCCCCCCCCCCCCCCCCCCCCTCTCATTTGGACTTCTTATTTTCTTCTTCTGTACGGGAGAAAGATGGTGCTGCAAACTTTTATGATCTGTTGTGGAACCAATATTGGATTTACTTACTTGCTTCATAATTTAATACATTGTTGAGCGTTAAACATTTGATTGTTGGCATTCCATAAAGTGCAGTCTAACCTTTCTTCAGTTTTTCCGACAGTTTATCGTCATAGGTAGACAATAAAATTTGCTTAAGGTTATAAGTCTCTTCCTCTTGGTGGACAGAGTTGGTTGCAGTTGTAGCTGTAAATGTTGTTGCAGACTAGTCAAGCGCAGCCCCCCCCCTCTCTCTAACAAAAAGGATATCTCCAAACTTTTTCCCCCCAAAAAACTGGACTCTTTCAAATTACCTGTTGACCATTGATGTTTGGATGCAAAGTAGGCCCTACATAAAAATACACACTTATCAATTATGGTATGCCCAATATGCTGCATGAGTTCATGCATACACTTAAATGTAAGTCCATCAAAGGCTTTCTCGTTGTTTTGTTTTTCTTGACTTAACATTAATTGTTGAGATCTTAATTTACAGAAGCTTAGGTGACTCCTGTCTTCATTTTCAAAGACTTCAGGACAGTTCCTGTTTTTGGTGGTTGGGGGGTGGGCAGGTCTGATTGTTTATCAGTGTTGTACTATTTGTGTGTATTGATTTTTCTTTGGATTTACACTTACAAGGATGATATTCTGCATTTACAGCAGTGCCAAATTTTTTGCATATGGTTTTCCTCATTCTAAAAGCTTATCATGCTGTCTAAATATAGCAGCACTCAACACTTCTAAAAATAAAGAAGAAAACACTCCCTTCCACATACTTCTCTTTGACAAATGAAGAAACGAAGCTGAAATTTTTTAGTGTGCTCTAACAATGGGCACTTTACAGCATATGGTGTGTACAGGCCTCTCTGTCTGTTTGCTGCTATTTGCAATTTTGTTTCTTTCTAAAGACATTTTCATTCCATGTTGGAACTTTTTTAAATTCTTTTGATTGTCTTTTGGTGAGTTTTTTAGGGGTTTTTGTGTCAGATTTTTAGTGCCTGTTTGTTACATGCGGATATATACTGTTATACAAATGTTTTCCCCTGTTTGTGAGTGTTTCTTTAGTGTCTTGCATTGCTTTGTGATGATGCTGATCAAATTCTCTTTACGATACTTTTTGTTGTTGTTATTGTTTTGCTGTCTATGACATGAAGTTCAGTGTGGGCATTTAGATGTTATCTAGGCTGACAATGATAAACAAATGCTGTAGGTGGAGGCTCCTTTTGTTTTATGCTGCATGCTTGCAGACAACTGCTATCAAGCTCATCCATGCCTCTGATTTATTATACTTTCACTCAGCTAGTCAAGGAATGCGTGCAACTTCTGCAGCTGATCAAGAGAACAGCTGATGAATACAGCAAATGTCTATTGCCTCTCACTCTCAAGACATGCCTGCATTTGAACTGATTCTACTCTGTGGACAAAAGTTTGGAGGTCATTTATATTATGTATTGATGTTGACTTACATTGGAAACTTTTTTTCCTCATCACTGTACTCATGTCTAATTTTTTAAACTATTAAGCCAGTGAAAGTTAGAACAAAGAAAACATTCAATAAGAAGGCTCATAGTACTGATAGTCATTTAAAAAGATTGGTTTTCATTATGCGTAAAGGAATCACAAACTGGTTGAATTACTTACTGTACAGGTGTCGAAGTGCTTTTTTTCCCTTTTCAAGGCTGATTCGTCCTTCTGAGAAATATTATCAGCCTTGTTTGGTTTTAATTCTTTGCTTCCTGTTAACAAGTCTTGGGGCCAACATGAACGTTGCCGTTACAACTGAATGGAAGCTGACATCAGTTTGTTCTGCGCATATTTAATTGAGTCATGTTGGGTAATTACTAGGAAAACAGAGCAGGAAGCAAAGTGTTAATCAATGTGAATAATGGAATTTATGTGTTTTTTATTTGTTCTGACTCAAACTAATCACAACCTGACTTAGAATTGAGGTTAATACCCAATTCTTGGTATGTGCAATGTCTGTCGGGTTGTGGCTTGTATTTGCTGTATCATGTGGGCTTAACGTTTTCTTTTCTTATTTTACAAAGTTTATTGATTTTTACTGTGGCTTATTTTATTTAGTTTCTGCTCTACTTACATAAATGCGTTGGACGTTGAGATGAAAGTAAGGAAGGCAGGGCCAGATGTGAAAGTTGCAACATAAATATCCTGATGATGTGGTAAAATTTGTTCTCCAGAAAAGAATATGTAGTGTTACCATACAGCTACTCGTTATTACAGCCAATATTATTACTTGGAACTTTAGGTTTATCAAATGTAGAGACCTCTATCCTGGAGTATTTCGTGCAAGAGCTATGAAAGAAACAAATGGCACCTTGAAGTTATGAATAGTAATTTCTTGGATACCCATTTGACCGAGGAACTACAGAAAGTGTATGAACACAGTAGGCCTATAGTGTTAATGAAATGAAAATATTCCTTAAAAATTACTGGCTTCCTGTTTTGCTGCACATTCATTACATCATCAAAGCTTCTACTTCTAGCTCTGTCAATTTGCTTTTTACCTAGCTTTTTTGTTTTCTTTTGCTTTTGTTCATAAGTAGTACTTAGGCAGCAAACAGAAACTGATAATGATGACTGTTCTTCAATGTTCTGATATAATGAAACATTAGTTTGACTGCCCAATTATCTTGTGCATTGATTGAAAACTATTGAAGCCAATAGCACTACTTGATGATTTTCATGTTAAAATATTGAATAAAAATTTGACTTATGTTCTATGGCCTTCAGTTTACCTGTCTTGAATAGGGAAAAGGGTTACTTTGCTGTGGTATGTAAGAAGGTCCAGTAAGGAAAAAATAATTTTAAAAATCTCTTGGATTTAGAATAAGTTTACACACATGTGCTGTTGAAATTGCCCAAGACGGCCACCCATTGTTGAGGAGAGAAGACTTTGTTTTGGTAAGTGTTGTACGGTGCTCACAACTGGTAAGTGTTGTACGCTGCTCACAACTGGTAAGTGTTGTACGCTGCTCACAACTGGTAAGTGTTGTACGCTGCTCACAACTGCATAAGGTCATATCATATGAGCGGGCAGGACACATTAAACAATTTTAATTTGTTAGGAATTAATTTGGAATTTTGCCTGGGTGTTGGCTGAAGCCTACTTATCGATTTTAGGACCACCAAGGGATCTTTAACTTGCATTCAGCACCTCCAACTTAGATTTTTTCACTCTTATCAGAGGTTAGGTGTCCGATCTTGCCTACCCTGAGATCTCGATGTCGCTGAAAGACAGCAGTAAAAGGGAGCCAGGAGTAGTAATAGCACCGGGAGCCCAGAGCCAGAAAGGGGGAGGGCAAAAAGTGGCAATGAAAGCAGATGACGGAACCTGATTAGAGAGCAGGAAAGGGAGTGAAAGGAGAAAATTTGAAAGAAGAAATTTTTTTGTCGCTGTCAGGTTTTGAATGGGACCTATTGAATGAGTGGCAAACACAGTACAGTGGAATCCTGTTATAACGAGAGGGAGGGGACCGGAGCAAAATGTCCGTTATAGCAGGATTCTCGCTATAAGTGATCCTGTAATAAATTCAAGGGAAACTGTAAAGTAGGGCTAATCTATGAGTTTGGTGTTCTGTTTATTTCCTTTTGCTATCTCCCCTGATGATAACTTTGTTTCAACATGACCTCTTGGCCTTACTTGATCAAAAATCAAATCAAGTTTCTTTCTCTAGCGCTAGATCTAGCGATGTGGACTGACAGCTCGGCGTTGGCGATCAGAAAGGAAGGGCTCTGGGCTAACTCGCTGTGTTTCCCCCCGCCCCACCACACCCTGTGGTGCATTCTGTCTGCTTGCGCACGTCACACATTCGCTCCATCCATCACTTTGCTGTGACCTCTCCATCCCCGCATCGGAGAAGTGAGAGGCATGGTAGGCCTTGATAATGTAAACTAGGCTTACGCTGGCATATCACACGATGTGTTCTGCTTGTCTGCGCATTCCACCCCCTCCCTACTCAGTTGCTCCGGCCTTCAGGCTTCATTGTTGACGCACATGGGCTCTCCTATTCTTGTTTCGCAAGATCACCAACAAGTTTCTCAACTGGCGAGGTTTCACGTTATGTAAAATTGGCCTATGCACTGTGCACAGCAGCAGCAATATTCCGCTATAACCGACTCGCATGTTTGCCTGATAGCGCTATAACAGTATTTTTTACAAAGGTAAAGAGGAGAAAAAAAACGGGGTTTCAGAATAGTGTCTTTATAACAGACTTCTCGTTTTTTCCGGACTTGTTATAAGAGGACTCCACTGTACCTCTTGACTACAAGAGTCAGGTTTACGTATTGGACATTGTCATTATGATATAAAAAAGGATCCTAAGAGAGAAATGTGAACTGGTCATTTGTGCAAGTGATTGTCTTGGACAGGTGGCTGTAGTTAAAGCAGTTCGACTGTAATGTAACACTGCATGTACAGAGTTTTCTTCATCTAATCAAATTTTAACAAGAGCTAAACGCCTCTTGCAACACAGTTAGGTCAAAGTGCCAAAGGTAAGGTGTTACAAGAGAGTAACAAATACAAAAAAGAAAAAGGAGAGATAAGAACATTACTTTAGATGTTTCATAGGAAAGGAGCAAAATCACACCAGAGCATCCACCAACCATCATCGAGTTTTCTTCAGCAGACTTGAAATGATGCATGCTAATAAAGTGTTATTTGATGTACAGGGTGATAAAAAAACCCAACTATAACTTATTTTGTAAATATATTTTCCTCCACACTGAAGTTTTGCCCTTCAAATTTGTACACAACATTTGGAAGTCTAATGGAATGTGTCTGATATTCATTTTAGATAAATCCACTGAATATTTTTGTTCTACATCGCGCTAAAAAACCTACCCATTTTCAGCTGTCTTCATTTTTGTAGCATAACGCTCTAGTTCGCATTAGGCTTACCACTAAAAATCCCAACGATTGCCCCATATTGCAAACTACAGTAGTCTAACAGGCCAACAGAAGTTTGCAGATATGGCATTAATCAAGTTCCTTTGCCTGCTGAGATCACGGTTAAGATTAGTAAAGACCAGAGAGCTTTTTGTATTGAACATTTCCTCACCACCAACTCAATTCGTAAGTTTCGTACAAGGTACGGAAATAAATGTTAAAGTGCCCTGATGTCAAGGGTGGAAATGGTCCACCAGTTAGTTGAGTTAGGACCTGTAGAGAATTAGAACAAAAAATTCCCAAACAAAACGACCACTTCAGGTCAAACACACACCGTTCGCTCCCCTTTAAACGTTACCGGGGTGCAGAATTCAGCGGATGAGACGTCTGTCCATTGACAATGCCTGCAGCAATGACTTTCCTACATCTCAATCAACTCAATGGTCCGCATTCCCAAGGCAGATCTTCATCTACAACTACAACACAACTGTTTCATTTTCCCGTTCGTGAAGCTCTCAGTATCAGAGGATAGCAATGTGTTCAATTCATGATTCCTCGACCGTCTTGAAAAGCGTGAACATTTCCTATATGACATTTGGTTCCTTGGCAAAGCCCATATTTACCTTTCAGGTTATATTAACTCCACAAATGCTGTCTATTTGGGCAAACTTATCCCCCTTCCCCTTATTTGTTTCCAGAAACAGCTCCATACTGTACGGTGTACAGTGTGTGTGGCTAAGAGTACATGTACTCACGGTTGAGTGGATCCTTGTGTTTGGCCACCTCTGAATATTACGAGCGACGCGTTAAAATGTCGAGTCCAAAGAAGGACATATTGACCATTGGTTCTCCGAATTTCAGAATTTTAAAATTATTTTGTTAACTCTGTAGGGGAAGAGAAATATTGTTTAAATGTTACAGGGATGGAAAAATTTGATCTTACAAATAAAAGTAAATGGAAAGGAAAAAACAAATCATTTCTTGACTTTCCTTACATGATTTTTTAAATTAGTAAATTTTGCATTTTTATAGGTGGTTTTTATAAAAGCCATTTCTGTTTTCGAAAATACGTTTTTTCTTTGTGAATTTTGTGTCAAACAAATTCTTTTTGAATAATTTATAGCTGTTCCAAATTGCAACATTCTAGTAGGCCTACATGGACAAATTTTGTGCGAGATATTCAGAAAAAAAGTTGTATAGTTTGTTTTTTTATCCCCCTGTACACAGAAGGCTAATGGGAGGTTAAGACAACATATTTTGTTACAAGATATGCCGTTATCAGTAATTTTACAAAATCTCTATGGTTACAGCCGACCTGCCCTTCTTCAACTTTCGATTGCTAGAGTAACCTGAATATGTGTAAAACCTCTGATTTTCTTCTCCCTTTTTCTAGAAGTGTTTAAAATCTAATTGGGGAAGTATCCTTTAAAGCAGTTGTACAGTTTTATAGTCCTGTAGAATGTTCACATGCCTTCCTCTTAACCCCCCTTGAATGGTAAGGTTGTTCTCTCTGGATGATTACCATTGTGGTCCATTGGGAGGCGGCTCTTGCAGCTTACTGGACACAAACTGCTGTCATTCACCTAACTGCTGAAGACCAGGTACCCATTTTCAGAGGGTGAACTGGGAACAGGGTAAAGCACCTCAACATGCAGAAGGACCGATCTCTTACATCATCTATCAGTTTTAAAAGGGATTTAGACATCCCCTCATAAAAGATCAACTTATAACAGTTTACAAAATAGAAACCAAGACAAACTCTGATGTTGCAAGATATAGTTTAATTGGTAGCAAGGTAGAAACCAAAGTAAATATTGGCAAAATAAAGCACTCTATTTTATTATGAATGTATCTCATGACCTCTTTACGTACCATAAACATCAAGGTAGTAGGTCCTTTATAAGGTAAAGCCGACACACAAAAAATTGGTGCAATTTAAAACATTGAGTTTATGATACTTGCTCTATGTAAGGATCAGCATAGTAAAAGTTTTTTTAAAAAGCAATAAATGACGCACTGCAAATATAATGACACTTGTGTCTTGGAGTAAACTGACAAGAAACTACAAGTACATACAGCAAACACTTATTTTTTTCTCATAGAGAGTATGTAAAACATACAAGAACAGCTTTGGAAAGCAATCATCCTTCTCAGAGGATAACGAAATTGAACAGCACTATCTGTGCTAACCATATATTTTAATCTACATTTTAAAAAATAAAACATCACCTACGGTTCCGTTGACTTTACTCAATTCAGCAAGCCTCATTTAGAAGACAAATCTTTTTGAGAAATTACGTCCTTGAATCACAAGACATAAAGGTGGTGAAAATGTTATACACATGGTCACTTTTCATAAAAGATGACTAATTCCTTTGTTTACACTTACTTGGTACCCAAGTACAGATAAGCTCACAGCCTGTTAACACATCATCACCAAAAACACAGCCGCATAATATCACAAAAATATGAGAGATCGGCATCAATTTAAGAATGTTAGTTATTTATAGTTTGTAAATTATGGAAAAGACAATTGCAGTGAGTAAACAAAAACCTACATCAGCACAAATGGCATTTTAGAAAGAATAGAGCCCATTAACCCTATCCGTACGTCATGTTTTACTATCATATCCTGATTTTTTTAGAAATACTGAAAGTTTCAAAGAGATCTTTGAACTAGAAGTATTCTAAATGTGAAGAATACAACCCCAAGGGTACAAAATGAGAGTGAAGCAAAGAAAAGCATTAAGCAACTGAACTACATTATCCAAAAGAATTAAAGGCTGGTGGTTTGGTATAACAGTCCAACCCGTTGCCATATTATGCATCTACAATACATAAGCTTACCACTTAACTACAAGGTGCTTTTATAATTTTACATTTTCTAAAGTAAGCAAAATAAGTAAGCAAGACCCTGACACTGGCATATTTACCATAAAAGGAGACCTGCAATTCCTTGAAGACTGAACATAAACAGGAAAAAATCAAACCGGTCAACCCCGCAATTTTTCCCCAGTCTTTTCTTACATGTGAGCACCATGGCATAATTTCTTTGTACTTTTCATGTCTTTTTTTTTCCCCTCAACCAATGAGTGTGAGAGATAACAATTTATATATATATATATATATGATGGTATTGTAAATTTTATATAAAATCATTGTAAATACCAAGTTTCTCACTGATGATATGCTGTAAAATTAAAACCAAAAGACAATATTTCCACTATAACAATAGTGCATATATAGTGTTAGTGTTATCAGCACCTTTGATTAAATGTTTATGATATGTCTGCCATAGCGGATAACAAAAAGGTGGTAGGCAAAAGGGGAATTTTTATAGTGAAAAGAGCGAACAACCTTTCACCCTGGAGAGTACAACAGAGCCCTACTACTAGAAGCTGAAAACATAACAAATTCAAAAGACATGTTCTTTAACAAATATCACCAAAAGTAGAGCACCAAACCACAAATAAAACAGCACCAACAAGGATATTTTTTGCATGGTGAAATATTACTTTGCTTTTCCAGCATTACAAGCACAACCATTTTATACGTGTAAATAATGAAATAGAAATAGCAACTACAGTATTATTGTGCATAGGACAGAATATATTGAAATTTGATTTAAGAAGGAAACCCAACAACTTTTCAATGAAGCAAGCAGCATATAAGAAGACAGAAAGACAGGACAGAGAAGTTTATGCTACTCAGCTTAAAAGTTTTGAGTTCTCATTGTTAGAAAAAAGATCTAAAAAACCCAAACCATAACAAAAGGTTATATAAACATTAAACATGGGAATATTGAACCCGTTTGGGTCCTCCAATGAAAGGAGGAGACTGATTTCGGCCATTGGCCTAAGATACTAAAATACTTATCAGGAAGCAACTTTCGTTAAAGCTATCTTTTCTAAGCATTATCATGCAATGCACCTGCTTTGCTCCTCATGAAACATTTCTTGTGCAAGATTTGAAAAAATGACTATGTTACATTTGCCATCACCTCTACAGTTCTACTCTCAACATTTTTATGCTGACACAACCAAAGTTCTGATGACATAATATAATTATTATTCACTCATAGAAATAATTTAATATAGTCGTATGCTGAAGCTAGTTCTATTCCAAAAGTAAAATCTATCCCTTGGGAATATATGACTAGCTGGGTACTATCATACCTGAAACATGACTGGAGGAATACAAACCCAGATGCACTCTACAATTTAAAAAGGTGAATGTTATTACATTGTGTATTAACATTAATAGTTGCAACATACCGACATACACACATGAGTATTAGACAAATGGCTTTGATTCGTCAGTTCTTTATACATGAGGAGCAAACTCAACTAATCTACCCCCGAAAAATGTTTCACTGAATCTCACTGTGAAAAATCAACATCATCTCATCATGAAAGAAAAAATCAAGCACAACATACTGTATTTCCCTCTTATAGCAACCAAGGAGTTCAAAACCAACCTTTTTCTGATTTCATCTCAAAAGAGCTTCGAGTCAGTAATATTAATACACCTGACAGGGATTTAGTTTAAATAGAAAATCAAGAAAGATTTTAAGCTCAGTATACAGAGATATGTTTCATCATTATCGCTTGAAGAAGTATTCTAAGAAAGACAGTGGTGGGGTAAGACATCTAAAAATATATTGAAGGAAATGTAGAAAAGCACAAAAACAAAGTGCTGTTTAACTACATAGCAGATTACAGAGAAGCCAGGATTCTACAAAAAGTTTCGATGTAAAACTGTATTTATTATCGCTCTTCTATTTACATTGTTTTCCTCATGGCAACTGACCGGAGACAACAAGCATCGAAAAGAGAAAATATAAATAATGGCAGAGACAAAAGAGGCATTCAGATCTTCAAAATACTAACAAAAGGAACTCTGTATACTGTCCCTTAAACATTTCAGCCCCACCATGTGAGATAACTGGCTTATCTAATAAACCTGCTGCTTCATTGACACTACCTTATGTTTATCGGCTGATTTTTATTTGACAACCTTTGCGTTCATGATCTGTGAAATGACCAAGCAAGTAGCAGTGAAGGCCACCATCAGCATAATCTTGAGACATTATGTTACAGGCACAGAGAGAAAAGAGATTAAAGAAGAACAATATGGCAAACACACGAGATGCTTTTACTTTTTGGCAAGTCAAGTCTTGAAAAGTAGAAGATAACAAAGTTAATCGCAACAATGTGGGTTAGGAAATATTGTTCAGCAAAAATGATTTTCAAAAAGCTTCCAAAGTGAACATCATTACCTACTTCTCCACGTAAACATCATCACTTCTCCCAAACATCAAGCTAACTATTGTTTTGGTTTTTTTCTTTAGTCAATGAAATTCAAAAGAATTACAGAGTATACACCATGAATAACACCACACTTTTCTTTTAAATGTGGTTTACTAAGAAAAAAAAATGCTCAGTCTAGTTTGAAGAAAGACTAAATATTGAAAAAAAAATTACTGTTAATGCACCACATAATTTACTGAGGTGAAAAGATCAACAAGCGGAGAAAAATAATTTGAAAAATGTTTTGACTTCAAGAGTTTCTACTCTTAAAAATTTGACGCTGAAATCCAGGTAGCAACATATGTAAGGAGAATACTTGTTCTAAAATCAATTCAGAATTGAACTATTTGGGTAAAAAAGAGTATAGTATGTATCATTAAGGTACCATCTGAACAGAGGAAAGAGACTGTGTTTAAACTCCTAGAAACCTGTCATGATTTCTGAGAAAGTTTGACTTTCTAAATTCAACACAGAAAATATAACAATAAACTGGCATCCCCAGGAAGGGGGTTAAGAAAGCAATACAAAATCCTTTCCTCGATCTGAAAACCACACACAAAAAAAAACAACCTGAGAAAATATTTTAACTCACCTTAAAGGTCAGAAGAACCATTCCAAAGTTTACTTTGTTTTATATCACCATATTTTTCAAAATATACAGGAAACTTGACTTTTCTAGTCTATTAGTACTATTAGTACCACAAAACAATACAAGAGAGTGAAGACATTTAAAAATTTGTAAATAACATCCCATTATTTTGAAGCATCATTCAAAAGGTGAACATACCACGTTCTTATTCTGAATTTCATCTAGAGCACAACCTTCAATCCAAAATGGGAATCGGCTCAGTACTCACTAGAATACTATGTCAAACATCACAAGTCTGATAATCTAGAAGTAGAAGACATATTACACGATTTCGTGAATATTTTTACACAATTTAGAAAAAGGTTCGATTTTTCAAGGGAATTTTCATCCTACTGAGTATGACAATAAGGAAAGTAAACATTTTTTTTTAAAAACCATTAGCCATTAGAGTCTGAAATCAGATTTTCATTTTCTAGAAACATATTCGTTGCATTTGGTAGACCATGATTGAAATATCACTTTAAAAATGTAATAACACTCTTTGATTACTAACAATAACAACAAGCAAACATATTAAAATCAATAAAAACAGAAGAAGTAAAATGAATCAGCAGCTTACGATACCAGAAGTGAAACTGACAATCTAAATTCGTTTAATATATATATAAAATGCCTAATGACAGTTTATGATTACAAGCTACAAAGGTGATTTAGGAAGAAGCTAGCTTGTCCCTCACAATGTCTGAGAATTGATTGTTCATTTACCCTTTATGTATCAGTACATGTGGTTTATAAATTGAGTATAATTTGTCAACATGAGAAGCAGAGAAAGAAAGCACTGGCATTGTAAGAGCTCTAAAACGTAGCAGCAGTAACAATAATACCAATACAAGAAAGACTCATCAACATGATAACACAAAAAAATTGCCCACTCACATAACCCATTCCCATTTTTAAAAAAGACCTCAGCGAAGGTGTCATAGCATAAAATTAATGGAAGGGTTAAGAAAAAAAATGTGAAGGCTAGCAAAATTGCTGTCACATAAAATAATTAAAAATTAAATAATAAATCACTGGCAAGAAAAGAAAAAGTTACTAATCAGGCCAATTGCAATTAAAAACAAAACATAACAGAAACCTGAGCAATACACATGAGAGATTGTACAACAACTTTAGATGCATGAAAAGCTGTTTGTTTTCCGCTTTTGAAAACTCTCCATTAATATGGAGAGTATTTGATAACAGGGAAGAAGCCAAAGTTGAAGGTGAGGGCTAATGCCTCGTTCATCATCTTGTAGACGACATCCTCGTCAAACTCATCTCCTGTCTCTGCCATTACAGGCAGGTCTCTATTGGTGCAAGTCATAGACTTCAACTTCAGTAATGGTGCTCTTGTGCCGATATCCGCCAACGACCCTGTGAACTGAAGCTCATCTCCCGGTACCAAAGCCATTAGTCTGTTCTGAAAATTGGCACTAGCGTCTAAGTTCACTGTGACATCTTCCACTTGAACAGAAAGAGAGAGAGAAATTTGATTATGGTCTCTCAGGTGACAAGTGCGGCCCGTGGCTGTGACCAGCTGACAATGTTTCAGAGCTTTCTCAGGCATGGTCTCAGCATTGCACTCCCCAATGGGGCTACCATAAATGCAGTACAAGGGGTCAGCTAAGAAGCTGGGCAAAGACTTGATGACAGATTCTGCTGTGTTTTCCACTTTTGTAACTTTTACCTCCTTAACTACTCCAGCCCAGGTTACTCTTGTGCCAACAAAGTCACGGCATCGAATCTGAAAAGGGGCTGAAATCTCATTCTCCCCAGGCAAACATAAACCTTTGTACTCTTCCCAAGGAAGATCTATCACTGCTTTTTCAGTCAATGCAGGAATTTGAACAAAGAGTAATGGGACAACAGCTAAGACAGAAAACCCAATCATCACACCTTTTTTAATTTTTTGCATTTTGGGAGACGTTTTTCCTTCTTTCTTTTTGCCAAACAGAGTTTTGGTCTGAGACAGTAGCAGAGGCACAGAGAGGAGCAATCCTGTGACCACAAGTTTTCCTATCATCTGAGTCATCAACAACTGATAGAACAAGTAGAGAAGTCCGAGCATGAAGAAAACCATGCCAAGGGGAACCAGTATAGGGAGCATAAGATAGCCAACTGTGGCACGGGCCAAACCATAGAATGTAGTGAAAGGAAAGACAACAGTGGAGATGCTGAACCAAAAGAAGCACACCAAATGAGGAATTACAATACGGTATGTTCCCGACCAGGAGTCCCGCATGGCCATACGCATAAGGAGCACAGGAATTAGAAGGTGGACAACAGCAGGCAAACTTATGTTGAATGTAAATCCAAGGCCTAAGTCTAAAGAGACAAAAGGCTGGATGAAAAACTCTACAGCCGCAGTCAAAAAGGGAATCCTCGGAGCTTGCGCCAGAAACACAGGAAGGGAAGCAAAAGCATGAGAGGCTAGAGCTAAGAATGTAAGACTGTCGTGGCTGTCCGAAAGACCCACAAAGCAAAACCCAGTCATGACAAGGCTCACCATAAACATCTCAGCACAAGGAATATGAGCTTTGTTAGCAAGTGAGAAAGCAGTGACCATGAGAGGTAATGCTGTGAAGAAGACAATGTAGGGAGTCAGAGAGTTCCAGCTGTACTGTGAGTCTGTGCTGTTCACGTCAAGTTCCATGTCAAAATTCTCTTGCAGCAAGTGGGCCAGGGAGGTGGCGTCTCTCTGCTTACGTTTTTTGTAGAACATCTGGGGGCAGAAGAAAGAAATATATAGTGGCAATACACAATTTTCATTTCCAGTCTAAATGAATATTTCTTAATTGTACTGTAAAGATAAAACCAATCAGATAGTAGCATCCTTCTGTTCATTTCTAACTGATCATCTCAGGGGAGGGGAAATGCATTTTGAATATACTTTATAGTTTTAAAAAAAACAAATGAGGACAATGCTAAAAAATCATGTACTTCTGAAACATCTAATAAATCCTTTAGCAAAAACAATAACAGAAAAACATCATTGGCAAGAATCTAGAAATTCAATCAAAACTATTTCTATCCAAAACCCCTTGTTCAAACTTCTAAAGGATTATCAGAAAATGTCACAAACCTGCAGAGTACTTATGATGAGTACAAGGGCAGAGATATAGAAGACGAAAAGGGGCACAACCAGGAGCAACAGTTGTGGAGTCAAGAAGCTGTAAGCAAACACCATGGCCAGCAAGTAGATCTGGTTGGTGGGGATCAGGGACACAATAACATTCATGCCTTCCTTGCTGGCAAACTCCAGGCCTTGGTCAAAAGCAATCTGGGCGGTTTGTTTTGGGTACACAAACACCTGTTTTGAGGAAAACAGAATAATTTCGGCTACATTAGAGTTGATGTGGGCCCCTATAACTTTCAAAACAAGTTATGAGAGATTTTTCTTGAAACTCGAAAGTTTCAAAGTAGCAAATTTATTGAGTCATGTGTTTAACAATCAATTTCAGTTTTTCGATTAAAATGTTAGTAAGCCGTTTACTTTAACAGCCTTCTGCCTCGTGTAATATTTATGATCCCTGCTTCCATGAGATGCACAAAGGAAAAAATATTGGCTATTAACTATAAATAAAAATCCACCCCAGCCTTCATGTGTTGAAAAAGTCACTTATTTCCAAATTTAAAAAGGAAAGGTAATTTAAGTCAAACTTCAAATCAATATCAGGCTGGGATACACAAACTCATTTCACTGTTCAGTGAACAAAATTATTGCAAGTGAACAAAACTGCTGTAGCTCTCATGTCACTGTGCTTTTCCTATTTTAAGTTTCTCCTAAGTTGCATGCAGTGACGTTGTACAGAAGGTGGGGCTTGTCGTGACCAAACATTGAGTATTGAGATCACTCAGATAATAAAAGATGCATAATGACTGAAAAAAAACAACCCTGGTGGAACACGCATATAAAATGTCTACGTGAAAATATAAAAAGATTCAAAAGTTTTACAATCTTCTTAGCGGCAATGCCACGTTTGAAACTTGGAAAATGGAATCACCTATGTGTCTTTATACATGTATAATAATAAACATTGTGTCCTTCACATTTTATCTTGAGAAAATTTGCCAGTGACTTTTTGGTTGAACGGTGCATCCTTCATGATGAGCCATTCATGCTGAAAATATCTCTTTTGCTTTTCATCCACAATAGGATTTCCAATAAGTATTCAACACAATACATTGCTGGATCGAAGAACAAAAATTAAATTCCAATTAAAAACTCCTTCAACTCCCTGATACAGTACAACGGCGCTTGTTTCATTGGTTGTCTAAGCCCCACACATAGGACACAAGCGTACACAGTACACGGTTAACGCGCTCAAAATCTTATTCACGTGAAGGCCCTGCACATACAATCCAAGACCACTGACATCATCATTTAACTAGAGAAAATACACAGAGCCGAAAGAGAAAAAAAAACAAAAAAAGAAAGGGGTGGGGGAGGCGAAGGGCGTGCTCAGTCTATGCCTTGATCTGGAGTCTGGAGCCGCGAGGGAGTCAAACTTGGCACATCCCATAGCGTGGCTTCAGCCCTTGAGCCAGAACTATCAGTTGGCCAAACAGGTACAAAAATGCCAGTTTCTTCCATTTCATTATTTTGACAACCGCCTGATTTCACAAGTTCACATATTTATTTTTGCAGCAAAACATGGTGCTGCACCAAGAGAACCAGCAATTCATTTAGAACAATCTACTGTTTTATGCAGGATGCCGTAAGGTTACTGTGTTAAAAAAGTATGGTTGTGGTCAAAGAAAAGAAGAGGCAGCATGGATATTCTCTTTCTAGTCTAGTAACATGTACTTAAGAGATCACCCCAAGTGAAAACATTTGCCTGTCTAAACGAAAAATACCACAAAATGCTGCCCACCTTTCTCAAATATCCAGAAGAATCATAATCAGCAGACTTTTCATCCATTTCATCAACAGTCAGAGTCAGAGTCCCTTGAATCTTTTTCGAAAGAGTCTTAACGAAATCATTCTCTGTGATAGTGGAACCAATTTTCCTTCCTGGAAAGGAGAATACTTTTTTTAAGCAAAGCATTTTGAACAAAGGAAAGTAATGTGTTTTTTCTGGACAAAAATAAGATATATAAACTTTGAGCAAATCATCAATTTTCAGCTCAGGATACAGAAAAGAACTTAAATAAAATAAAAACCTCTGTAAAATGTAAGCAATGTCATCCAACAAGTAAATCTCAGCTGTAGCTGAAGATACAAAGGGAAACCTATCTCGTATTTATAACAGGATAACCTTGATGTACTATCAAGGTTCTACCATACCAAGGAAGCCTGACTTTTGATTTGGTTAAAGGAATCATACATGAGCTAACAACTACTCATCTAGTTGATGTATGAAAAACAGCTCCATGGTATGGGAGACAAAACAAAACAATTGGAAACCCCCAAACCAAATATCTCGCATAATATATATATCGACTGCTTACTGTAAAAGTCTGCCATAAAAGCCCTTTCGAAAAGTGATCTATGACGGAGTCTTACACTGAGCAGTCGCTATGAATATATCAAGATGCTTTCTCTTATATTACATTAGTATGTGGATGTACTGGAAGCTTCATATGGCTCTATATATATTGGACTCACCAGCAGCAAGAAGGAGTTTACGTTCCTTCTCATGTCCTGCAGTTAATTTATTTATGGCCTCAACATACTCCTCCTTTGACAAAGCTCCTTTGTGAGCAGAATTCAGCTTTGAGAACAAAGACTTTGCTGCAAAACGAACTTTTTTCTCAGGAGCTGAGGTGTTGAGGCACCACTTGACTTCATTTTTGTTGACGTCTGTTATTCCTGCAGTAACAAATATAACACAAAAAACGTTTAGTATTTAGTTCTGGTCATTATGATGACAAGCCATGATTAATGAAGTACAAGAAAAATTAGAGACAAAAAGGTAAATTTACTAACATATTAACACAAGATTGCAACATAATACTGACAGAGCTCAAAAGATAACAGACTTGTAGCCCTCTTCATAAAACACAGATTTGAATGTTAGAACATATTAAAAAAAAACACTCAAAAGAATAAGAGCCTCTTGAACTAAGATTTTCTGCATGATCAATAACTTTTATATTACCAACTATCTTTGTTTCTGGCACCACACAGTCAAACATGAACAGAAACAGGACTAATTAGCTGTACAATGTCAGTACACAATATAAATTGCTCCCCTGTGTTGCCTTCCAAAAATATGGTGTGAACCCATCCTCCACGGCTGTTAAAAAAAACTCACATTTGTTAGAGGATTTAAAAGCTATAATTCTCCTTCTTCGATAATATAAAAGGAGACCTTTCGCAGATACTGATAGGTTCATTGAACTTCACAAACCAGCTGACCAGTCAATCTTTATGTGATGCCTAAAAGGTGAGGATAAAACTAAAATCATATGTTATTCTGAACAACAGAGTGGGCTATGGTTTGGTAGCGTAAAAAAAAGAAGAAAAGCCAAAACGAATTATAAACAGATTATTGCGTTCAAGAAGCAAATACTTTTTAAAAAATCACTACTTCTTACCTAACTCTGTCTGAGCACAGTGCCTCAGTTTCTCAGTAGCTTCTTCATTCCCTTGTCTAGACGCAGATATCAGCCACTTAACCGCAGATGCAGCATTATCCTCTTTCTCAATGTCAACTTCTGCAAGCTTCAGGTAATGAGATCCAAGCTGAAGTTGGTGCTTCTCAGAGCCATCCTCGGCTTCTTTGATCCAGGACTGGAGGACTTCTGCAATTAAAAGTGGAAGTAATTTAATAAATATAATACTTTCCAGGGAATGCATGGATAAATATATAGGTCCATTTTTCAAAGTAGGCTCTTGGATTTCACTTTGAGCAACCTATTATAAAGATGATAATGCTGGAGGCCACTCATGGTACAGAAATTGGAATGTGAGAATTCAAAATGGAAGTAATGCTTCATTTAGTAATATTCAGAGACTTGTCTTCAGATAATATCAATGAAAACAATCATGACCATGCATTGCATTCATGAAAACATATGATAAGACTTACGACCAAAATTCATTAAAAACTTCTCACTGTCTTTCCAAAAAACATGTTCACATGTCTCCATAAAAGTTTTATCATTCAATAAGAAAAAAAAAAGAAACCTTAACTTGTCTTTGTGAATGAAAATCTTTATGCCAGAGCTAGTACCTTGAATCAAAATAGGCAACCTAAAATAGATGGTGCCTAACTTTGATAAACTCTCTTTTCCTCAGCTCCGTCTATCTGAGACCATCAACAGTTTCATATTATCTGGTGCTATCCTCAGAACTCCACATGTTCATGATGTCTTCTCCATGTTCACTCTAAAACCATATGACTTTCACAAGTTTCTGGCCCAAGCCATTTAAGCTATTTATTAGGAAGCATGACCGGGACTTGACCTCAGTCAAAGGTCAGGTTGGCCAGCAATCAAGAGATCCAGAGGGAATTATTCATGTTGTACAAGGGGGAACACATCTTGCCAATTAGGATCAGGATAGACTAGAAACAAAGGGAAAGTAATATTTCAACAATTCATTTCAGGTTCTAAAAAGGCGGTTCATCGAGAAGAAAATCTTCCTTGAGGAATCATGTTGAACATAAAAATGGAAAGGAATGCACAAGCACAGACACAAAAGTGAATTATGTGACTGGCCATAAATATACCCTCAGAGTTAGAGTAAATTAATAGCTAAAAACTGAATAACATTGATGAATCATGTGAGTCTGGTATTGATTTGCACAGAGTCTGGGTATGGACAGAGAGATTACATATTGATCAATCAAAGGGCAGCAAATAAACAGTACAGCTGTGCCCATTCAACTTTACTATTTGACGTTCATGATTTTTGCACTATTCACAGCTATTCGAAGTGTGGCAGAGCCACTCGAAAGCCGTGAGATTTTTTTTTTTAACAGATAAATCTAATGAATTTTCATCTTATTTTTTTCAAACGTAGAAAAATTAGAGTACATTAAATCTAAAATCATTAAGATAAATATGCAGAAATGCTCTTTATTTGATGGTTACCAGACAGAGTGATATAGAACCTACAAGAGTTATAAAACAATCCCTTAAAGAGTATCTCGTACTATTCAATATTCACTCGTCACACTTGACTCTTGAAGTGCAGCGAATGTTTTTTCCATGAAGTTAGCTGTCGCAATGAGCTCCCCTAACCCTACTCGAAATTCAAAGCGCTAAGAACGGTGACAAGATGTCAACACATTGCACTGTCTGCGCGCACGCGACAACAACACACACGCACTCAGTGACTGGCGTTAAACAGCGCAAGTCAGATCTGGATATCACAATATAAAAAATAAAAAACTCGACGGTGCTTCCATTTGCGAAAGTAATTAGAACTGGGCTTTTGTCTTATAAATAAGAAAAAACTAATTGACGTCGCTGTGAATACTGGAAGTTAGATCTGGGCTTCTCACATAAAAGAAAATACGATTCAACGGCGCTCTGAATTGCGGAAGTTGGATCTGGGCTTATCACATATAAGAAAATACGATTCGACATCGCTTCGAATTGCGGAAGTTAGGTTTGGGATTATCACATATAAGACCACAGTCTGCTGCGATCTAGGCGGTTCTATCATAACCTCTTGATTGGTCACAGTTGATTTAATGACAGCGCTAGGGCTTGATTACATCAAAGGCAGAGGCATAGCTGCAGCACAATTCAAGTGTGTGGGTGGGCGGACTGCCTCATGTTGCAGTACAATTACATCAAAGAATTTTGCCATTAAAGATCATATGATTGAAAAGTAAGTTGCAATAGCAAGTGACCAGATGAGATTATTTTCAGGAAATCAGGGAGACCAGCCCCTCCGCGTGTATATAAGCGCACAGGGAAAATTTAAACTGATCCTTGTCACAAGTCCAAAGCCTGTACTATATTTGTAACTGTACGAAGTGAGTATTTCTCCAAACGCTCAGGAAAATAAACTTGACCTCTATTTCTCTGAACGGTTTCCATTCTCGAGATTTTTTTTTTATTTGCGAGAGTTCGGCGTCATCTTTAATCCTGCCATTCTGCGAGGACTGGGAAGAAACATTTTTTGCATCAAATTCCATTTCTAGAGCTAGAGATATGTGTATGAATATTCAGATACTTCAATTGTGGTCGGGCAACGTTCTCAGACTATACTTCATTTGAAAATGCCTTCAAAAGGTACAGCGAGAAAACAAGACTGCTCGACTTTGACAGTAACCTATTTTGCAATAAGACAGCCCTAAAGCAAAATCTAAATCATAAAATCATCCCTCCACGCCCCCAAGCCCTCCTCCCATTCACACCTTACACACACAAGCACACGTACACACGCACAAGTACACGCACACAAGCACACGTACACACGCACAAGCACACATACACGCACACAAGCACACGTACAAGCACACACACAAGCACACGTACAGGCACACACACACGCACACGCGGGCCACTCCATTCGCAAATAACCAAAACATCTCGAGAACGGAAACCGTTGGGAGAAATATAGTTCAAGTTTATTTTCCCGAGCGTTCAGAGAAATAGAGCTGGCCATAACTCATAACTGTAGACCTATACTAAACTAAAACAGCCGAAAGCAAAAATGTACCAAACTAAGAGCAGGAATCAAAGTGTTACATTGAAAGCCTATTCTAGGACTTCCAAAACTCTTGCCTCAAAATAACTTCTAGACAAGTCACAATGTACTCCAGATGAAACACATAGTTAAACAAAGGGGGCTTGGTATGCTCTAGCAGCGGACTTAAACCTAAGCCTTGCCTTATTTTTATGAAGTGACTATTTCTCAGAACGCTTGGAAAAATAAACTTAGAGCTCTATTTCTCCCAACGGTTTCCGTTCTTGAGATTTTTTGGTTATAATTTACGAGATTTAGGCGCCATGATCTTTCATTCTGCGAGGACTGAGAAGTTCAAGCTTTTTTTTTGCATCGATTTCAATTTCTAGAGCTAGTTTTAGAGATACAGATTTTTAAATCTCTGAATATTCAGATACATGTACTTCAATTGTGGTTGGGACGTTCCTGGACTATACTTCATTTGAAAATTACTTCAAAAGGCACTGCCAGAAAACTGCTTGACTTTGGCAGTAACCTATAAATTGCATTTAGCCACCCCTAATCCACAAAATCCTTCATGTCCTAAACATAAAAAATCCCTCCACGTCTCAACACCCCATTCCCCGCTCCCTC
>NW_004797276.1:919442-920526 GCF_000002075.1 Aplysia californica
CCCCTCCCCTTTACCTCCTCCTCTGGGCTCCTACGACTCTTTCTGAAGCCTTTCTACTGCTACTCCTTGGCTCCTTCTCACGGCTGTCTTTCATCTACATCCCTCATCTTATGGTAAGCCTAGGTAAGATCTAAGACCTAGCCTTCTCTGATAAGGGCGAAAAATCTCGGAGGTCCCTTGTGCAAGTTGCGCACGTTAAAGATCGCTAGGTGGTCTTAAAATCGACAAGAGTAGACTTCCGCCACCCTGGAAAAATTCAAAATCTCCTAACCGAAAAATCACGAGCTCGTATGACCTTAAGCAGTTGCAAGCACAGTAAAAAAAAATTACCAAAAATAAGTTAAAATATTAGCATAAGCCTTAGTACTGCAAATTAATTCCCCAGCTGGAAAAGAGGTTTGTGAAGAAAAACAAAGCAGGCTGTCCCATGGTGTGTTACCTGTGCACAAACATCAGCTGGCCAACCAGGACCTTGGCAACTATCATTAGTATTGATGGCTCACGATTACAATAGTCAGTATTTCGACAACTCCCTGTTGCTGATGTTGTTGGTTGTAATTGTACTGTTGTTATATTTATTAGTGCGTAAAGAATGCCTATATGAATCTAATATCGCCTCTCATTCAAAGGTCCCGGGTTGGAATCCGGGTAGCGACGGAAACATTTTCTTCTCTACATTGTCTCCTTTTACCTCCTTTCCCGCTCTCTAGCAATGTTCTGTCGTCTGCTTTCGTCTCCACTTTATGTCCCCACTCTTCACCTTCTTTGCCCCCACCAATGGGCTCCTGAATCTTTCTGCAGTTTTTCTACTGCTACACCTTGGCTCCTTCTTACTGCTGTCTTTTAGTCACACCCCTGATCTTTTGGTGAGAAAGATCTACACCTAGCCTTCTCGGACAAGGGCGAAAAATCTCGGAGGTCCCATGTGCAAGTTGCGCACGTTACAAATCCCTTTGTGGTCTAAAATCGATTAGAGTAGGCTTCGGCCGCCACCCGGGCAAAATTCTAAATTTCCTACTAACCGAAAAGGTATCATGTGTCCCACACGCTCATGTGACCTAATGCAGTTGCGAGCGCCGTAACC
>NW_004797276.1:922205-923613 GCF_000002075.1 Aplysia californica
CACACACACACACACACACACACACACACACTTACTCGAACACACATTTACACCTGCTCTTTTTACAAGTGTGCTCTCACTCATACACATCGGTCACAAAAGACATAATACACTCAAACCCACAAGTTCAAGAACTCACAAACACACTACGTTTATATACATAAACACCAAAAGAGAAAAGGACTCTTGCTCAATTTCTCCTCTCATCAGCTTTCATTCTGTCCACCTATCGAAAGATAGATCAAGAAAAGAAGATGGTGGTGGTACACTAATATATACCTGTATATAGAAAGCCAGTAGCCAGTACACAATAAGATAAGATAAGATAAGATAAGTTAAGATAAGATAGAATAAGAAAGGAAAAGAAAAAAAAGATAAGATACGATAGGATGGCCGCTGTGGTACAGTCAGAACAGAGGCACATGCACGAGTAGCAGCATTAACAAAATAAGCAGGCCTACCGTCAAGACAGCTTAAGCAGCAAGAGAAAACAAGAACGGTGATAGTGATAGTCTTACACTATTGGCAACAGCACACCGAGATCACTGACCAATGATAGTAATAGGCCTCTCAAATCACAATTGCTACATTGGTAGCAATCGGTGGTCATTTCTGCAACTTTTGTAGTGTTATTAAACATAATACATCTTGACCATAATGAAGTTATAAAATAATATTCCAAAAAACAAAAATGTATAGCATAGTAAGTGAGTTGTAAAAACGCAAGAGTCAAAGAGTATGCTACAGCATACTATAGTCAGAGGGTAAGCTAAACTTCTGATAGTCTAAACACAACTCTAACTTATCATCCTTAAACCGACTGGAAAGAGCAAACCTCTTCAGTTATAAATCAAACAACTCTAGATCTAACTCCATGCATTAAGATATCAGCCCACATTTCGTGAAACGAGTCTGACTCCTTTTCTTCTAACCACTGAGACCTCAACCTCTCATCCAATCGATCCACATTTTAACATGTCAATGCACAATTCACACACGCTTCATGATTTATTTGATGACAGCAAAGGTTTCTATGGGGGGGAAAAACTATCTCAGCCAGCAATTCAAAGGAGTGTTGACAAAATATTTCCAGACCCCCGATTGGCTCCCCGAAATTGGTCCGTTTGTCCCGTTTCTTGCAGTCTCCCCTCTTGCTGTCAAATTTTTGAACGTTCCTAGCCCTGTCGCCTCTGTCGCGCCGACTCGACGTTACCTTCACCTTTGCCCTTTACAAACCATTATAATCATTGCAGAGCTTTGTACCACTTTGCCATCTTGTTCTATATTTGGATCCATTTACTATATTATTATATAACCCCTTCCCCTCCTTGATTTAAAAAGATAAATGCAAAATTGAAATTTAGAAATGTCACTCGCGCACACACACACACACACACACACACACACA
>NW_004797276.1:924779-927038 GCF_000002075.1 Aplysia californica
TGTGTGTGTGTGTGTGTGTGTGTGTGTGTGTGTGTGTGTGTGTGAGAGAGAGAGTGTGTGTGTGTACGTGTATGAGTGTGCTTGTTATGACCAAGTCTTCCAACTGGTCTTTGAGAAACCATGGAATACTGCGGACACAGAATTTCCATTGATTTAGAGATACTTGTTCTTATATGCCTCTCCTCTTTAGGGAAGCATACAGCTGATTAATTTCGATCGAAAGAAACAATTGACCGTTCTGTCTGATAGAGAGACTTTTAAAATTATTTGAATTTGAAGAAATACACAGTCCGCTGCCGAATCGACTGATTGAATGGCAAAAAGATGGACAAACACGAACGGATGAATATATCACTTCCTTTCTCATTCATAAATTGCTGACCGTCTATCAATACAGGACACTTTGATTCACAAATTGTGTCACGAAGCGTTGGGATCAGGCACTCGTCAATTTTTGGGCATGTGGAGTTATTGGTATCATCTGAAAGTTGATTTATTTGCCTTGCTTCCAATGAAATAAATATCCATCTATTTTAAATAGAACTCAAAATATCTGCGATTGAAGGAAGTGAGGTCGCCTGGTTTCAGTGGTGAAATGAGCGAGAAAATGGCCGCCAAAGTTTGGTAGCTCCATAGCCAAAGAGTCCTTGAAAACATAAAAAATGACATTTTTGTGCCATTAATCAATGATTTTCAGTAAACTTCATATGAAAATGTGTTTATTTATAAACATAAAAGAGGTTAAAGCCAGAAAATAACAATTAAAAAATAAATTCCAAACTGGCGAAAAAATGCGTTTCTCCGATTTCTGTATTTTGACGAGCGTCTGATTTCACCACGCTGCCTCACAATATATCAATGAATGGTTTTGTAACTGGCTGTATCAATTACCCACTGACTTGTTACCCAAATGCGAGTAAAAAAAAACTAATAAAAACAAACTTTAAAAAGCCCCCCAAAAACAACAATAACCCCAAACAACATCAATAAAACAATTAAAATGATCTAATAGTCAATAAAGCAATTGACGAAAACGCCAATTCAATATAGAACTAATCAATCAGCTAACATCAATGAGCTGGAAAGCTAATTAACTATAGGAATGGGGAAAACCCTTTTCCTTGCAGAAGGCAGAAAAGAATACAGCACCATCATCACGCCGTGTTGCTTTCTATGTATCAGCATCATCTATGGCGACGTCATCGACGCAGCAACAGCGCCAGCAAACAGCAGACACATAGATTCCGTATACACACATGCCGCGACACAATACTCTCCCCTTGCCAGTCGACCTGAAATCAATTCGGGGCAAATATTTGGCGGGCCTGGGCTGAGTAAGGGGAAGTAATCGCCTTTTCCGGGAATGCTTTCTACTGTCAATATTGTTGGGGGCCGTAATCAGATTGTTTCGCGACTCCTTCAATTGCGTCGTCAAAATTTGAAGAACACACGGGGGAGAAACGCTGCCATATTGCTCGGGGTAAGGGCTAACCCTCAGACTTTGAAGCTTCGTTCCGAAGCGCCCAAAGCAGTTTTGTCAGCCTTCATCGCTGTTTTCTTTGCTGCCAATTCCTGAAACCACGTTGAGAATGATGCTGGTGCGTTGGCCATACGGAAATGCCAGAGAGGACACAACCATGGAGTAATACTGAGCACATATTATTTTCTATTAATCATTTCTTTCTTTTCTCACAACCATCGAAATTGTCCAAGACGGCCTCCAATTATTGTCGATGAGAAGAGTGGTTGTTTTAGACAGGTGGTTATCTTGAACATTAACAGTGTCATCATAATATGTGAGGCAGCGTAGTGAAATCAGACGCTCGTCAAAATACAGAAATCGGAGAAACGCATTTTTCCACCAGTTTGGAATTTTTCTTCAAATTTTTACTTTTTGGCTTAACCTCTTTTATGTTTATAAAAAAACACATTTCCGTATGAAGTTTACTGAAAATCATTGATTAGTGGCACAAAAATGTCATTTTTCTGTTTTAAGGACTCTTTAGCTATGGATTTACCAAACTTTGGCGGCCATTTTCTCGCTCATTTCACCACTGAAACCAGGCGACCCCACTTCCTTCAGCCGCAGATATTTTGAGTTCTATTTAAGATAGATGGATATTTATTTCATTGGAAGCAAGGCAAATAAATCAACTTTCAGATGATACCAATTACATGTACTCCACATGCCCAAAAATTGACGAGTGCCTGATCCCAACGCTTCATGACACATAGAATAAACACAGGGGTGGTGGGGGG
>NW_004797276.1:927138-929039 GCF_000002075.1 Aplysia californica
GGGGGTGGGGGTGGGGTGGGAAGTGGTCGTTTATACAGGTGATTGTCTGGGACAGATGACCGGTAGAGCAGGCTCGACAGTACCATCTTTGAGACAGCAGATGTTGCGTGAACGATACAGGTTTGTTCCTTTTCCATCGCAACCTGGAGTCTCTGTTTTGAAAAGGACGAATCTGGCCAGAATCCTAATATTGCTAAGAACAAGTGGTTGGTTTATTCGTTTCTGTTTGCCCACCTTTTTCCGTTTATCTGCTCAGCAGTCGAGTGTGTATTTCTTTACGTTCAGATTACTTACGGGCACCCACAAAATCGCGTCATTCTCCGTTTGGACTTGACAGGGGTTCTTGAGACACCAACAACAAACCAAGGAACACTCTAAATAGAATTTTTGAAGTCGACCAACCTCTATTGTCATGATCAAGTGAGTTCACCACTTAAGCTTGATCTGTCTGCCTGTCTTCTGAGCACCTTCGCCGCGGTCATGACCTGGCCTACATGCTGATTTTGGGTAGCCTACGCCTCACGCAGTACACCGTCACTTAAATACAAAGATTGCGTTTTTGCAATGTTCTTTTCTTTCAAGAAGATTTCCTGTTAGCCTCGTAGCACGAAAACAGACTCAAAAGCTCAACGTTGAAACAATCACCCCCCAACCCATATATTGCTCAACTGAAACCACGAATACATTTCAACAATATCCTGACTGAGACTTGCACTGAAGACTATTTTAGGTCACTGTTCATCACCCTGGCACAATCATCTCCTTTACAGAGTCTTTTTCTGCCAGATTTGCAGTCTGTAACATGGACATACAGCAACTAAGTCACCCTTTGAAGCAGTTGGATAAACCACTTTCTGAAGAATGCAGGATGAATATTTCTATTCGCGAGGGAAATATTTTTTTTAAAAAGACGTTTATCAAAATAGAGACAAGAAGATAACCGAGAGTGAATAAGTTAATTGATATACAGTAATGACACAAACAAAACAATTTAGGCTACATGTCTTTAGTCACAACAACAACGCACTTTACATTTCAACGCTCATGTCCTTGACCCCCACCCTTAATACAACAAACGAACAAATGAACGAACAAATAAACAAACAAACAAACAAACACAGAATGAAAGAAAGAAAGAAAGAAACAAACAAACAAACACAAAAACCACACACGGAGACACTTTCTCCGTTCATCTTTTTCCCTCATTTTACACATTATCACTTTCCCAAACCCCTACCCACATGTCACCCTCTTCATATTATACACTGACACAAAAAATAGCAACATCTAAAGCTTGAAAACTAACGGGCAATTTTTTTCCTTCTGTTAGAAAAAGAAGCAGTTTGCATTTCAAGCCGCTGAGCGGGTGGTTGGAGGGCACCACATGTCGTCTTTCTTTATTTCTTTCTGTCTGTCGTTCCTGTCTCTCTTTCTTTTCCCATACACTAAATGACAATACTGTTATTGTGTTTACTTTAACAAACAAACAAACAAACAAACAAACAAACAAACAAACAAACAAACAAACAAACAAACAAACGAACAAACGAACGAACAAACGGACGAACGAACAAGCAAACAAACAAACGAACAAACAAACAAACAAATACATCTTACTCTGATTTTTTTCTCTATTTCGGTGTAGCGTTTCTGCGAAATATCATTTTTGCCACCGAATTTCATGCTCTTACTCATTCTAACCGGGGTAACTATGTTACATAATAGCGCCCGCATCGACAGCTTCGCCGTTTATTCAAGCTACGTCATCGTCATAACTATGGTGATGGCAATAGTATGTGGTAGAAGAAGCGATGGCAGGCAACGGTTGGCCTGTGATACTGCAGCGTTTGGTACAGTAGCAGCAGCAGCAGTATCAAGGAAATCGCTAAGAGAGGACGGGA